>NW_021703776.1:88615771-89211032 GCF_005190385.1 Monodon monoceros
GAGGACACAGGGAGGGGGAAGGGTAAGCTGAGACAAAGTGAGAAGTTGCCACTGACATATATACACTACCAAATATAAAATAGATAGCTAGCGGGAAGCAGCTGCATAGCATAGGGAGATCAGCTAGGTGATTTGTGACCACCTAGAGGGGTGGGTTAGGGAGGGTGGGAGTGAGACGCAAGAGGGAGGGGATATGGGGATATATGTATTCGTATAGCTGATTCACTTTGTTATATAGCAGCAACTAACACAACATTGTAAAGCAATTATACTCCAATAAAGATGTTTAAAAAAGAAAACTTTATCTTACATTTACTCATTTCATTTCCTTTCTCCACTGAAGGTAATGAATCAATATGCATACAAGGCATAATTATAAGGGACAACTTGCAAAGTTTTTCATCAACTTCTCATTTCTGTGTTACCCATGCTGTAATACACTTCTATTAGAGCATGTCTCTTTTCTTCCTACTATTTTTATGGCAATTATGTGTGTACTTTATATTATCTCAAATTCACTTCATGATTGCAGGTGCTTTCCTCCTCTGCTTGATAGTTTCACAAGGTCTTGGAGATTGGCATACAAGACATCAGTGGTCCTCATTGTAAAACTCATCTTTGCCTCTCCCCTCCACAGGATATCAGATAGAACTATTTCAGGATAACTTTTATGAAAAATCATTCACTGGATACTATAGGGGCAATCTAAATTTCTCCCTCCTTTTTTGGATTCCAATATCATTAATTTATATTTCACATTTATAAGTGCTTATGATTGTCGTTAAATGGTCAGAAAATGAAAAGGTCTGTAGGTGCTTTGGTAGCTGGAAATTCAGAGGTGAAACAGGTTATGACTGGAAAAACTCAAGAGATTATGAACCACATTCTCATTAAAAGGGTTCCTTCAAAACATTTGGAGTGAATGCTATCTGTCCTGATGATTTGTTTAATTTGATTTGGCCAACAGATGAAAAACATTCTGTGAATTTAGCACTATTGGGTTGCTTTCTCTGACCTCTCAAGTTCAAAAGATATTTTTTATAACAGGATATTCTGTATTATTATCTCCGATGCTCAGAGAGGTATAGATTTCATTTGGCTCCTCTCATTTTAATCTTGTTCTTATCTCTGTGAATGCCTTTTAAAAGTATACTTTTTTATATTAACATACAATAAAGTTAACGTGTGTGTGTACAGTTCTGTGACTGTTAAAAAAGTTTAAATTTGCGTAGCTACCACCATAATCAGGATACAGAACAGTTCCATCACCCTAAAAGACTTTCTTTTGCTATCCTTCTGTAGTCACACTCTCTTCCACCCTTAAACCTGGCAACTTGCTGATCTGATCTGTAGTTTTTTCTTTACAAGAATGTTAAGTAAGCAGAATGTAACTGTCTGAGAATGGGTTCTTTCTGTCAGCAAAACGCTATTGAGATCCTTCCAAGATGTTGCATATATCAATAGCTCCTGGCTTTTTTCACTGCTGAGTAGTATTCCATTGTATAAATGTACTACAATTTGTTCATCCATTCACCCACAGAAGGTCATTTTGGCTGCTATAAACTTTTGTGTACAATTATGTGAACATAAGTTTTCATTTCTCTAAACACCTAAAAGTGAGATTGTAGGTCACATGATAAGTGGGGGTTTAACTTGATAAGAAACTGCCCAACTGTTTTCTAGCATGGCTGGCCCATTTTTCATTCCCTCCAGCAATGTTCCAGTTGCTCCTCTTCCTCTTTAGCACTTGGTGTTGTCAGGATATTTTATTTTAGCCATCCTAATAAGTAGACAGAAGTATCTCATGGCAGTCTCAAGTTGCATTTCCCTTTGTACAATTTTTAGAGGTTTCTCTAGGCATTTGAATACACATTTTTTTATTCTTTAAATTATACATATGTATTTTATTTACACTTAGTTATATTTCATGATAAACAGTTTTTTTTCCATCTTAATTTGAATACACATGTTTAACTTTACTGATGTTTGTACCACTTCAAGGAGAACCTTCCCGTCATATAGATCCTTTTACCCTCCCCACTGCTTTATGTTGTAGTCACTTATGCATTACATCCACAGACATTGAAAACCTCATCAGTGTTATAATTTTTGCTTTCAACTGTCAAAACATTTTATACAACTAAGTAGGAGGAGAACAATCTATTATATTCACTCTGATATTTACCTTTTCTGTTGCTTTTCCTTCATTCTTGATGTTCCAAGTTTCCTTTTGGTATCAATTTTCTCCTGTCTTAAGAATTTTTTTACAATTCTATTACAGCATGTCTGCAACTAACAAATCCTCTTAGTTTTCCTTAATCTAAGAATATTTTATTTCATTTCTATTCCTGAAGGATATTTTGGCTGGATATAGAATTCTGCATTATACTTTTCATTCAACATTCTAGAAATATTGTTGCTCATTTTTCTGGCCCCAGGATTTTTGATGAGACATCCACAGTCATTTGAAACATCATTTTAGTAAAAGTATGCATTATTTTCCCTGGGTGCTTTTAAGATTTTTTCCTTTATCTTTAGTTGTAAGCAGTTTAATTATGATATGTATAGATGTGGATTGGGGGGGCCTCTTCTTTAAGATTTGCTGAGCTTCTTGAATCTGTAGGTTTATTCTTTTGACAAATTTGAGATGTTTTCAATCTCTATTTTTTTCAATTTTTTTTTGCTCTGCATTCTTTCTCCTTTTTCTCAGGCACTCATAGCAAAAATATTAGACATTTTGGTATCTTCTCATATGTACTTGAGGCTCTATTTAATTTTTTCCATCAACTTACACTTTGTTGTTCATACGTAATAATTTCTACTGATTTATCTTCAAATTCACTCACTCTTACCTCTGTCTTCCCTATTGTGCTATTGAGCTAATCCATTGAATTTTAAAAAAAATTTTGGTTATTATGTTTTTCACTTCTAAAATTTCCATATGGCTCTTCTTTAGATAGAAAAATGATACATCTGTGTCATCTCATTGTTGAAGTCTGATTGTTCTTTTTCATTCAAGTTGAGATTTTTCTTGTTCTTCATAGACTAAGTACTTTTGGATGATATCCTGAACTTTTTTGAATTTTATGTTATGGGACTGTTTGCCTTAATTTATGTAGATAATACTAATTATATTTTTAAGCAGGCAATCATCCTGATTGGGTTCAGACTGTTAAGTCCTGACCTACCTTCTGTGGGTTGTGATTCCAGTATCAGTTCAGTTTTCAAAGCCTTAGCCCTACTTTTAGGATCTATGCCATGTGTGCACCGCCCAGTGGCCAGAATGGTGGTCCATTGCACAGTTTGGTTATCAGAGTCTATGTACTCTGTTTAAGGTCAATTTCATACATGTTCAGCTTAGAGATGAGCCCAGGAGTTCATATAGGACTTTAAGAGGTCACAGTTCCATGTTCTTCTCTCTCTACAATCTTCTAAGTACTCCCTTTGGGCTACTCCATTGAGGAAACCAGGCTTTATGTACCTTGTTGTTTTATGTACTTCTTTGGACTATGCCTGTGTCTGGGGTCAAGGGATAGAAGGACAGAGACACAGAGAAGTAACAAGAGTTTTTCCCTTGCCCTCTGGGGTCATAACTCCTCTGATAAGGAGAGAAAGTTTCCTTTCTTTCAGAGTGTTAGGCTTTTGTGGGTTCCCATCACCCCTGTTGCTATTAAATTATTGGATTGTTTGGAGGCTAGAATGTAAGAAAACAAAGAAAAGAAAAAGAAGAGCAATAAAAAATGGGGAATACCCCCATTGTATCTGAATTTTAGAAGACTCTTTCTTGATCCTTGAGCCAGAGCTAGAGGGCTTCTCCTAGAATTCTATCTGCTCTGATGTCCACTTCAGGATTTTAGGCTGAATTGAGTTTAGTCTTGGAGATAATGGAGGGAAATCATGGTAAACTCACCATCCATTTGATGGGCTCTTCTACTCATCCATAAGCTACCACTTTTTTAATAGACTTTATCTTTTAGAACAGTTTTACATTTACAGAAAAAAATGAGCAGATAGTACAGAGTTCCCGCATCACACCCTTTACCCCATACACAATTTCCCACATTAATAATCTCTTATACTATATAGGTATAGTATATTTGCTACAGTTAATGAACCAATATTGCTATATTATAATTAATTAAAATCCATAGCTGATCTGTATTTCCCTTGTTTTTACCTAATTTTTTTCTGTTCCAGGATCCATCCAGGAAATCACATTACATTTAATTCTTATATCTCCTAGTTTTCTCTTGGTTGTGATAGTTTTCCAGACTTTTCTTGTTTTTGATGACCTTGAAAGTTTTGAGGAGTACTGGTCTGGTATATTGTAGGATGCCATTCCATTGGAATTAGTCTGATGTTTTTCTCATAATGAGACTGGGGTTATGGGTTTGGAGGCAAGAAGACCAAGAAGTAAAGTGCCACTTTCATCACATCATATCAAGAATGCACAACTACCTACATGATTTGTAATCATTGATGTTAACATGATCACCCGGCCAAGGTAGTGATCGTCAGGCTTTTCCACAGGTTTTTCGCTCCCATTTTAACCATTTCCTCTCATAGGCATTTCCTCTCCATTGTCTCTCATAGGCAGCTTCAGCTAGATTATCACTTTTAACTTTTTCCAGAAAAAAATTAAGCACAAGTCTATGTATACTTTAAAATTTCATCTTGAATTTCTCACGTCACCTGGGTTTATTTGGAGGAAATACCTCCTTCCATTCCTTTGTAGAAAGAAAAAGTAAACTCAAAGCACACTGAAAACTCTCTTAGAATCTTCACTTACCAGTATTCCCACTCAATTTTCTAGCACTGTTACCTGTCCCCTAGACTTGGCGGATAGAATAATTGTTGTCATATTGGATATGTCCATCATATTGGGAAATCCTAGCATAGATATTCTGCCACCTAACTCTAGTACTGTTCTCATATGAAACTCCAAACAAACAAAAATTAACTATATTAACACATCTCAATGTTTATCTCTAAAGACACATTAGCTAAATGCATACTATGTTCCTGAACAGTATTTCTGTTCTTTATCCAGGTCTGTTTTCCTTTTAGCTGAGCTGAGCTTTGATAAAGGTCATCTTGACCCCTATTAATTTAGACCTTCACCCCAGGCCCATCCATAGTGGCCAGTCTCTCCTTTATTTTCTCATAGTGCTGCTTTGTCTCCTCTTCGTTCCTCCAGAGCCAAATGCACCTTATAAGCAGGTCTTACCTCAAAATCAACCTTAAGTAGGAGTCTGACCTCTCTATAAAGGAAGAAATGATCAGCAATGAAAGGAAAATAAGTGCTCCTTACTGTTTCTGCCAAGGTTCCATCCTCCTCAGTCCAAGGTCATCTTCAACTGAGGAAGGAGGACTACAAAAGTTGTAGATGGTTGTGTTAATTAGGCATTACTATAGCAAACTAGTCTATGGTGGAGGCAGAGGTCCCAGCAGAAAGAAGAAGTGCATAAAATCTCTTAAGGCCTAATGTCTCAGAAATGGCATAACATTGCTTCTACCGCATTTTATTGGCCACAGTGAGTCACAGGGCTTACCCAGATTCTAAGGATAGAGAAGTAGACTGTACCTCTTGATGGAAAGATCTCAAGGGATGTGGATGTAAGGAAGGGGAAGCATGGTGACCAGGGATATTAACTCAGAGTAGGAGGCTAATTTTAAAAATTATTTAAATGAGTCTATTTAAATATATTTAAGTAAAATTACTTAAATTACAGGTTCAGGTGGTATGTGGATGTGGCAAATGCATGAAGTTGTAACGTGAATGGTTAAAAGTTTGAAAACACTTTTCTGTTCTCATGCTATTCTCACTTTTATAGCATCCCTTTGTCATTGTCTTCGTAAACTATCATCAATCACTCGCTCCTGTGTCCCCCTCTACCTGAAGTAGGGGATTTTTTTTGAAAACGTGTGGCCTACCCTGTGCTTCATAGTAGTGCTGTGTTCTGTTGGTCCCTGAATTAGTTAAATCAGATGTACCATGTTCCCCTTTCAGCCGTATCCCAGCACATCTAGATATGCTGCCCATTATCTCTGACCAGTAGCTAGTCTATGAAGAGCCAAGGACAGGTGGAAAGCAGTGTAGGTTTTCACACTTTGCTAAAATATGAAGAGTGAACTGGAGTTAAAATTAATCAAAGGCGTCATCTGAATCTCTTAGAACACCCCTTGATAATTTCATAAGGGACTCTAAATTCTGTATTCAATATAAAATCATTGAAGAGTAAAGCAAAATTGGTTGTGATTATTTTAAAATATTCAACCTGGGTTTATTCCAGCCAGTGGATATAGAAATAAAAGGATCGAGTTGTTGGTTTTCTTGCAGGCCATGTCTGCATGAAGGGAACAATTAAGAACAAAACTTGGGCTGCTGAGCTGCATCCCAGTTCACACAAGAATAGCTTAGTTCTAATGTTTTGAAAATGGATAAAAGCAGTAGTTTTACTCTCAATGGAGACCTTAAAGAGGCCAATATTCGTTTATCTTTCAGACTGAATCTATAAACAAAACAGTTTAATCATTCACTCTTCCCTTTAATTTCTTTTTGAGTTATGAACAGATAACTATACTTCCTCCAGAAATGAACCATAAAGACATAGAATCATAGCATATTTGACCAGAATTTAATGTTGTAACCATACAAAACTCAGAGCAAACTGCTGTAAGTCGTTAGTAATATGATAGATTAATTGCTACATAATGTCATTATTTTATGTAATATTAGGCACTTGGAAAAATTTATTTATGTACATTTTTGAAGTGACTATTACTCTTCCATAGTAAAGCCAAGTTTAAAAAAGTCTTTTTCCTTTATTATTACTTATATTATCTTTAAATTATATCAGTTATTACAACTGTATTTATACATATCCACTAATACACGTATTCAGAGGCAATGTTCTAATTCTGAATTTTGACTCACTCATGTTACCCACTATAGCCTAGCACAGGGATTCTTGCTGTGCTTTCCTATTCTTCTATGTCTCTGCCTCTTACTTGAATTATCTGGGAGCCTTTTCAGTTATTCTCTGTCTTGAAGATCTGATACTAGATGTTCTAGATGACAGGACTGTGACTATAGTAACTCTAAGTCACTTGGGTTTAGGTAGATGGTCGAAAACATCGTATGACCATGTGCTTGACCATGTGTGGTTACAAAATGGAGGAGAAGAGCCAGAAGCACAGGGAAGTGACCTAGGTATGGAGGCAAACCAGTGCTCAGGAAAGAAGGCTCCAAGTTCAGGTGTCCGGGTTAAAGCCAATAAGTCCTGGACACATGCTCCTCCATCTCTCCCCACCAGCTCAGGGTCCTTCAAAGGGTTCCTCTTTAGGAAATGGAAGGAAGTTTGGAAGGGTGTTCAGAAAAATACAGCTAAGCCTTCAGGGATTCTAGACCAACTGAACAGGTTCTCCTCAGGAGTCAGCCTTAGAGGAAGATTTCAAGGTAAGATTTCAAGTGCAGTGGGAAGGATTCTGCCAGGATTTCCCCTGGTTATATGCCTACATACCCCCATGACAATGTGGTTACAATTATTTCAGTATTTTTGTACCCCAAACTCACTAAGCTTGAACTTTTTTAGCCCCTTATGACAACATGTTTTGATATTCTTCTGGGTCGTGTGAGCATGTGTTCGAGGATCGAGGTTCTCATTCATTCAGTTTTACCGAGCATATCTCCAGCCCTTTTGGGCAAGTTCTCAAATGTGTTGCCAATGTTTTGCTTGGTATTCTAAACCTGATTATCCAGGCTCTTCCCCTAGATTTTTAATTGTTGTCTGCACTTAGTGTCACCTTAAGGAGATTATCAGTTATCCAATAAACATTGCATACATTTTTACCAATGCCCAATATGCCTTTGAAAGCGAAGTGTGAAGAGAGGGTAATGAGCGAATGCAAGGAAACCCAGGTTGCCTGAAAGGGAATTTAAAAGGGCATGAGAGTCAGTTTAAACAAAACTTAAAGAAGATGAAATAAAACTTGGATTACTTCACTGTTTTGTTTAAAGCTAGCTCTCTTTACTTTCCATCATGAAGACAAGCTGGCACCCTGCACAGGAATGTTTCAAGTCATGCATGGCTATGCACAGTGGCACTTAAGAGGATGCATTGCCAGTCAGGCATTAAATCATAAAATGTTAGACCTGTAAGGGACTTCGGAAGTCATCTATTCCGATTTCCTCATTTTACAGATGAGGAAACTGGGACCAAAAGAGGTTAAGCAACTTGCCCAGTATCAGTCATAATGACTCTGCATAGAAGCAATCAGCCGCATCATTAACTCAGTGCCTTGAGGACTAGCTGCTCCATACCTACAGCTTTGAGAGCTAAAAGCGTTTTCATTCATCTCAGAAGCTGAAGCCTAAGTTTGTCCTCTGGATATTTCTTTCTCTTGCCTTAAAAGGAAAGCATTCTGCTATCATTTGGATTTTTCCTTAATTCTCTCTGCCTTCTCTCTGCTCTTAAAGACACTCACAACCGTCATTTGCTCACTGTGGTATGGAAGCTGATTTAATTGGCCAAGACTACAAAACTTCTAATCAACATTCCCAGCGAGCAAATCTTTGGCACTAATTTTCCATAAATGTTAAGTTTCCTTCTTCTGCTTTATGGCTTTCATGTCACTTCATACCTTTAAGTTCACATTAGTATAAAAAAGAAATCAGTATTTATTTCAAAAGTCTATGGTAGCTTGGCAAAGATGAGGCAAATGCTATGGGCTCCTGTCCATTTTGTGTATCCACTTCATAATAACTTTTTATCTGCAATACGTATTTCCAATCTTTTGGACTTTTTTTAAAGCTAGTACTATCTGTTTCTGTGATTGAAACCACATAATTTACCTAGCCCAGTAGTTAGTTGTCAGTCTGGTTGGGGCAGGATTGGAGGGTTGGGATTGGGAGTGAGAGGAGTGAAGTTGAATCCCCTACAGAACTTTACAAAATTACATATGTCCGCTCAGATCACACCTCAAGTCCCTGAAAGATTCTGATACATCCTTCTTCCTTAAATCGTTCTGTCCCTCTAAGGCACAGTTCCCAAGTGTGGTCTAGAGACCAGCATCATCATTACCACTTAGGGACTTGATAGAAAGACAAATTCTCCAGCCCCAACTACAGAGCTACTAAATTAAAGGCTCTGGGGGTAGAGCCAAGCAATCTGTGTTTTAATAAAGCCTCCAAGGGATTTTGAGAACCTAAATTTTGAGAACCACTGCTAACAATGCTGTTTTAACCCAATGGAACATCTGGGTTGAAATCACTGTTATGCCCATCAGCTGTATTTCTTGGGCCTTTCATTAGCACATCTGTAACTTGCTCATTTGAACTCTTAAATAAGTCTATAGGACCAAAGATTATAGTCTTTGTTCCAAAGAGGACATTGTCTCCTCAACATCTTCTGTGGACTCTAGGCAGTTCCCGTTGCTGTTTCCCAGAGGCCAGCCCAGCAAACTGCTGTAATGAGGCCAGAAGCTCATTACTTTACACTATCCTAGAGCACTTATGAAGTCATTGCATATAACATTAGGAGGGAGATGCTAACACTAATTTTACTATATAATGTTTATTTTTAACTTCAAAATCCTAAGCTATTTTAGTGAGTAGGATATCTTACACAGCCAGATTTTACAAATGAAAAAAACCAACAAACCCTGTACTTACAAAGGTTTAAATGTTGTTGTGAGAAAAACCCCTCTCTTCCTTTCACTAAACTGAAGCATTAGTTTCAGCTGGTATAGATATTGAGACTTTCTGCAAGTGTGGGCATCAGTGTTTGCATGTCTGTGTATTTGGATGAATACAAATAAGAGTTTATGTATGTGTCTATTTGATTGAAAGGATTGTTATGTTTAGTGAATACAAACCTATATTCAACTGTAAATAGATGTAGAGATGTGCCTCTTTTTTGGAAGCATATCTATAAATATATGCATGGCTGGTTAGGTATATGTAAAGCATCTATATGTGCATGCCTTAGGTCTGATCTTAAACAAGGGAGAAGAAATCCATTTAGGCTCTGCTCTGCTTTCTTCAAGAGCTACTTTGAATTTTTAAAGTACTGTTTTCATACAATGATATATTTTTATATATAAGTTATATAATTTTTCCTATTATAAAAATAATTTTTGGTTTCTGTAAAAGACTTGGGAAACATAATAACATAAGGAATTCAAACTAAGGCATTCCTTTTTATACTATTTCCTTTATTTTTTCTCTTCTAACTTCTAGTGTTCTTTACATAACTCCACTCTCTTCTCTTTCCCTACATCTCACTTCCCCCATGATATTTCCACTTTGTCAGTATAGATGTCTTCTCAAGAAGGTCACAGAGAGGAGATAGCAGTCAAGTATTTGGAGCAATTCATCAGCTCAGAGATTGTAGCTTAGAAGTCATTTCTGGCTGTCATATACTGGAGATAGACACATAGCATATTAAGAAAATGCAATATTATAATGTATCAGATGGACACCTTGTGTATAAGAGAAATATAATATCAAAGATGCTAAGCAGACTACTTTACATAAAATGAATTCATCTAGTCTACACCAATTATAGTAATAGCTTTCATTTATTGAGCACATAGAGTAGTCCAGGTGCTTTTTGTATAGGGTGTCATTGAAAATCCTCAAAACAACCTTATGAGGTCATTCTATCTTCTTCTTATATAGATGAGGTAAATGAGGCATATAAAGACTTTTCCCAGGGCATAAACAGCTTTCTAATAAATGATAGGATATGCATTCACTCCCAGCTCTATCTGATTCCAAATCCTATACTCTTAATCCACATCCATACTCCAAAATATATAAGAAGAATAATTTATAAGTTGACTATAACATTATGAAGGAAATACTAATTTTGGATCTAAAAGGAACTGAAAGATCTTCTGGTTCAGTTCCTTCAATCAACAAAGGATAAAAGCTAATGTATTGAGGAGGTAATTTGCCTAACATCACACAACTAGTTAGTGGTAAAGCAGGGGTCAGAGCACCAAGTTCTCCTGAGCGTCAAGATTATACTCTGTCAACTAGATCAGTGGTTCGTGTTCCTTTGATGCACACTGGCTCCAAATATCCACAGCATATATCCTCATAAACCTATTTATGTAGTATCAGTAAAATCCCTTTTAGTCTAGACTAAAATAAGTCCTTGTCCCATGCCCTTTTCTTACTGAGATTCATTCTAATTTCTGCTTAGTTTTCTGAGTGAATTGGAAGGGTAGAAGGGAGAGGTGGATGGGACAAATAAGACATGAAGAGACCTCTCCATATTGGAAGAAGGATAGAGATTCTGAGTGGGATAAACTAAATAACAGAGAAAAGGAAAGGTCAAGATTTTGACTTGCCTCTTCCGCTAAATCTTCATTTCTTGCCAGTATGTCCTTTGGATTGTGATACACACTGAACTACCTCTTCCTAATGAAGGAAGTTTTTGCAGCACAGAGATGTTGAAAGATTCAGTGTTGTCCTAAATTGTGGCAAATAAGCTATTTAGTTGATCATATAAGTCTCTATATTTTTGCTCATGAACTCCAAATTATTACCATTTCTGACTGTTTAATATCAGAAAAAAAAATCTGTATAGCTAGTCCAAGATGATCACATTTGAGGCCAGAGTCAAGGTCTTTCTAAGATGAAGTACCTTATTTCTTTCTGGTTTTTTGACTCCATCTCTCTTTCTAAAAATACTGTTATGAGAAACCTTTACGTCTTATACAAAACTTAATTAAAGTAATACCGTTAAGAATGCAAGAACTGGGAATTAACTCCCAGAAATGAATAGAGTCATGCTCTCATTTTTCTAAACAAAGGAAATCAATGGAGCACCAGTCACTGTGCTATTAGTGATTATCTCCATGAGGACAGAAACCATATCTGTTTTGCTCACCACTGTGTATGTATCCTGTTCCCATCATGGTGCCTGACACAGAGTAGATGCTCACTGAATATCTGTATGATGAAAGAATGAGTGGATGAATTAAATGGATCTTTGTACCAGAAGCCATCATAATTTACTCATTAACATGTCTGTTTCACCTGTAGCAGAGATCATGCTTTATTTTATCAGCTTCATTGAGACATAATTCACATACAAATCATCCATTTAGTGTACAGTTCAGTGGCTTTTAATGTAATCACAGAGTTGATCATTCATCACCACAGTCAATGTTAGAACACTTTTATTACCCCCCCACAAAAAACCCACCATACCCCTTAGCATTCACCCCTACCCCCCAATCTCACAGTCCTTCCAGCTCTCCCCCCTTTCCCTAAGCAATATAGTTTCCATCTCTGTAGACTTGCCTATTCTGCATATTTCACATAAGTGGAACCATACAACGTATGGTCCTTTGTGACTGGCTTCTTTCACTTAGCAGAATGTTTCAAGATTTGTCCATGTTGTAGCATATATCAGTCCTTAATTTCTTTATATTCCTGAATAATACAACATTGTATGGATATACTCTTTTATTTATCAATTCATTAGTTGATGGACATTTGGGTTGTTTCTATTTGGGGGCTGTTGTGAATAATACTTCAGTGAATATTGATGTACAAGTTTTTGTGTGGACATAGATTTTTATTTTTCTTGGGTATATACCTAGGAGTGGAATTTCTGGATCATATGGTAACAAACATTTACTGAATTGTATATTTCATCTTCAAATTTTTGTGTTTTCCTAATTTCCTTGAAAATGAAAATCAAGAAGATTAAACCAAATCAAAAAATATTACTTTGATGGCATCATTTAATTCCATATTTAATTTACTATTTTCAATTGACTTGATTATTGCATAATATAAATTCTAGAAGCAGGAGTCACACATGTGAACAAAAACCTATCACTGGTATTTTGAAACTTGAATTCTTGCATTCATCACAGAAACTGCCTAAGGGCTTTCTGTGGGAGGTATAAAATTACCTACACAAGGAAGAAAGGAGAGTAACCTATATGTTTCAGTATCTACTGTCTATGTGGCATGTAATGTTAGACTGTCAAAATTATGTATTTTAGGAGTGACGAAACTGAATTTTGGAAAGACTAACTTGTTCATGATCATATGAGTAGAAAGAGTTAAAGCTGGGATTTGAATCCGGGTCTTCTTGCTTAAAGTGTGTGTGTGTGTGTGTGTGTGTGTTTTCCTAGAGGACATTTTTTGCAAATTCCTACCCTAAATAATTGACAGAGTAATACCTTCAGCATTTTCTGCTCAAGTATTCTCTACCTGATTTGTATTTACAAAATAAATGGTGACCTACTCACAGAGAAGCACCTGTATGCATAGCATAACATGGTGTTTGTGGGACTAAAAGAAAGAAACCTTCTTTTGGCAGAATACCTCAGATTCTGTCCTAATGTACCTCAAGGATGAGTTTAGATTGGAAACAAATGTACTGAGTTTTGTTCCATCTCTTTAATTCCATTTGGCATTTGTTATATTTAATATGGTTGAGGTATAAAACATCTCCTTAGAACAAAAATTCATTATGGCATTATCTATTTGTAGAGCCTGTGTAAGCAGAACAATACCTCCTGGGCCATCTTTCAGAACGACTGAATAATTGCATTGTTTCTCACAAGCTCTTGTCTTAAAAATACCATCCTTTTACCAAAGCTGCAATGAGAAGTGGAAACACATATGCATACATAAGGAAGTAACATCTATTTTTGATCCAGCTTTTTTTTTTTTTTCTGACATGAAGGGGTACAAGAGCTAGTAAGCATAACCTTACTCATTAAGAATGACTGGAAGGAGAAGCACATAATTGTCACATTTGCACTTTAGGATAAAATCTCACAGATACGGGATAAATAGACACTGAAACTAACACATATTGGCCATCAACTCTATATCAGTCCCCCATTATGAAGTTTATATTCATTATCTCAGTTAAACCACCAAAGTACTAGAAATTAGATAGTCATTGTCTTCTCTGCTTAACAAATAAAAACTAAGGCTTGGAGAAATTAATTTTGCCTAAGTTTACACAATTAGAAAATAATAGAGGTGAGTTTTAGATCACAGATGTGTCTAACATTAAAATCTGTTCGCTTTCCTCTAAACTATTGCCTTTCAAGTTAAACTCCTGAGTCTGGTAAGAATGAACCAAATATCTTTAAAATATAAGAAATTATAGAAAAAAATTATCTAAGATACTTGGGGTTATTCTAGGGAATGTATAAGCTCTTCTAAAATGGATACATTTTCCTCCAAGAATTAAATAATCACCGTTTGAAGTTAGCACATTGTATGCAAACATCTGCTGCAAAATTAGTTCCCAAAAGAGCTTGAAAATAGATTGCACAGTTTTTTGCGGTACACGGGCCTCTCACTGCTGTGGCCTCTCCCGTTGCGGAGCACAGGCTCCGGACGCGCAGGCTCAGCGGCCATGGCTCACGGGCCCAGCCGCTCTGCGGCATGTGGGATCTTCCCGGACCGGGGCACGAACCTGCGTCCCCTGCATTGGCAGGCGGACTCTCAACCACTGCGCCACCAGGGAAGCCCAGATTGCACATTTTTAGAGTAGACTACACTTCATATTCTTATTTATCCTATTGATGCAGTTAGCTAACATCTTTTGTGAAACGTGATATCAAGTAAAATGAAGGTCAATACATTGTAGTAATGACAAATCATGTTAAGCATTAAAATTCAACAAGACATTTTAAGACCAATAACTCCATTAATGCCACTTTGCCTATATATTCACTTGAATGCTCATTGGTAAGGGTCTGCCTACCTAGCGGCCCCAAATCTGTCTTATTGCAAAGATACTGAATTTGAAAGATCAATACTTTGTGTGTGTCTGTATGTGTGTGTTTAAATGTGTGTATAATGATGACAGATGTATTTGAAAATGGCAGAAAAAGTTAATGAGGAAGTTACTGTCCTCTACATTTATAATTTATTGCAATGAGAGATATGTTTAAAAAACGAATAAAAAGAGGGGGTATATATATACGTATAGCTGATTCACTTTGCTCTACAGTAGAAACTAACACAACATTGTAAAGCAACTATACTCCAATAAAAATTTTAAAAAAATAAAGAAATGCTCAAATTCAAGATGAGCATCTCCATGAATCAGAAACACAATGGAAATATGAAGAGGTAAACTCAGTGTGAAGTCATATATTTCCTGGATCTGGAATTGGAAATAGTGGTGGCCTTGAGTTCTACTACCAGAATTAAGAACATTCTCATATAATGTGAACCAAAGCCAGGCTTAAAGGTTAAAAAAAAAAGAAGAGAGAACTTGAGGACTTCCCTGGTTGCCTGCTCTCCTAATGCAGGGGCCCAGATAATGTCTATCAGGGCTAAAGGGTAGCAGGGGAGACCTGACCAGGATACCAACTTTTTACTTTAAACTCTTTCCAAACTCCCATTGCTTTTTTAGCTCAGTTTCCCTGTATCTTTTCTGGTGCCTGTTGCCTCCAAGTCCTAAACTTTTTAGAAATGAGCAGGGGGAACCAGGTGCTGTATTCTCACAGGGTCACCCATATTCAGTTGAGTCAGTCACATTCCTTCATCTCCTTTCTGTCCACCTAAAGTGTACTAAAGCCTTTCATCTGTTGAACCCTTCCTTTCCCCATTCTCTCTATACTGGTGAGTATGTATACATCCATCCATCCATACATACATACGTATGTATATATACATACATACATAAGTATACGTATATATGTGTGTATATAGATACTTTATTTGTAACTATGTTTTAGTGGAATTTGACAAGGAGAGACAATACATATTTGATCTATAAATTCGTTAGAACACTTAAAAGTCTGGACCCATGAGAAACATAGGTTTGATTGATATACATTTGGGTGTATCCCACACATTTGGGTGACATCCAACACACTTTTACACAGAAGAGAGCTCAGGCTGCTGCTGCTGCTCAGAACCCCCAACTCCACCAGGAACTGAGAACCCCCCCCAGTACTGAAACTAACCAGAATAAAGAACTGGAGAAGAGGGCTTAAGGATTTTAATTTCTTAGGATTTGGAGCTGCTAGAGCAAAATTAAATTTCTGGTCTTTAATTCTTCCTTGATAATTTAATAATGGTGAGGAGTTCATATTATGCAAAATTTTTTTTTTATGAAAAAAATTCATAGTAATTTTATGGGGTCACTTGTGTTCATTGAGTAACCTCTACTGAGTTATATTTAACACAATGGTAGGGAAACATTTGAAGTAGGAATCATGACAGTGATAACATTGGGGTATAGGGTAATCTTTTACTTAATTAATGCATGACCCAGACCCATTTCAGAATCCTGAGTGTGGAAGGACTAGGGGCAAAAAATGAACTTCTCATATTAGTCCCAGGAATATAGGTAAAGATGTGATGTTCTGTATTGAAAAAGTGACCCTTGAAGGTGGGAGCTGATTTTCTCCCTTGAGGGACACTGCTCTACCCTCAAATTATGGGGGGAAAAAAAGAAATTGCAGGCTGTAGGAAGTATTATGTAATTTGGACATAGACTACATTGGTTTAAATTTCAGCTCAGACACGTACTAGCAGTGTGACCTTGAGCAAGTTACTTACCCTTTCTATGCCTCCAATTATTCATCATTGAAATGGAAATATCATGTAGAGTTTTGTAAGTATTAACTATTTCAGTAAATACAAAGGTTTTTAGAAGGGACGTTGGCACATTGCAAACACTATATAAATATTACCCACATGTTGACTTTCTCTCCACAGTCCTACCATGGTCCTTTAGGAAATTTGGGACTGTAGCCTTGTCTCAAATTAATCTTTTTTTGACAGACAAGCTTAGAGAAGGACTCTATACAAAGGGAACCCAGCCAGCATTTCCCCCTCTCTCAGAGCAGCCTGTCCTTAGGATGCAAGGATTCTGTTTTGCTTCCTGTGGCACAGTGTACCCTGGATGTGGGGGGAAATGCAGTTCTAGGAGGATAAATTTAATTCCAGGGGAAATAATAACCAGCCACAGGGCAGTCTATGTTCTCCAACTCAGTTTCACCAGTAGAGAGTTATATACTTTGATCACCCCTCTGTTTGATATCAATATCTCTCAACTGATTCTGCTCTTGGTGGTGGAGTGGCATGGAGAATGAGTGTGATTAGTCATCATACTTCAATATTCAAATAACATGTTCGTTTAATATTCTATTGAATCTTTTTACATTCCATAAGAGAGCTTATAAGGACAAAATGTATATTTAATAGAATCATTAATATATACATAGATTTAGATTTTTTTAATATTAGGAGATAATTAAAAGCTCTGAAAGTCTAGATCAATTGGGCATTAAAATATAATTTTGAACATCATGTCAGCCAAAGACAAATGCTAACTTCTCGGATGAACTTTCTGTTGTCACCTGCTAAAGCAGGGCCAGGAAGGACCAAGAGAACAGGTCATTGATCTGATAAAAGAGAAAGCACTAATGAAGATAAACATCACTCTTTTATATGTAATTTTGAAAACAAATTGTTACCAACAAACCCTAAGGAACATAGTGGTTGTATTCCTGATTATGTTGTATGAAGCTGATATGTATGCTAGAATTCACTATATGAATTTAATTTTGTGTACCATTAAAAAAAAATCTATGTATGGTTTCTGAAGTAAATGTAGTCAAAAATAAATTTATGGCTGTGCAAATAAAATATGCTTCAGATGTCAATGTCAAATAATGTCAAAAGACATATGAAAGAATGTTCTTAAAAACTTTATTTATATAGGTAAAAACAGGAACATATAACCAATTGCCTATCAAGTGTAGAATGAATAAACAAATTGTGTTCTATTTAATCAAAAAAATAATACATAGCAATGAAATACTACACTGCCATAAAAAAGAACCCAAAACAAGGCAGTAAAAAATAAGAAAAATTAAAATGAGTCATGAAAAAGCAATTATAACACATTTTTGAAAATGTGGGGATAAATATCACAAGACACAGGTAGAAGAAGTAAATGTAGCTGCCTAAAGAAATTAAGACTAAAGGAGAGGAAGGAGTGAGGCATCTAATTACAATTTCAAACACAGGCTCTCTTCTCCTTGCACAGTAGTTCAGGACCACGAAAATGACTGTGTAATCCAAAACTGTGCAAAGCAATGTTAACCAATAGGAGAAAAAACGGGAGAGGCCACAACAGTGAGGGGCCCATGTAAAGCAAAAAAAAAAAAAAATTTTGTCAAAATATTAAAAACTCATAAATATATAGGAAAGTGAAAAAAATAATAAAACTATTTAATAAATATGTGTTTATTATAACTATAAACACAGTATTTTTATTAATTTTTAAAAAATTTAAATTATGTATCATTACAATTATATTATTATAATATAATTATAAAAATTTTAAATTTATAAATTTAATTAATAAATAATAAAATACTCAAGTATTTATTTAAATATTACACTAAATATGTATTTATTTAGTATACTGTAATTTAAAATATTAGGAAACTTGAGAATTAAAGTGTTTTATATCTGTGTAAAAAACTTACCAAGATTAATTTGAACAGTGCTTACCTTTTCCTTCTCATCACTGTAACTTACAATACAGAGCAAGTATCTTTCCAGTGCCTGGGTAAATTGTCATACTCCAGTCTAATTCTGGATCAGCTTCTAACATTGTATCCTCTATGCTTTAATATTATGAAGTATGTCTGAGAGGCCTTTTAATGGGAGGTTTTCTGTAGGTGTCACTTTCTCTGAGAGGCCTGCATCCTTTTCGCCACAACCACATTCCTCATCTATGATGAAAAGTTGACCTTTACTAAGTTCCTCTGACTGCATGTCTAGAGGCTCTCAGAGGGCAGCAGTGTCAACATTCTCACGGTCTGTTGTTTCTTCTATAACTCCATTTATTCTAGATTCAAGTTCCACGTCTCCCATCATCCCTCTTCACTTCTTTGCTGCACTTTCATCTTTGGCCAATTCCTTCTTTAGGTTATCCTTTTTTCTTTTTTTTTTTTGCTGTTAAACATTTATTGAAAGCTTATTACACGCCGTGCATAGACTTTATGTAAATAATCTTGATGGATGGGAATACATCAGTTTTGGAGAATATGAGTAATATGTGTAACAACCAGAGTGGAATATGTCCATGGAATATAATCCTTGACATTTTGTAGCGTCTAGTCAAAGATAGCCTGACAGCTAATAATATACAATTATAAGCAAACAAAAATTCATTTTATCTAAATATCATAGGAAAAGGGATAATTATGTAGGGCTGACTTCATGGTATGCAAACTGTGCAGTCACATAGAGACCTGCACTCAGAAGACCCTGAGATTTTTTTTTAATAGATATTTATTGGAGGGTAATTGCTTCACATAACTGTGTTAGTTTCTGTTGTACACCAAAGTGAATCAGCCATATATGCATACATATCCCTATATCCCCTCCCTCTTGCGTCTCCCTCCCACCCTCCCTATGCCACCCCTCTAGGTCATCGCAAAGCACTGAGCTGATCTCCCTGTGCTATGCTGCTGCTTCCCACTAGCTAACTATTTTACATTCAGTAGTGTATATATGTCCACGCCACTCTTTCACTTCATCCCAGCTTACCCTTCCTCCTCCCAGCAGCCACATAGCACAGGGAGATCAGCTCGGTGCTTTGTGACCACCTAGACGGGAGGGATAGGGAGGGTGGGAGGGAGACACAAGAGGGAGGAGATATGGGGATATATGTATATGTATAGCTGATTCACTTTGTTATAAAGCAGAAACTAACACACCATTGTAAAGCAATTATACTTCAATAAAGATATTTAAAAAATATGTATTATTTATAATACATTTAAATATATACATTTTAATTTCTTTTTATTGTTTTTACTAGATACATAGGTTTCCAGGGAGAGCCAAAGTAAGCTTATACCAAAACAAAGAGAAAATATATCTATATTTTAAATTAAAGAGAAAGACAAGCTGTGGGAATGAACATGTGATTCTTTCTTTTAAATATTAAAATAAAGACTTTTGTATAGACTTGTTTTTAAAAATATATTCCACATTCTATAATTTTTTTCTTTTATTGTCTGTGTAGATTTTCTGTACTTTGATCTAGATTTTTGCCCTCTCTTTTAAGATCAGCAACAAATATTTGCACTTGTGTATTTCCTTAATTTCCAAAGAGCTATTTGTGTGTACTCTGTAGTGAAAATTGTCTGGATATGTGGGCTGGGCCCTACTATGACAACTGTGGTGCTATTTCTTGATTCATTTGGGAAGCTTGGGCAGACATAAGAATGGAGCAGGTAGACAGTAGTATCAACAACATTTATTTCTCTTCCAGATCCAACTTATTATACCTTTCGGAACAAGCATATTAAAAGAGGGCACAGTCATAGAATACTGTAAGTGAAAAGAAGTGTAGCAGTCCTCTTGTTCAGTCCTCTCCTTTTACTGATGAGGAAGCTGGACTCTGAGCAATTATGAGCTTTTCCTGAAGTTAGTAGTTTAGGCAGGACTACAACCCAGTCATTTGATTCCTACATCACTGAGCTTTCTACCACATCATGCTTCTATAGGTTAGCAACAAGTATAGGCCCAAAGATTATTTTAAAATAGTCTACAAGGCACAGTAAGTCCATTATTGAAAAAATTATCTCCAAATAGATTTCCTTTAATGAGAAATAATTCATAACAAATAAGACTATAATAACTTAAAAACTCTTTGGATAATTGCGTCATGCATCTCCCAGACACCTTAAACTGTGTCTATTGATCTAAAACACATCAAATTAAAATCCAGTTGAATTGGTCCCTCAGATAACTACAATAATTACACAGGTTCAGTTTGCCTGATCAGTTGAGTGAAGATGAATTGCTGAAGAGAGCCAGATAATTTGCCTGAGAAATGGATTCACTTATAGATGTGGTCATGGTGAAAAGACAGTCTTTTTAAAGTCTATTTTGAGTTCCTAGAGACTTTTTGTAGTCAAAGACCAATATTTACTTGTATTATATATGTGTTACTATATATAATATATGTATATATTCAATATAATATCTATATATTCCAAACTCCTTTGAAAAATGAAGATTATATCATGATTGATTGCCAATTGCAGAAATGTATTTATAATTAATCTTGCACGTTTACTTGTGAACAGTTTGCGTTTGGAAGTGGTAAGGGCATAAGACCAAATGGATACATATTTTGTATATGTTTCTTTTGTCTTATAACTAAAATAAGACAGAATCTTAGCAGGTTAGAGGCAGAAAGAACCTTTGTTCTTCCTTAACCCAGATGAGAACTCATATCTCATAATTCCTAGCTAAGTACTCTTTCCACTGTATTCTATGAGTTGCTCATATTCTATGAGCAACTCCTTGCTCCTCTTTCATGACTACCCTGATTGATCAGACAGTAAAACAATTAGGTCTTTAATCTACTGTTCTGTTTTACCATGGTGTCCTATACAAAAAAAAAAAAAGACAACCTAATAGCCAAAAAAGACTGAACAGATATTTAAATTCTAGTTGCAGTTTAAATGAAAATCCTCTTTAGAGTTCCATTCACTCACAGTGTAACACTTCTTAACTCTTCTTTTTAACCATCTGTCTCCCCCAAGTTCCCTTCAGTAGAGCTCAGTTGTCAGTTGCTTCGTCTATCATTTTACCATCCTCCATTTTAAAATCCAGCACACAAGGACTTTTGTATTCTCATCACTTCTCTCTTGCCTTATGGTCCTTTCTTCTACAGAGTTACCATGCCCTTCCCAATGTAAATCCATCCAGCTAGTACTACCTCTTATGCCACTTTGCACAAGTTCAGAAACCAATGCATAATGATAAAAGCAATTTTTGCTTTGTTTTGTATTCTCAAACAGAAGAGTTGAGGCTGTGAATGTTCAACATTGATGCCTTTTTGTTCACATATCTTTTTGACAATTCAAGTCCTTATCATGGAATGAGGCAAAATATGCATCCATATATGAATTATATGATTCTACATTTTATTTGACATTTTTGTGTTTCCATATTTCTTCTTTCATATGTTTATTCCTCAGTATTTATACCTACACCCAGTAAACCTTGTGTGAAGAAAGCAAGGCCTGAATGAGTTCTGTAGAACAAGGTAAAATATAAATTCATACATAAGTAAATATGATTATACATTTGAGTTTCTGTATCTCCATTCTTAATTCTGTTTATCTCTGTGTAGCTACATCTATGCCCAGAAAACCTACTTGAAGAAAGTAATAGAGTAGATGAGGACTGTAAAAGTAGTCACTTTGTTTTTATTTGCACAAATGACAATACTAAAATTACTATGTGATATTACTGAATGTAGCAAAGATAAATATAATTTATTCAAATACGTGATTTGAGATAGACACCAAAAAAAGATTAACAATGCACCAGAAATGACTGGTTGTGTTTTTCTACCACCATAAGTCTATTATTTTACATATCAAAAAAAAGCTTCATTACATAAACTTAAGAAAAAAATCTGGAGTTCAGATTGATATTATTGTTATCACGCTGTCTCATATTTAACTAAATAAATGACCACAAAAATATCTCTCATCTTGCTAGCTCTTCTTAAGTGGGACAGTGATAAGATGAAGACTGTGTTCCTTCACCTCGAATTTCATCAGAGCTTATGACTGCTCTGACACATAGAGGGAAGTAGTGATACTATATGACTTCTAAATCTAGGACATCAAAGGGATATAGTTTCCTCCTTGCTCTCTCTTGTTACATACATCTTTGGATCCTGGAGGCCCCAAAGAAGTCTGACTTTCCTGAGGCTACTATGCTAGAGAGACCATTTGGAGAGATTACAGTGAGATAGAAATTCTCAACTGCTGTTCTAGCTTTTGCATTTTCCCAGCTCAAGTGTGAAGTATAAGAGTGAATAATGCTTCAGATGACCTCAGCCCCAGCCACAATCTGTGGAAATTAAACAAAATACTCTTAAACAATCAATGAACCAAGGAAGAAGTCACAAAGGAAATTAGAAAACATACCTTGAGATAAATGAAAGAAAAACATAAAATACAGAAATATATGGGTTGTAGCAAAAGCAGTGCTTAGAGGGAAATTTATAGCTGTTAAGTGCCTACATTAAAAAAGAAAGATCTAAAATCAATTATCTAACTCTGTACCTTGAGGAACTAGAAAAAGAATGGAAAAACTATATCCAAAGCTACCAGAAGGAAATAATAGAGATTAAATCAGAGCTCAATGAATAAAAAATAGAAAAATAACATAGAAAATCAACAAAACCAAAAATTGTTTCTTTGAAAGATGAACAAATTTGACAAATAGTTAGCTAGACAGACAAAGAAAAAAAAGAGATAAGATACAAATAAATAAAATCAGAAATAAAAGTGGGGGCATTACTAATGACATTGCAGAAAACCCATAACGGTTATGAGAATACAGTGAACAATTGTATGCCAGCAAATTTGATAACTTAGATGAAATAGATGAATTACTGGAAACATACAGTTACCTAAACTGACTCAAGAAGAAATATAAAATCTCAATAAACCTAATAATAAATATATTGATTCAGTAATCAAAAACCTCCCAACAAAGAAAAGTCCAGCACCAGCCGGCTTCACTGGTAAATTCTAACTAATATTAAAGAAGAATTAGCACTAATACTTTTCAAATTCTTCCAAAATATAGAAGATTAAGGAAAAATTTTTAACTCATTCTGTGAAGCCTGCATTGCCCTGATATCAAGCCAGATAAAAATATCAAAATAAAAGACTATTACAGATCAATATTTTTTATGTATATAGATGCAAAAAATCATCAACAAAATATTAGCAAAGTGAATCCAAAAGCATAGTAAAGGATTATACAGCACAACCAACTAGGATTTATCCCAGAATGCAAGGGCTTTTGAACATAAAAGAAAATCAGTCAATATAATATCCCATATTTTAAAAAACATAGTCTATTGCAGTTGACCCCGAAGAGGCATTTAACAAAATATACCATCCTTTCATGATATAAGCATTAAGAAAACTAAGGAATCTTCCTCAACACAATGAGGGGCACATATGAAAAATCCACAACTAGCATCATATTCAATGATGAAAAATGAAAGCTTTGTCTCTAAGATCAGGAATAAGACAAGAATGCCTACTTTCACCATTGCTATTTTATTTGTTTTTAATAAATTTATTTATTTATTTATTTTTGGTTGCTTTGGGTTTTCGTTGCTACATGTGGGCTTTTCCTGGTTGCTGCGAGAAGGGGCTACTCTTTGTTGTGGTGCGCAGGCTTCTCATTGAGCTGGCTTCTCTTGTTGCGGAGCACGGGCTCTAGGCAAGCAGGCTTAGTAGTTGTGGCTCACAGGCTCTAGAGCGCAGGCTCAGTAGTTGTGGCGCACGGGCTTAGTTGCTGCGTGACATGTGGGATCTTCCTGGACCAGGGATCGAACCCATGTTCCCTGCACTGGCAGGCGAATTCTTAACCACTGTGCCACCAGGGAAGCCCCACCATTGCTATTTAATATCATACCAGAAGCTCTAGCCAGAGCAATTAGTTAAGAAAAAGAAATTAAAAAGTATGTCAATTTCAAAAGAGTTAGTAAAGCTCTCTCTATTCAGATATGACATGGTCCTATACAGGTGTACCTCATTTTACTGCACTTCACAGATATTGCATTTTTTATAGATTGAGGTTTTGTGGCAACGCTGCATCAAGCTAGTCTATCAGTGCCATTTTCCCAACAGCATTTGCAGATTTGTGTCTCTGTGTCACATTTTGGTAATTCTTGCAATATTTCAATTTTTTTCATTATTATATTATTTGTTATGGTGATCTTTGATCAGTGATCTTTGATGTTACTACTGTTGTTGTTGTGGGGCATCACAAACTACACCTATACAAGACGGCGAAGTTAATAAATGTTGTGTGTGTTCTGACTGCTTTACCAACCAGCTCTTCCTTCAACTCTCTCCCTCTCCTCAGGCCTCTCTGTTCTCTAAGATATAACAACATTGGTATTCAGCCAATTAATAACCTGACAGTGGTCTCTACATGTTCAAGTGAAAGGAAGAGTCACATGTCTCTCACTATAAATCTGACTAATACACACCAGGTCCAGGATTCTCTCTTTCAGAACACTTTGTACTCCAGTAAAATTGGACTAGTCAGTATATTTATCTACTAGTTCTCTAGTTTAATATCTGCCAAGAGGATTCTAACAACAATTAAGGTACAGTGATAGCAATTAAGAAGAAAAAGCTTTATCTTCATCTCTCCCTTGATGAGTATTATGCTTTGCTGGAAGGTAGCTTTTATTTCAAGGATAGATAATAGAGAATATAAATAATAATATCTGCAACATTAAAGGAAAATAGTATGCAGGGTTAACATACTTTTGAGGAAGTATTTCAGGATACAGACATAAAATTTAGACTGTATCAGTTCTTGTGTTCTCAATAAAATTTAAGAAAATATGACCCCTAAGATATGAGAAATGAACAAAGAATTGATAAGACTACAGTTTGAAATGAGAAAAAGTTATGAGAGGCAGATGTGAATAAACAGCTGATGAAAATGTTACAGCAGCTTATAAAATTAAAAGTAAAAGGGCAGAAGTAAAATATGTATGAGAACAAATAAGGACAGAGAGGCACTACAGAAAATTAAATTAGTGATAAGCAAGGTGAACTTGAGATACTCCTTAAGGAAATGCAGAGGAAATGAAGGCGATGAAACATGATATTAAAAAGTTTTGGTATTAATGCGAAGTAGATGCTTTGAGAACCTCTGCCCAGTCCCCCAAAAATGGAATTACATTTTGGATAGGACACATTTAAAACATTTATTTCTAGGTTCACAATTCTATTCAGACCTTCAAAAAGTAGGAGAATTGTTTTGGGAATAGTAAGCAACAGAAATTCCAAGAGACAGGTTTGTGCTGAGGACAATTGCCTGTAGCAGCATTACCATGGGGATACCAAACCTTGAGCCAACTGAAAGGCTGGCCCTCTTCCTGGTTGTATCTCTCTCTAGATGGGCAGCAGTTCCAGCCAGACACCAACATGCTCAATGAAGATAGTCCCCTCTGATTCTATAACTGAGGGTACCCCTTCATCTTCTTTCTACTGAGGTAGCCTCTCTTTGGAAGGAAGCTCTCTTGGATAAGGTCCCTTTAAAATGGCCTGTAGGCTGCTCCCTGCTGCATGGCTCTCTCTCAGTATCCAAAGCAAAGACACATGTTGCCTTGCTTCTAGTGGAAGCTGAGCTGACTCCCGTGGAAACTTCTCTTTCCCTCTCCCGTAAGTGCCCGCCACAACTTTTGCCTTTAAATATCTGAGGATGAGACAAATATCTATCCCCTGTATTCCTCCAGACTGCAAGGGATATATCTCAAGTTCTCTGAGTGACCCTATTAAAACCCTTCTCAGCTGATTTGGAAGTGAGAGTAAAATACCCTTTCCTCTTTCTCCAGAGGGTATGAGGGAAATACCTCAATTCACTCAAAATTTGACCCCTAAAACACCTTCTCTAAGAAGAGTCCTGACTCCTTTGCTCTCCTAGCCTAGAGGTAGATGAGTGTCGCAGAACTATTGTGCATCATTCTTGCAAGTCCGGCGTTTGTGGTCTAACACTTCTCTGAGTGGTGTAATTAACTGGTCTTTATTGTTTTCTTTCTGACTTTGGGGTCATTATGAAACAGAGAAAAAGCCTAGTTGTTGTTTTTTTTTTTTCTTTTATGTAGAAGTTCAACTGAAGACTTGAAGATGTAGCACCTATTGGGTTGCAACTCAGAGTTTTTAGAAACTGTCCCAGGGAAAACAGTAAACTCAGAGACAACTCTCAACAAAACAAATATGTTAGCCTGGTTCTGTTTACATCAATTTGCCAAAATGACACTATTTAATATTATTAGGTGTTTCGGTATAGTAATGCGACTGTCTTTTTAAAACATAAATATATCGATACATCTCTAACTCTTCACACATCACCAACTGCCTCTCCACACATTTGTTTCTGCTCATTACCATCTATCTAGAAATATAACTATAAGCAACCTATAAACCAGTGGTTCTCAAAATTGGGGAGCCTTTAAAGTATGCCAATACCCAGGCCCCCACCCTAGACCGATTATAAAGGAGAATCTCTGGTGATTGAAATTAGTCTTAGGCCTTCTTTTTTTTTTTTTTTGTGGTACGCGGGCCTCGCACTGCTGTGGCTTCTCCCGTTGTGGAGCACAGGCTCCGGACGCGCAGGTCCAGCGGCCATGGCTCACGGGCCCAGCCGCTCCGCAGCATGTGGGATCCTCCCGGACCGGGGCACAAACCCGCGTCCCTGGCATCGGCAGGCCGACCCCCAACCACTGCGCCACCAGGGAAGCCCGGTCTTAGGCCTTTTTAAAAGATCTCCAGCTGATTCTGATTTTCATTTAGAGTTGAGAACTGCTGCTGTAAACTCTCAAAGCTGGGATGCCACTTAGAGCTAATCTTCATTCAGTCTTTCTATATCCTTATAGGAAGGATCAGCTACTTCTTTCTTAAGTGATTCTGGCTCTTCTCTTGACCTCCTCAACCCAGATGGGGTCATGGTTCAGTAAAATACATAAGCACTAGTGGACAAAGAGGGAAGGAGCCCAGCTACCTGGCTCCTGGTGCTTCTGCCTTTTCACCTGCAGATTTACTTTTGACCCTTGCAGGAGAAGAGGGAGGAGGGAAACTAGATTAATCTTTCTGACTTTTTGCTAATGGGATATGAATGCCTTTCCTATCTGAGCTGTGTAAAAAGAAAAAACAAAACAAAAGAAAAACCCCCCAAAATAGATGTATGCTGGATCCAGGTCATAACAGCTCAGGAGAGACAATTGTTAGATTTTTAGGAATTTGGGGAGCCAGCTGTTGTCCCATTGGTAGCTTGAAATTGTCCAGGATGGGAACATTTACACCGTAGACATAAGCAAATTATACAAATCAGAGCTTCCTCCTTTCCTTCCCCCAGAGAATTAACTGTCAGACATTTACCAGCAAAGCACTGGATGTAAGTATTGAAAAAGTGCTTCCCAAACCTTGCCCTACTCTCTCATTCAGTATTTTCTCTTCCATTAAATAAACTAAAAACATAAACTTATCTTAAATAATGCAAACGCTCAACAAGACCAGAGAGCCATAAATCAATCAATAAATAAATATTCTGACCTTGACTTTAACGCTTCATAACTCCTATGATTTCCCATATCCAGCAAACTTCAAGAAGCTGCTATGCTCATGTCCTCCTGCCTACATCTTCCTCTGTGTATTATATACCTACTCCTTCTGTCTCCACATGTTTCATATGTTCAGTTTGCAAAAGCCTACCCAATGATTCCCACTTTCCTGGCCCCGTCTTACTGGCTAGTGCTCCATGATTGAGAACTCCATTATGAACTGTACCTTCATGTCCTTTATTCCACTTTCCAGCCCCCATTAAAATGTGTCATTCCTGTGATCCCTTATTCCTTCAAGGACTTATGCTGTGCTACTTACCTTTCTAACTGAGGACTTCATGGAACAGTCAATGTCTCATCCAAAACATCCATCTGAAGTCTGAGAACTTCAAACAAAATTGTAGAAGAATGTTTGAGCAATTTGAAGGTGAACAGTCACTTGGCAGTGCTCATAAAATCATACCCAAAGTGGAAAATCCCTCTTCATCTTTCTGTAAGGGAAATCCTTGGTAAACCCCCAACTGAAATGGCAGGATCTTTGTTAAAATTAACTCTTGCCTGTAAATATTTTTGCTAGTTTATCTAACTGCATCTGTAGCAGTATATTCAGCTCTTGTGCTTGGCATATAATAGGAGAGAGAAACTGGAATCTTGTTAGGTGACCTCACCCAGTCCCCACTCAGCACATGCATTAGACTGTGCTTAAAAACGTCTCAGCGGTTTAAGTCTTTTTTTTTTTTTAATTGTGCACTCAGCTGATATGATACTGTAGACTCAATCCCCTTTGATTTAGAAAGACTCATTCATGATATGAGAAAATACTTAGGGTATAGTAAATGAATTAATAAAAAGAGTGTTGAAAATTGTTCTTTGCAATCATAACTTAAAAACCTGCAGGAGGAACAGGCATTATCTCTGGATGGTGTGATTATACGTGAATGATGTTTACCCTCTACTTTGTTTCTGAACACTGACATAGTATGTATGCATAAATGTCTTTCTGTTGAAAAACATGTTTAAGAAATTATGAAGAGGCCATAAAATTCCTCATCATGGGCTCTTCATAATCTATTTAACAGGACTTATAAAATAAGTCAAGATTAGCCATGCAAGAAATGAGCTGAGCTTTACAAATCAGGGGAATACTTGTCATCTGAAATTTGTTCTATCAGCTCATTAATACCTGATATATTTTTAATAAAGGGCCAGTTATTTTGTTCTCTGTTTACAGCAACTAATGTCTGATAACAGTCCTGCAGAGAGTCAAATAATAAATAGCATATGCATAAGGAGGTATAAAGCGTCTATTCTGAGTACCAGGTGGAATTAAGTTTCTCTTACTCTTTCTTAAACTCCCAAAAAAGATCTATAGATGCCACAAGAAATTAAATCAACATAGAGGATTCCCATTCTCAATAAGCTAGCCCTGTGACAAGCAGTACTTCAAAATCCAGACCAAGAGAGGGTTAACATTCCCTCTCTTCACATCCCCGCATCTCCCAGTTCCCTGTGTGCAGGTTTTCGTTCTAAACAATATTTCTAGCTCTTTTTTTTTCTCTTGCCTGTGGAAAGGCCACCTTGTTACCTTTCTGGAATGCATTTCATTGCCTATCTTTCTAAAATTTTTAACTATGATGTTCCATCTGCTGTCACTGAACTGGAATGTCCCTAAAATATAAATGTAGAATGAATCCCACTGGGAATTGCCTGAAAGGATCATTTGCCTGATAAACAGCAAATTGCAAAATGGGTTTTAACTTCTTTCAATGAACAATGGCAACAGCAACAGCCAAAAAACAAGAAGGAAGGAAAGGGTAGACAATGGTTTGCTCAGCTTGCATTGCAAGCCTGTCTGAATCTTCTTATTCTTTATCCATGGAGTGAAAGTGGTTGTTGAAGGAGCCATAATACTTAACTCTGATAGTAGAGTTGCTTGCAATTTTGCTGGGCTGGGGGGTTGGGCAGAAAGAAACAACGGGAGCTGCCACATTTCTGCTTCCTATAAGGAAGGATCTCAGAATACCTAAAAGATCCCCCATTTGAAGTATTTCCTTATACAATTTTTATAACTAGATGTTTTGCCTGGCAACATGCTTGACAGAGAGGGAAGTGCTCCCTCCCTCTTTCGTGGGAAAGTAGTAAAACAACTTGGAATGCTTCAGGAATGTAAAAGACTAGATCATTTATTCAACAAGTATTTATTGAGTGCCTACCATGTGCGAGAGCCTCTGTTAAGTACTGGATAAATTAAAGTATAAATGTCTTCAGGTCTATTTCTGTTTTGTAAATAGGTTCATTTGGTTTTTTTTTTTGTTTTTTTTTTTAGATTCCACATAAAAGCAGTATCATATGATATTTGTCCTTCTCTGTCTGGCTTACTTCACTTAGTATGATAATCTCTAGGTCCATCCATGTTGCTGCAAATGGCATTATTTCATTCTATTTTATGGCTAAGTAATATTCCATTGTGTATATATATATGTATATACCACATCTTTATCCATTCATCTGTCTATAGACATTCAGGTTATTTCCACGTCTTGGCTATTGTGAACAGCACTGCAGTGAACATTGGGGTGCATGTATCTTTTCAAATTATGGTTTTCTCCGGATATATGCCCAGGAGTGGGATTGCTGGATCATATTATAGCTCTATTTTTATTTTTTAAAGGAACCTCCATACTGTTCTCCATAGTGGCTCTACCAATTTACATTCCCACCAACAGTGTAGGAGGGTTCTCTTTTCTCCACACCCTCTCCAGCATTTATTATTTGGAGACTTTGATGATGGGCATTCTGACTGGTGTGAGGTGATACCTAATTGGAGTTTTGATTTGCATTTCTCTAATAATTAGGGATGTTGAGCATCTTTTCATGTGCTTATTGTCCATCTGTATGTCTTCTTTGGAGAATTGTCTGTTTAGGTCTTCTGCCCATTTTTGATTGGGTTGTTTGTTTGATATTAAGCTGTATAAACAGTTTGTATATTTTGGAAATTAATCTCTTGTCGGTCACATCATTTGCAAATATTTTCTCCCATTCTTTAGGTTGTCTTTTCATTTGGTTTATGGTTTCCTTTGCCGTTCAAAAGCTTTTAAGTTTAATTAGGTCCCATTTGTTTATTTTTGTTTCTATTTCCATTATTCTAGGAGATGGATCCAAAAAGATATTGCTGAGATTTACGTCAAAGAGTGTTCTGCTTATGTTTTCCTCTAGGAGTTTTCTAGTATCTACTCTTACATTTAGGTCTTTAATCCATTTTATATTTATTTTTGTATATGGTGTTAGAGAATGTTCTAATTTCATTCTTTTATATATAGCAGTCCAGTTTTCCCAGCACTGTATATTGAAGAGACTGTCATTTCTCCATTGTATATTCTTGCCTCCTTTGTTGTAGATTAATTGACTATAAGTGGGTGGGTTTATTTCTGGGCTTTGTATGCTGTTCCATTGATCTATATAGTTACCAAAGGGTTAAGGGGCAGGGGAGGGATAAATTAGGAGGTTGGGATTAACATATACTCACTACTATATATAAAATAGATAACAAACAAGGACCTACTGTATAGCACAGGGAACTATACTCAATATTTTGTAATAACCTGTAAGGGAAAAGAATCTAAAAAAGAATCACTGTGCTGTACACCTGAAACTAACACAACATTGTAAGTCAACTATACTTCAATTAAAACATATATGTATATAAAATTTAAAAAATGAAATTGATAAAAAATTAGCTCAACCGTCACAGCTCATCAAATACTATATTCTAAAAATCAGTTCATAAGGAGCTCCAAACAGACTTTATCCCATTCATCAAAGATGGTGTTTGATTGATTCATTCTGTTCTTTCTTCTTAAATTTTCGATTTCATAAATCTTTTGCCAATAGTTAAAAAAATAAAGTATATATGGTTCTTGACAATTAAGTTTAATGTCTGGTGGAAGAGACAAATATTTATAAGTAATTATGCAAACAAATGCACAATTGCAACTATGACTATGGCTATGAAGGAATGGTACATGATATATGACAGCCTATAAAAGGATTTGTTCCAGTGATGGGTGCCAAAGTGAAGCAGAGATGTTTGATCTGAGGTCTGAAGGGTGAGTAAGGGATTACTGCACTCGTAAGGGAGATGAGAGCTTAAATTACTGCCAGAGGGAAAACCTCTGTACCCTGTGCAGAAACCATGTGTTAGGAGGGAGCATCATTGCAAGTACTGGGGCTAGAAGAGAGAGGTCCTGGCTGAGGCAAGAAGAGTGAGAGTAACAGAGGTGGTTGGGGTTCATATTTTTGCCATGTAGACAAATGATAAGGGATTTTGTTTTTGTAATTTTTATCCTGAAATAATTTTAGGTTTATAGGAGTTTTAAAGATAATACAGAGAGTTCCTATATTCCCTTTGTTCAGGCTCCCCTAATATTAACATCTTATATCGCAATGGTATATAAAAACTAAAAAACTAACATTGGTACAATATAATTAACTAAACTACACACTTTATTCAGATTTTACCAATTTTTCCACTACTGCTGTCTATTTCAGGACCCAAATCAGGATGCCATGTTGCTTTAATCATCATGTATTTTTAGTATCTTCCAATCGGTGACAGTTTCTTAGTTTTTTCCTTTGCTTTCATGATTGACACTTAAAAAAAGTTTGTCTTAAGTATTTTGTGGAGTGTTCCCTCTATTTAGTTTTGTCTGGTTTTTTTTTTAATAACTGTAATGAGATTATGGATTTGGGGGAAACACACTACAGAAGTGAAATGTTCTGATCATTATCACATATTAGGAGGTACATGATATCAATAGGACTTAGTACTGATAGTATTAACTTTGATAATTTTGTCAGTGTAGATCTGTGAGAGTTCTCCTTTGTAAACTTACTGTTTTTTTTTTTTTTCCTTTTCATACTCTATTTATTAGAAGAGAGGCAGTAAGTCCAACCAAAGGGAGAGGTATGAATCTCCACCTCTTGGAGACAGGAATATCAAATAATTTGGGGACATCTGTTAGAACCACCATAGCAATGAATATATATTTGGGGGAGATACTTTGATGCTGTGCAAATATCCTGTTACTTCTTGAAGTTTCACCCATAAATTTTAGCATGCCTTGGCGGATCATGCCTGGAGCAGTTATTACTGAGGTGAATTTTTATTTCCCTCATTCCTTCTATATTTAACATTTGGAATTCTCCTCTAAGAAAGATTTGTCCCTTCTCCTCCATTTATTTACTTATTCATTCATTTGCTTATATCAATATGGACTCATGGATATTTATTTTGTTTGGGGGAATTATAAGCCAATACTATAATTACTTTGTTCTTCAAACTGTTACAGCTGTAGCCATTGGAGTTCTTTCAGTTTGGTTCCTTTGACTTTTGACATGCACTGGCAATGATTTTTGAGTAATTCCTTGCTGTCTGGCACCAGATATGTTGAGCCAAACTTGCATTTCTGAGAGGAACTCCACTTGTTTGTGACATGTTAACCTTTTTATATATTGCTGGATTTGACTTCCTGATATTTTAAGGTGGAAAGGAAGTGGGTGTAGCTATAAATGGCAACATGAGGTATCCTTGAGTTGATGACCTGTTCTGCGTCTTGACTGTATCAAAGCCAATGTCCTAATTGGGATATTGTACTACAATTTTCTAAGATATTACCTTTTGGTAATAGATGGATGGTACATAGGGCCTCTCTGTAGTATTTCTTAAAATGGCATGTAAATCTACAGATACCTCAAAATAAAAATTTTTATTTAAAAATATATGACAATTGTACAATGACAGATGGAGGTACAATAGAAATATACTATATTGTAGAATCCTTGCACAATACCTGTGCTGGTATACATTAGAAAAGTATGCTGTAAACCTTAAGGAATCCACTAAGAAAATCAAACAATTATATTTATATATATACATACACACACATACACGCATATGTCTATACATCTCCAATAAAAAATATGAAATGAATTCATAAAATATAATCAAATTAAAAAGAAAATGAGGAACAGTTGAAAAAATAGAAAACAATTATCAAGTTGCTAGAATTTAACCCTGAAAATAAATCATTAACGTAAATAATCTAAACTCATCAATCAAAAGGCAGAGATTTTCAGACTGAAAAATAAGCTAGATTTCACCATAGTCTACAAAAAGTTCACTTAAATATAAATGTAAATAGTATTTTTATATTTGTAAGTATATATATAAAATCAAATTTTAAAATACTATAAAAATTATTAAAAATAAAAAGATGAAAATATATACCATGCTAATATTAATTTCAAAAAAGCTAGTCCAGTTTTGTTAATTTCAAAGTATAACTCAGAACAAGGAATATTACCAGTGATAAGGGGTATAATTTTATAATAATAAAGCCCTCTATTTATGAGTAAGACATAACAATTCCAATGTTTATGCACCTAATAACAAACCTTCAAAACACATGAAGCAAAATGTATAGACCTGAAAGGAGAAATAGACGTATCTATAATTATATTTGGAGATTTCAACAGCTCGAAAAAATTGACGAATCAAGGAAACAATTAGTAAACATAAAGATATAGGGAACAATACAAAAGTTCAAGAAAATTCACCTGACGGAGACCTTGTACAATGTTATACCCATCTTATTTACAAGTACACACAGAAAATTTCCTAAGATAGACCATGATCTTGGCCACAAACAAAGCTAAATAAATATGAAGTGATTGAAATTATACAAGGTGTATTCTCTGACCACAAAATAATTAAATTATAAATTAATAACAGAAAGCTATCTGGAATATCCCAAATATTTAGAAATGAAACAACGCATTTTTATATAATTTATAAGTAAAAGAAGAAATGAAAAGTTATAATAAGATTATCAATGTGATAAAATCAACAACGTAATATCTCAAAATATGTTGGATATAGCTAAAGCAGTGCTTCTATCCAGTGAAACTTGAGAAAAATCCACTTTCAGACCAATCTCCACATTAAGCATAAGGTGACATCAAAGGAATTTGAAACCAGTGATGCACTGAAAATAATCATAACAACAACAAAACCCCCAAAGAGTTCAACATTTTCTTAGATTACCTCAAATCTCCAGTCTGAAGGTCTAGCAGTAGAAGCAGCATGTGCACTTCAGGCATAAACACTAATTATCTCAGTCCTACTATCCTACAAACTATGTCCAGTAATCAGTCAAAAGTTGTGAGACATCCAAAAATTGCAGAGAGAAAACGATGTATAGTCAAGAGACAAAGCAGTCAACACAACCAGACTTAATGATCAATATTTTGAAATTTCAGGCAGGCATTTGAAAATAACTTATTATTAATATGTTCAAGTCTCAAGCAGAGGAAGTTGACAAAATGCCATAATATGGGACATTTCAACAGAGAGATGAAAACCATACGAAAAAAATCAAAAGAAAATGTAGAAGTAAAAACCACAGTAACACAGGTGAAAAATCACTTTGACAGACTCAGCAGTAGACTCAAAACAACTGAGGGAAGAATCAGTGAAGTTGACGATTTTTCAACATTAATTACCCAAACTAAAACAGAAAGAGAAATAAATGAAAGAAAGAACAAAAACAGAACATCCCAAATTGAGACAATGTCAAATGGTTTAACATACATATAATACATCCCCCCAACAAAAAAGAGACAGAATGCATATTTGAAGGGATAATGGCTGAGAATTTTCTAAAAATAGCAAAATACATCAAACTACAGGTACAAGAAATTTTGAGAATTCCAAGTATGATGAACACCAAGGGAAATGAAACACAATACACCTAGATATATTATATTCATCATCTACAGGCAAAGAATATACCTTCAAGACAGAGAACAAAAGTATACATGATGTATACAGGAAAAATGGAAGAATTGCAGCAGACTTATTGTCAGAAATTTTGCAAGCCCAAAGGAAAGTTATCACCGTGTTTAATGTGCTAAAAGTAAAATGCTGTCAACCCCCCAAATTTTATTCCTAGTGAAATATCTTTAATAAGGAAAATAGAAATGAACATTTTTTTAGTTAAGAATAGAGAATTCATTGCCAGCAGACCTACACTACAAGGTGTTTTTAAAAATTGTTTTCAGGAAGACCAAATATGATACAAGATTAAAAGCTTAGATTTATACAAAGAAATAAACATTCCTGGAATGACTAGCATAAATATAAATGTAAATATACATATAATTTTTTTTAAGTTTTAATTGCTCTAAAAGGTAATTTATAGCCTCCTGTATAAGTAATAGCAATGTGTTTGAGTTGATAACTGAAGAAATAACACAGATGACAATAACAGCACAAAAATAAGAAGGAGCAATCTACTGTCATTTGTGATTCTTTTGCTAGATTCAAAACCATACAATATTATTTGAAGGTAGGTTGTGATTAACTAAATATGCATATTGTAAACTTTAGAGCAACTATTAAGATTATAAAGAGGTATAAATAACCCAATAATGGAGATTAAATAGATTCTTATGAATATATAAGTAATCCAAAAGCTGCCAGAAAAAAAAGAGGCATAAAGGAACAAGAAACAAATGGAGCAAATAGTATTTTTCTATGTGAATTCAAGGCTGATTCAATATTTGAAAAACCATTCCTTGCAATTCACCATATCAACACACTTAGGAAAAAAAAGGTATGATCCCTAAAGTTTATAAAACACAATGTTATTTTGCTGATGTAAAGATGCCACGAGGATAATTAACCTTCTAGCTTCTTCCCATAAAAGAAAGTTGCCAGAAACCCAGTGCTCTACTGTAGAATTATGAGAAGAAAACATAATGCCATCTTTTGGGTTTTATTTCTTTTACAGTGTAGATATCTGTGCTTAGAGCAATGGTGTTTAACCCTGGCTGTCCGTCAACATGGACTGTGGAATTTTTAAAAATAAAATTTCAGAGATGCACCTACAGAATTTCTGAATCAATAGGACTGACATCCTGCCCAGATAGCTAGATTTTCAAAATACTCCATTGGAGACGGTATGTCCATTCATGGCTGACAGTCATTGTCACTGAAAGATCAAGGACCAAAAGTCAACTTGGCATGTGTTATTTATCCAAAGATAGCCATTCCTATTGGAGCCTCCAAGGCACTCTAGAAAATTTTTAACTCTAAGTGAAGAGATAAAAGCTACTCAAATCTGGATGGAAATTAATCATTAACATTTAAATATCTGGAAAAAGACAATGTGTTTTAGCTTAACATACATATTTATTTCAGTTTTTATATTATTGTTTCATCATAATGTTTATGTTTTGTTTTTTATTGAAGAGATTTTCAAAATCATAACCAAGTGGAATTTTCTCCTCTCTCTTTCTCTGATTCTATCTTTCTCATCACCCTCTTTACCCCATACTCCAGACTCCTGTCTCTCACTCAGTAAAGCACTATCAGTCATCAATAGGAGTGTGGTCACGCGCACCACCATGAGGGCATTACAAAAGCATCACAGTTTACCCATTAATATTTAATTCTGATTTCAGACAAGTGAATACGGAAGATGGTGTTCTCTTTTTGAAACGTAGTTTTACTTTTTATTACTACAAATGAAAATATATATTCATTGGAAAAAAATTAAAGCTAATGCAAAACTAAAGCAAATTTCTTTCTGAAAAAATTACTTCTTTTAATTCTTAATGCTTTCTTGAAATTAAGTAAAATTGAACAAAGAGAAAATACCCAATCATGCCACCAAAAAAGGATAATCAAAGTCACTATTTTGGTATAGTTTTTTAGACACTTTCCCATGCAGTTATGAAAACATGTAAGGAACACTTTATAAAAATAAAATCATATATATATTATTCATTTTTACCATTTTACTGTAATATTTTTAATTATCATTTGTACTAACATAGTTTTTAATTCACTTACTTTTACTATTTGCCTTGTTTTTTCCTCAATTATTATCTTTCATCTAATTTTATGATTATTACTAAAAATACTTTTGTTGTATGGTGGAGATACATCCAGAATGATCCATCTCAGATGTCATATATGCCATTAATATATAATGTATTCTCATTTACATAGCTACTTTTACTCAAAATTATATTTGGGTGATTCAACAATGCTGTAATGTGTTTCAGAGTTTATTTCTTCATATTGCTGAGTTGGAGTCCATTGTTGAATATTCCACAATTTTTTATCTTACAATTAATATTTTGATAAATATTTTTGAAGGATGAAGAGGAAGGTGGGGGAAAAGTCATTGCCACTTACTGGGCATTTGTTTGCCAAAAATTGTGCTTAGCAACTTTTATGCATTATGCCAGTTAATACTCCCAAGCAGTCTATAAAGTTGATTTGTATCAGGAGCTCCCTGCTTCTTAAAATTCCAGAGGCAGAATAATCCACAATTAGTTCAATGCTGATATCTAAACGAGGGTTGCCAGAGTTAGAATAAAAATCCAAGAATACTCAGTTAAATCAGAATTTCAGGTAAACAATGAAGACTTCTAAAAGGTACTTATGAGAGGAAATATATGTCAACATAATAAAAGCCATATATGACAAACACACAGCTAACATCATACTCAATGGTGAAAAGCTGAAAGCTTTTCACAAGGATGCCCACTCTCACCACTTCTATTCTACAGTTTTGTAAGTCTAACCACAGAACAGAGAAGAAAACAAAATAGGAGGAGTGGAAATCAGAAAAGAAGAAGTAAAACTGTAACTGTTTGCAGATGACTTGGTGCTACATGTAGAAAATCCTAAAGACGTTACCAGAAAACTACTAGAGCTCATCAATGAATTTGGTAAAGTTGCTGGCTACAAAATTAATATACAGAAATCTGTTGCATTTCTATATGCTAACAATGAAATATCAGAGAGAAATTAAGGAAACAGTCCCATTTACCATTGCATCAAAAACAGTAAAATACCTAGGAATAAACCTACCTAAGGAGGCAAAAGACCTGTATTCTGAAAACTATAATATGCTGATGCAAGAAATTGAGGACGACACAAACAGATGGAAAGATACACCATGTTCTTGGATTGGAAGGATCAATATTGTTAAAATAACCATACCACACAAGGCAATCTACAGATTCAATCGTTATCAAATTACCAATGGCGTTTTTCACATAACTAGGAAAACAGTTTTTTTAATTTGTATGGAAACACAAAAGACTCCGAATAGCCAAAGCAGTCTTGAGACAGAAAAATGGAGCTGGAGGAATCAGGCTCCCTGACTCAGACTATACAATGCTACAGTAATCAAAACAATATGGTACTGGCACAGAAACAGACATATAGGTTAATGGAACAGAATAGAAAGCCCAGAAATAAACCCATACACTTATGGTCAATTAATCTACAATAAAGGAGGCAAGACTATACAATGGAGAAAAGACAAGTCTCTTCAATACACAGTGCTGGGAAAACTGGACAGCTGTATGTAAAAGAATGAAATTAGGACATTCTCTAACACCATATACAAAAATAAGCACAAAATGGATTAAAGACCTAAATGGAAGACCAGATACTATAAAACTCCTAGAGGAAAACATAGGCACTCTTTATGTTTTATGTCAAACATTCTTTGACATAAATCTCAACAATACCTTTTTGGATCCATCCCCTAGAATAATGGAAATAAAAACAACAATAAACAAATGGGACCTAATTAAGCTTAAAAGCTTTTGAACAGCAAAGAAAACCATGAGCAAAACAAAAAGACAACCTACAGAAGGGAGAAAATATTTGCAAATGATGCAACTGAAAAAGGATTAATTTCCAAAATATACAAATAGCTCATACAGCTTAATATCAAACAAATAAACAACCCAATCAAAAAATGGGTAGAAGACCTAAACAGACATTTCTCCAAAGAAAACATACAGATGGCCAGTAGGCACATGAAAAGATGGTTAACATCCCTAATTATTAGAGAAATGCAAATCAAAACTACAATTAGGTATCACCTCACACCAGTCAGACTGCCCATCATCAAAAAATCTACAAATAATAAATGCTGGAGAGCGTGTGAAGATAAAGGAACCCTCCTACACTGTTGATGTGAATGTAAATTGGTACAGCCACTATGGAGAACAGGATAAAGGTTCCTTAAAAACTAAAAATAGTGTTAAATATGATCCTGCAATCCCACTCCTGGGCATTTATCTGGAGAAAACTCTAATACCCTAAGATAAATTCACCCCAATGTTCATAGCAGCACTATTTACAATAGCCAAGACATGGGAGCAACTTTAATGTCCATTGACAGATGAATGGAAAAAGAAGATGTGGTATATACATATATACATACACAATGGAATATTACTCAGCCATAAAATAGAATGAAATAATGCCATTTGAAGCAACATGGATGGACTTAAAGATTATCATATTAAGTGAAGTAAGTCAAACAAAGACAAATATCATATGATATTACTTATATATGGAATCTAAAAAAAGATACAAATGAACTTATTTATGAAACAGAAACAGACTCACAGACATAGAAAACAAACTATGGTTAACAAAGGGGAAAGGGTGGGGGAGGGATAAATTATGAGTTTGGATTAAAAGATACAAACTACCATATATAAAATAGATAAACAACAAGGTCCTGCTGTATAGCACAGGAAACTATATTCAGCATCTTATAATAACCTATAATGGAAAAGAATCTGAAAATGATACATGAATCACCTTGCTGCCCACCAGAAACTAACACAACATTGTAAATTAACTATACTTCAGTTTTTAAAAAATAGTTAAAAACTGGACTTATGACCCCATAAAACTTTGCGGACAATATATACTAAAAGTTTATTTGTTGTTCATCTTAAATTCAAATTTAACTAGGTGTTCTGTATTTTATCTGGCAAGTCTAATCTAAACTAAAGCATTATAATTTTTGAGATTTTTCCCTCCCAATGAGAAATAATCCTGTGTATCAAGCAAAAAATAAATACGACATTATCACAAACCTTCCATACTAGGATTGTTGGTACAAAAAGAACATCTAGGGGGAGACCTTCAAGATGGCGGAGGAGTAAAACGTGGAGATCACCTTCCTCCCCACAAATACATCAGAAATACATCTACATGTGGAACAACTCCTACAGAACACCTACTGAACGCTGGCAGAACACCGCAGACTTCCCAAAGGCAGTGTGGCTGACAGGGGCTTGGTGTTCTGGCCGGGTGTCAGGCCTGTGCCTCTGAGGTGGGAGAGCCAAGTTCAGAACATGCGTCCACCAGAGACCTCCCAGCTCAATGTAATATCACATGGTGAAAGCTCTCCCAGAGATCTACATCTCAATGCTAAGACCCAGCTCCACTCAACGACCAGCAGGCTACAGTGCTGGACACACTATGGCAAACAACTAGCAAGACAGGAACACAACACCACCCATTAGCAGAGAGGCTGCCTAAAATCATAAGGTCACAGACACCCCAAAACAAACCACCGGACATGGTCCTGCCCACCAGAAAGACAAGATCCAGCCTCATCCACCAGAACACAAGCACCAGTTCCCTCCACCAGGAAGCCTACACAACCCACTGAACCAATCTTACCCACTGGAGGCAGACACCAAAAACAATGGGAACTACAAACCTGCAGCCTGCGAAAAGGAGACCCCACACAGTAAGTTAAGCAAAATGAGAAGACAGAGAAACACACAGCACATGAAGGAGAAAGGTAAAAGCCCACCAGACCAAACAAATAAAGAGGAAATAGGCAGCCTACATGAAAAAGAATTCAGAGTAATGATAGTAAAGATGATCCAAAACCTTGGAAATAGAATGGAGAAAATAAATGTTTAACAAGGACCCAGAAGAACTAAAGAGCAAACAGACAATGGTGAACAACACATAAAAATTCTCCAGAAGGAATCAATAGCAGAATGACTGAGGCAGAAGAGAGGATAAGTTACCTGGAAGATAAAATAGTGGAAAAAACTACCACAGAGCAGAATAAAGAAAAAAGAATGAAAAGAATTGAGGACACTCTCAGAGACCTCTGGCACAACATTAAACGCACCAACATTCGAATTTTAGGGGTCCCAGAAATAGAAGAGAAAAAGAAAGGGACTGAGAAAATATTTGAAGAGATTATAGTTGAAAACTTCCGTAACGTGGGAAAGGAAATAGTGAATCAAGTCCAGGAAGCACAGAGAGTCCCATACAGGATAAATCCAAGGAGAAACATGCCAAGACACATATTAATCAAGCTATCAAAAATTAAATACAAAGAAAATATATTAAAAGCAGCAAGGGAAAAACAACAAATAACATACAAGGGAATCCCTATAAGGTTAACAGCTGATCTTTCAGCAGAAACTCTGCAAGCCAGAAGGGAGTGGCAGGACATGTTTAAAGTGATGAAAGGGAAAAACCTACAACCAAGTTTACTCTACCCAGCAAGGATCTCATTCACATTTGATGGAGAAATTCAAACCTTTACAGACAAGCAAAAGCTAAGAGAATTCAGCACCACCAAACCAGCTCTACAACAAATGCTAAAGGAACTTCTCTAAGTGGGAAACCCAAGAGAAGAAAGGACCTACAAAAACAAACCCAAAACAATTAAGAAAATGGTAATAGGAACATACGTATTGATAACTACCTTAAATATAAATGGATTAAATGTTCCAACCAAAAGTCATAGACTGGCTGAATGGGTACAAAAACAAGATCCGTATATATGCTGTCTACAAGAGACCCCCTTCAGACCTAGGGGCACATACACACTGAAAGTGAGGGGATGGAAAAAGATATTCCATGCAAATGGAAATTGAAAGAAAGCTGGAGGAGCAATTCTCATTTCAGACAAAATAGCCTTTAAAATAAAGGCTGTTACAAGAGACAAAGAAGGACACTACATAATGATCAAGGGATCAATCCAAGAAGAAGATACAACAATTGTAAATATTTATGCACCCAACATAGTAGCACCTCAATACATAAGGCAAATACTAACAGCCATAAAAGGGGAAATCGACAGTAACACAATCATAGTAGGGGACTTTAACACCCCACTTTCACCAATGGACAGGTCATCCAAAATGAAAGTAAATAAGGAAACAAAAGCTTTCAATGATACATTAAACAAGATGGACTTAATTGATATTTATAGGACATTGCATCCAAAAACAACAGAATACATGTTCTTCTCAAGTGCTCATGGAACATTCTCCAGGATAGATCATATCATGGGTCACAAATGAAGCCTTGGTAAATTTAAGAAAATTGAAATTGTATGAAGTATCTTTTCTGACCACAACTCTATAAGACTAGATATCAGTTACAGGAAAAAATCTGTAAACAAATACAAACACATGGAGGTTAAACAGTACACTACTTAATAACCAAGAGATCACTGAAGAAATCAGAGGAAATCAAAAAATACCTAGAAACAAATGACAATGAAAACACCACGACCCAAAACCTATGGGATGCAGCAAAAGCAGTTCCAAGAGGGAAGTTTATAGCAATACAATCCTACCTCAAGAAACAAGAAAAGTCTCAAGTAAACAACCTAACCTTACACCTAAAGCAATTAGAGAAAGAAGAAGAACAACAACAAAAAACCAGAGTTAGCAGAAGGAAAGTAATCATAAAAATCAGATCAGAAATAAATGAAAAAGAAATGAGGGAAACAATAGCAAAGATCAATAAAACTAAAAGCTGGTTCTTTGAGAAGATAAAAATAAATTGATAAACCATTAGGCAGACTCATCAAGAAAAAGGAGAAGACTCAAATCAATAGAATTAGAAATGAAAAAGGAGAAGTAACAACTGACACTGCAGAAATACAAATGATCATGAGAGATTACTACAAGCAACTATATGCCAATAAAATGGACAATCTGGAAGAAATGGACAAATTCTTAGAAAAGCGCCACCTTCCGAGATTGAACCAGGAAGAAATAGAAAATATAAATGACCAGTCCCAAGCACTGAAATTGAGACCGTGATTAAAAATTTTCCAACAAGGAAAAGCCCAGGACCAGATGGCTTCACAGACGAATTCTATCAAACATTTAGAGAAGAGCTAACACCTATCCTTCTCAAACTCTTCCATTATATAATAGAGGGAGGAACACTCCCAAACTCATTCTGCGAGGCCACCATCACCCTGATGCCAAAACCAGATGAAGATGTCACAAAGAAAGAAAACTACAGGCCAATATCACTGATGAACATAGATGCAAACATCCTCAACCAGATACTAGCAAATAGAATCCAGCAGCACATTAAAAGGATCATACACCATGATCAAGTGGGGTTTATCCCAGGGTTGCAAGGATTCTTCAATATACACAAATCAATCAACGCGATAAACCATATTAACAAATTGAAGGAGAAAAACCAAATGATCATCTGAATAGGTGCAGAAAAAGCTTTTGACACAATTCAACAACGATTTATGATTAAAAACTCTCCAGAAAGTACGCATAGAGGGAACCTACCTCAACATAATAGAGGCCATATGTGACAAACCCACAGCCAACATTGTTCTCAGTGGTGAAAAACTGAAACCGTATCCTCTAAGATCAGGAACAAAAGAAGGTTGTCCACTCTCACCACTATTATTTAACATAGTTTTGGAAGTTTTAGCCAAAAAGTAATAAAAGGAATCCAAATCAGAAAGAAGAAGTAAAGTTGTCACTGTTTGCAGATGACATGATACTATACATAGAGAATCCTAAAGATGCCACCAGAAAACTACTAGAGCTAATCAGTGAATTGGTAAAGTAGCAGGATACAAAATTAATGCACAGAAATCTCTGGCATTCCTATACACTAATGATGAAAAATCTGAAAGAGGAATTAAGGAAACATTGCCATTTACCATTGCAACAAAAAGAATAAAATACCTAGGAATAAACCTACCTAAGGAGACAAAAGACCTGTATGCAGAAAACTATAAGACACTGATGAAAGAAATTAAAGATGATACAAACAGATGGAGAAATGTACCATGTTCTTGGATTGGAAGAATCACCATTGTGAAAATTTCTCTACTACCCAAAGCAGTCTACAGATTCAGTGCAATCCCTATCAAACTACCAATGGCATTTTTCACAGAACTAGACTGAAAAATTTCACAATTTGTATGGAAACACAAAAGGCCCCGAATAGCCAAAGCAATCTTGAGAAAGAAAAACAGAGCTGAAGGAATCAGGCTCTTGGACTTCAGGGAGGGAGACACAAGAGGGAGGAGATATGTGGATATAAGTATATATATAGCTGATTCACTTTTTTATGAAGCAGAAACTAACACACCATTGTAAAGCAATTATACTCCAATAAAGATGTTTAAGAAAAAGAACATCTGGAGTCTACAGTTAAAAATGCTCCCTTCCGTCCCTCAGAATCCCTCCTTATTAAGCCCCTAAATACATAGAGGGAAAACAAAAAGCAAGGCACCAATCATAGTATGCATAAGGTACCTTAAAATAAGTAAGGTCCACTTTCTGTCCAAGGAAGCTTGCCCTCATGGATATAAGTACTCATAAGTATGAACCTTCCTGAAATAGATGTTATTATTAGTTGGGGAGGTGCCCTCTTCATCCACTTCTCTCCCACTTCCCCTTCCAATTGTCTTGCAATCTTGAAACATCTGGAGAGAGCAGCTTTGCAAATCCAATGAAAATGTTTGCACGCAGCTCTCATGAACTACCCAGAGTAGCTAGTCAGGTCTCATTTTTCCAAGCATAAAACTGGTAATGTTATTAAAGGAAGGCAGTTTGAAACTCTGTTGCCTTCTTCTTTGGTTTAGAGTTGGGCAAGGACCCTGAGAATCATCAGCTCCCTTCTGGTTCTGGCCCCAAGTCCCTGTCTGCCAGAATGGTGATGAACTTCTCCTGGATGGCACGGTTATTCATGGTTAGCATGCCATTCAATGCAGTCTATTTAAAACTATTAGGAGCTTGGATTCTTCCTCCCCTATAATTTAGAAGGCAGAACAGAGAGGCAGTTTGCTCTTAAAACAATGCAATTGTGAGCTCCTGAGCTGCTCTCAGACCAACTTCCCTTCCGTGGAAAGTAACTCCCTTGACGTTTGCCAGAGATCTGTGTACCCCTAGATAAATAAGAGAGGGTTCATGTAGCCTGTGTTTGATTCTGGACCTTGAAAAAGGGTGAAGTGATTGTAATGGAAGAGATAGGGGAAGGAACCTAAGTAAGCAGGAGACTTGGGTGCAGTTACCTTTTCCTCATTCCACTACCCATTAGTTGTGTGACCTTAGGTAAATTACTTATCATCTTTGAGCTGCAGTACCCTCTTATATAAAATACTGAGTCTTGACTAGATTATTGTAAAGAGCCCTTTGAAACTAGAGGTTTATGGCATTTTACATTAGCTTTTTGTTTCCCTTGAGATTCTGTATTTTGTTCAATTCTTCCAGCTATGCTACTGCTTGAGCAATAGTCATAAATCACAGAGCTCACAGGCTCTCTAACAACTCTTTTAGAAACCATTATGTAACAAACCAGCATAAGAAATATCAAGGGCTGCTGCCTAAAGGGCCTTTCAGAACACCGGTAAGAATGTGTAATTCCTAAAACACAAAAATTATCAAAGCACTGAAGTATAAGTGAGAAAAGGAAAAAAGGGAAATGTATCAGAGAGAAATATTCAGATAATTAGACCAAAGGATGAGCTGGAGTAAAACACAGAGGAGTGATATAGTAGTGCAGGGTTAAGGATGAGATGCTGCTGTTTCAAGGGGGTGGTAAAGACGTTACACAAGAAGAGTGAAAGAGATTGTAACACAAAGGAAGGAGCAAGTTCAAGCTACAGGAGTGGAACTGTGTTCACTCTTCTGGTGAGCTGAAAGGCTATAAACTTTCCCTCAATATTCTTGAGAAATAAATAAAGCATGTAGAATCACATACACAACTACCAATTTCTATCCTTGGGTTGTTGGGCTATATGACAGAAAAGGGACAGCAAAGCAAGGTAATGAGCGGGATGGAGTAATTGGGTAGTGGTTCGCATTATGGAATGGAAGAAATTAGTCATGTGGGAGTGGGCATGCAGAGGAAATGGTGGGGAAGAAGAGCAGTGATGTGTGTCTATACTCCCTGGGAGCACTGAGAAAAGCAGCAACCTACTCAGGAACTCTTGACAGTGTTGGAGAGAGCTCTGGATGTTAAGAAATGATGGAAATTTCTCCAAGTTCTACCTATACTTTTCATTGAAAGGTACATAATTCAGTGAAGGAACAGAAAGAATATTCAGTTTGACAGACATTTGAGTTAGATTTCATGGATTTTTTTTCTTGGGTAGCTACTTCCTTAAGCTATATAAAGAAGTAGGTTTACCCTGAGCTGCAGAGGCAGCTGGCACCAGGAGACTAAGTCCCTTCTTGAGATAGATGCGAGCTTCAAGGAAAAGGGTACAGACTATGTTTTTCTCTCTCATTCCACCCATTATGCATATTCATTTTATTATTATTTTTTCACTCACCTGGATGTAAAGAGTGGGGCATATTCTCATCTGATCAAGAGAAAGGAAATGGATTTGAGCATATGCCTTTAGCTCTTACCAATTGATGTTAAGTGTAGTTCATGTTTTCTACCAAAAACATGGTATCAGTTTCACACGTGAGAAAACAAAATAGGAAGGAGCCTTAAAATGTGCATGATTATGTAGTAAAGAGGGATATAGGCAGTGGAATAAGTAATGGAGAAGATTATTGCTTTCTAAGTGTCAGTGCCTCCATAGGTCAGTAAAAGAAATGAGTATCTCTAACTCCATGAACTTTTTAAAGCTGACCTCCTTCTACAGCCCACTGTGAGTTTAAACTTAGTATCCAGTCAGTAGGCTCTGCACCCCTGGCTCTGTGGACCCCATGATAAATTAAAGAAAGAATTTCTCTTGGACACAGCTAATCCTCTCAAACCCATAAGTCTATCTGTCCTCAATTATCTCTTGTTTCTGTTTAATTTAGCTCTCAAAATTAACAGCTAGACAATCTACCATGAAAAATAAGCTATAAGTACGTACTGAACACCTACTCTGTGCAAGTTCTGTGTTAAAAATCCCTGAAAAAACAAAGGTGAAAAGAAAATCTCTGCCTTAAGTTCTCACTCCAGCTTTAAATAAGGGGAAAAACATTTAACAAAGCTAATTCATAGGAAAATGTGTAAAAGAAAGCTCAGAAAACGAATGGAAGAAATGTTGAAAATAATAAAAAGATAGGAAAATGCACAGAAAAAAGAAACATGGCTTAAAATAGCTAAAAAGATAAACAAACAAATGCAATTCATGTACACAATACATATTATAATAACATGTTAGAATTTTTTGTCAGCTTGGGAAAAATGAGCCATCCAGTTGAGTATGAGGAAAAATAAATCCTCATATGAACTGTTGGTGAGTTTTGGAGGGGAACTTGTAAAACATTATCTACATTTCAAGTGTATATACATTTGACCTAATTACTTTTTGATAAATCTCTCCTATAAATGTTATATAAGTATTCTATATAAGAGCAGAAATAGTCATCATAGCAAAACATTGGAAACAACCTAAAAGATTATATATATTATGATCACATTAAAATGTGTGTGCATGGGCCTGTGTGTGTGTGGGTACACATGTGTATGTGCACTTGGGGGAGACAACAAAAGAGAGAGTGTAAGGGAAGGACTGAATATGAGCTCTGTGAAGCACAGACTGGGTTCTTTTTCTAGGTACACTAACTACAGATGCGTAGAAAAGTAAGTGTAAACAATAATAAGTCTAAACAGTAATAAATTCTAGCAGTTGTTACTTTGGTGGCTAACTTGTAGAGAAGTTAGTGGTCTTTCATTTTTTCTTTATACATCTCCAAGCAATTTCTATTTATTATAGCTAGTAGGTAGTACTTTTGTAATTTAAAAATCAATAGGAAAAATTAGGAGATGCCACAAAGTACTACATGGTTATTATTCAGGTGAATTATAGAGACAGAAAAAGTGATATAGGGATTCAGAAAAGCTAGAGTGAATTTCCAACTGGCTTAATCATGAAGGATTAATGACAGGGGTCACATTTAAGTTAGCTCTCAGAGAACACTGCTTTGGAATCCATGGGATCTGGGTATTAGCCTCATTTTAGTTGCCAACTCACTGCAGTGAGTTGCTGGCACAATGAAAATAGCATAGACGTCAAATTTCTGAGCTGTGGGTCTAGAATGTGGGGCTTTCACCCACTAAAGGAATTAGGTCTGCCTAATCTTTCTGTTTCTCTGTTTAAAATAAAGGACTTCAGACAAGTATCCCCCAAGACCGTTTCAGTTCAATAGTTAAGTGATATTTGAGGAGGAATGATATTTCTGGGGGAGGAGGAATAAGAAGGTGGAATGGTACATCCTTAGTTCTGAAAGTAGCGAGTAAACCATTTTTCCCCCACGGAAAAATGTTCATACAGAGGATCATGGCAAATATTGCTGGAAAGGGAAGTATGACTCCAATGGTAGATAGCTCTGAATGTCAGTCTAAAGAGGATGAGCTTTATCTAATGGTAAATCATTGATGATTTCTGAGTAGGAGACTTACCTTGCCAAACTGATGCTTTAGGAAATGTAATGTGGCAGTGATATGAAGGAATAGGGAGTAGAACTAGGGGGAAGGGTTATTTGGAGGTCTTGTCAACGGGCAAAGGTGAGGTAGATAACAGAGGCCTGGGGGTTGGAAGATTTTGTTGTAGTTTTGTTGCTGTTATTTCAGCTTGTGGAATAAAATATATTAAATAGAAATATGGATGTCACTATAGGATCCTGTTCTGGGAAAAAAAAGGGGGAGCATTCACATTTAAGCTCTGGGTGATATTTATTAGATCGTTATCATTTATTTATAAACTGCATGGGGTACCTCTAAAAATCTATATTCTTGCCTGAAAATGGAAATGGGATGATCTACCCAACATGAGCCAACACAAACACTTTGCATTAAAAATAGAAAACCACAAAGCATGTGTACAACACACAGAAAAGATCACAAGGAGCTTCCCCCATCCATATTTAAATTGTGAGATTTTTGTTTTAACAAGTGAAATACTGGAAGGGTTAAATTTTTTCAAATTTGTTACATAGATTTCTTTTGTAAAGAGAAAAATATTTTTTATTTTTGTACATTTTGCTCATTTACATGGCCCTTATAAACACTTCAACTCAATTGAATATACACATATCTTTTTTTTATTTGACATCTTTATTGGAGTATAATTGCTTTGCAATGGTGTGTTAGTTTCTACTGTATAACAAAGTGAATCAGCTATACATAGACCTCTATCCCCACATCTCCTCCCTCTTGTGTCTCCCTCCCACCCTCCCTATCCCACCCGTCTAGGTGGTCACAAAGCACCGAGCTGATCTCCCTGTGCTGTGCGGCTGCTTCCCACTAGCTATCTATTTTACATTTGGTAGTGTATATATATCCATGCCACCCTCTCACTTTGTCCCAGCTTCCCCTTCCCTGTGTCCTCAAGTCCATTCTCTATGTCTGTGTCTTTATTCCTGTCCTGCCCCTAGGTTCTTCAGAACCTTTTTTTTTTTTTTTTAGATTCCATATATATGTGTTAGCATACGGAATATACACAACTCTTTGAAGGAAGGATGCTGGGGATTACAACATTGTTTTGCATGAGGGAACTTTAACTCAGAGAGCCTATGGTAATTTACCCAAAGGTAAATTTACCCAAAGGCTGTTTAGCGGAGTAAACAGAGTAGATGCCCATATCTCTGATAAAAATATGTTCCAAGATGCAATTATTACTAAAGAGTACTTTCTCATACAATTTCACATAGAACATCTGAGTAAATGTAAATGGTTTCCAGAAAAAAAAATTGGTTTGTTTATAATTGCATTATAAGGTTTATAATGTAACTAGCTATATATCAGGGAATAAAGCTGCTGCATGTGTCCCTCACTGAAGGTGAAGCTTGTCACTCAGGAGATACATTTCTCCCTCCAGCATGCCCAGCAGGGACAAGCTGCCTGGTGGTTATGTCATTCTTATAAGCTATCATGATGAGAATGACCTCACCATTTTCTCAAACCTTCTTTCCTTTATCTAGAGCTGAATATCATTTTTTTCCTCCCAAGCTAAAAAAACATTATACTACTTTTCTCCAATCGGATCCATACCATGCAACGATTTCTAGAAATACCAGCCACAGTTGTTTTTCATACTGTAACCATGCCAAAAATTAACCATGAAGAATTGCCACATTAGGAAAAATTTCTTTTTTGCACATCCTGAGGATGGATATAGTCTTTGTGATGGTTGAGATAACACTGGAGTGATTTCTGGATGTTTCTTGACACTTATTGAGGAATAGTCAAAACGTTGGTTATTTTGAAAGTTATGTTGAGGTCTTGTGCTTGAGTATAGGAAGTGGAGAGGTGGAAATGGAACATTCTGCTGATACACGAATATTTATCATTTGCATTAATATGGATCTGCTGAGGAGCAAATGCCTATATGGGTTTAGATTGCATCTAAGAGATTTATTTACTGGAGGAAGAAGCAGACAAGGCAGGGAGATCCTTTAGATAGCAATACACATCTAACATTTTTGGAAGTTAAGAGGCAAGGAAGGAGGATTGGGCACAAAGAATCTTGGACTGTTGCACAGTTCCAAGAATGGTTTAGCCAGGTCAACGTGGAGTCCTTGAACCAAAGCCACTAGTTGGAGTAGTCCCACATCTTGCCAGCTTGGCCTGCCTTGGCACCTCTGCCAGGCGTAGTCATTCACTAGAGCAGTCTAAGGGAAATACGGCCTTCGTGGATCCAGGACAGCAGCTAGGGTCACCAGTCAACTGAGCTCACCCCAGCAGGAGGTCTGAGCGGTCTATGGGACCATATGGCATGGCTGCCACACGTTCGTATTACTCATTCCTCAGAAAAATGTTTCTCTAAAACAGCTTTGGTATTTTAATATCATTAGATGTTAGTCTGATTTGCCATGAGATTCAGGTGACCCATTATGAAGTCAAAAATACTGAATGTAATTTAAAAGCTGCTTAGCTAGAATTATTATACATGTCTTGGTTAAATTTATTTTTTTGTTTGTGTATTTATACATGGGTGCATAAAGACAGATCTTTATATTAATATAAAATACATCTGTAGTATAATAAATATGTTGTGCGTATCTTCTATTTAAATTTAGACTTACGCAAGAAAGTTATACTGACAAGCCATATTGGCATCTCTGTAGTAACAGGACTAATTGGTGGCTCTTAGAAGGAATACGTCTGAAGATCAATGGCATAATGATTACTATTTCCTGCAGTGAGTTTTAAGAACTTCACAAATGAATCTTAAAAGCAATAGATTTAATTAAATAGATTTATTTAATTTTTTACTTGTTTCAACTCTACAGAGTAATTTGTGAGTCTTAGTCAAAGAAGGATACCTGGTCACTTAAACAAGGACATTAAGTTTTTTGGTTTTTGTGGGGTTTTTTTTGCGGTACGCGCACCTCTCACTGCTGTGGCCTCTCCCGTTGTGGAGCACAGGCTCCGGACGCGCAGGCTCAGCGGCCATGGCTCACAGGCCCAGCCGCTCCGAGGCATGTGGGATCCTCCTGGACCGGGGCACGAACCCGTGTCCCCTGCATCGGCAGGCGGACTCTCAACCACTGCGCCACCAGGGAAGCCCCGACATTAAGTTTTATAAAAGTTAGGCAAGTCAGATCTGTGTGTGTGCTTATAAATATTTATATTTACATGAAATTAACACAGTCATTAATAACTGGATTTATTGTTAGCAAAAGAATGAAAAAGAACATGGCACAAAAATTCAGAAGACCTGAGTTTGGGTGTTCTGCTATATGCTAATAACAAGTGACCTTAGAGGAATCAATTTAACCTTTTTCATCTTCAGTTTTATCATTTAGAAAATAGAGATAATTGCTCAAATGCCTTCTTCATATAGTTTGTAGGAAAGTCAAATGAGCTATGAGATCACACTGGAGTGACTCTGGATGTTTCTGTGAACACACTAAAAACTGGAATTGTGACATGAAGGATAAATCGTCCATAAGGGTTGTTCATAGTGTGGCAGCATTCTTACTTCAACAGAGTTGAATAACCTTCCTGAAAGTTGCTCTGTATTGTCTCCCAGTGAAAACATATAGAATTCATCCATGTCCATAAGTTCTTCTCTGGGAGGAGAGATGACTGTCTTCTCATTCATTTATTTGCTCAACAAATATTAACCAAGCTCCTTTCAGGCACTGTTCTAGACACTGAGGGATGCAACAGGAAATAAGAGTGAATCAGATAGAGTCCATGTAAGCTCTGAAATGGAGATTGTGTGCAGGAAGTCTATTAAGGATCAACACATGTCAGAGTAAGTGAAGCAAGTTTGGGTGGAGGGAAAGGCTAAACTGAGACTTAGTTGCAACAAAGGCTTCAGAAAACCCCAGAGGCATTTCTAGAGTTGGGATGGCCTTGGCACTGACCATGTACTTGATGTGGGTTACCCCTAGGAAGGGACAAAACCTTGAGTGAGACAGCTTCCTTCAACCAAGGCCAATTTCCAGTGGAGCAGGTTTATAACCTGTGAGCAGGTAACATTCTCCACAGCTTGGATAATGAGTATTTGGTTCCTGAAGGGACATCTAAGTGGTGTATCACAGCATTCAGTACAATAAATAAATGTATGCTGTGTCAGGTGGTAACTGGTGCTACGGAGAAAAATAAGACAAAGCATGAAAGTCTCCAAGACAAAGGGGGCTTTTATACAGCAAAGACGATAGATTATTTTGAGAAGAGACCTACGAGAGGTGAAAGCACAAAGCATGCAGATTTCTGTGGTCAGAACTTTCCAAGTAAATGACATGACATATACCTGCAAAGGCTCTGAGGTAGGACATGGTGGCTGATGTGTTTGAAGAAGAACAAGGAAAGTGTTAGGGCTTAAGTGGCATGAATAGTGGGGAGATATGTAAGATGTGAGGTCGGAGAGCTGGTTCGGGAGCAGGGGAGTCATGCAGAGTCGTACTCACCAGATACTAGTTGAGTTTCTACTCTAGCCAGGGTTGATGAACAAGATATCAGTAAGCAGTAATGACTAGGCATCTGCTGTTGTGAAGTTTATATTCAAGTAGAGGGTTGGGAAACATGAATCAGAAAATAATAGACAAAAATATAAGATTAGGGCTTCCCTGGTGGCGCAGTGGTTGGGAGTCTGCCTGCCGATGCAGGGGACACGGGTTCGTGCCCCGGTCCGGGAAGATCCCACATGCCGTGGAGCGGCTGGGCCCGTGAGCCGTGGCCGCTGAGCCTGCACATCCGGAGCCTGTGCTCCACAGCGGGAGAGGCCACAAAGTGAGAGGCCCGCGTACCGCAAAAAAAAAAAAAAAAAAAAAAAATATATATATATAAGATTATATTTAACAGTGGTCAGCACTAAAAAGAAAATTTCTAAAGGATAAAGTGGTAGAAAATGAATGATATAGAGAGGTATCTTTAAATTATGCGATCAGGAAAGTATCTTTGAAAAGGTGGTGTTAGAACTGAAAACTGTATCACCTAAAAATGACATCAGAATCAACATGTAAATTAGTGAATATGTAGAAGCTGTATACAACTCTTTTTCCTCTCATTTCAGTAGCTTCTGAGAAAATTATATCAGGTATGATTAACTTTAATTGTGCCAGCCTCATTACCCAGGTACAAGATGCTACTGATTGACTCTTGAGGACTGTCAGACCACCAAACCCTTGGGTTCGTTGTTTTAGGCATGAGACTGGATCATCCCAGATCATTAAAATCACTTCTGAAATTCAGGGCCAGTGAATGTCCAAGAAACAAAACAGAATTGGTCTAATTGAACCACCATTTGTCAATTTTTTATTACCTTATTTAATTAGACCCTGGTGAATGAGACTAAGGCAGTCTTCTGTGTGAATCAATTAACTTCAAACAGTTCTACAGTCACTTAGAAAACTTACTATCTCAACTAACATTTCAATTCAGTTCACCTCAAAAAATGCTTATTAATGACTTAACATGTACAAAGCACAATGCTGGATGCAACAAGCATACATAAATGATCAATACATAGCCCTTGTCCCCAGAAGATTACAAGAGAACTAGAGGAGGGGATATTTATGGAAGAATAGAGCACCAGGCTGACTGTGATAAGTATTATGGAAACACAGTGGCTAATCATTGATTATTAAACACTTCTTTTGATTATGAAACAGATAAGACAAGTGAATTTAAAGCAGCCCATCAGCACTACTAAAATAAAAGTTGAAGAGCATGTCTTTGACCAACATTAACAGGTGATAGAAAATATATTAATTTACTTATTCATTTTGCATCTTTATCAAGTGCAATGGATTATATTGTGTCCCTCCAAAATTCATATGTTGAAATCCTCACCCCAGTACCTCAGAATGTGACCTTTTAGGGAAATAGGGTCTTTACAAGTCAAAATGAAGTCATTACGGTGAACCCCAAATTTGAATACAAACTTACCAAATTTGGAGAACACCGTGTGAACATGAAGCCTTTCCTTACAAGCCAAGGAGAGAAGCCTGGAACAGATCCTTCTCTTGAAGCCCTCAGAAGAAACTAACCCTACCAACACCTTGATTTCAGACTTCTGTCCTCCAGAACTTTGAGACAATATTACTCTGTTGTTTAAGCCAACCAGTTTGTGGTACTTTGTTATGGCGGTCCTAGCAAACTCATTAGGCTTAAATATACTTCTAGCTAATGTCTAAATGCAGGAAATACTAATACTGTTAGCTAATGCATTGATTACAGCATGCTTATATATTTATAGCTCACATGGAAATGAGAGGTTTGGAAAAGATTTATTTTCAAAATAACTGAAGTTTACTTCAAGTGCCATTTTTTTAACAAATTAATTTGCAATGTGTATGAGCTTTTCTGCCCTTCTAAAGAGTAGAGTTAACATTATTCAACCTCAGGATCACCAGGATGACTCAAAAGTATTTAGCTAACTTGTAATACAGCAAAGGCTTCACAGGCAATTGGGGTAAGAAAGGTTGTGTGTTCTCACTATAGCCCCAGAGAGCTCTGTTTCTTGATATCTCAGGAAGATCTTTTCTTGATTTCTTTTTTGTTCACTCTTTCCAGGTTTCTGGTCATGCATTCTTATTAGTATCTGTAAGCCTGTTCTTTAATTTTTATAATTGGATGCAATTAACCTTCTGTTGGTTGGGAAATCAGATAGCAGAGTCTATAAAAGTTCTATAAGTGTCTGAGAAATTCCCCCACAAACATATATTATGCTCTTTTCTTAAACATCTGTTTTGAAAGCAATGGAGATATCTGCTTGTTTGCTTGGAACATATATACATATGTTCCAAATACTGCATCTGGTGGAAGTCTATCTTCTAAGTAAGTTATTGCTTTATTCCAGTCCTAAAACATAAGGCTACCTGGTCTCCTGTTCCCATAGGTATGTTAATCACCTGCACATCCCTGAGTGTTTCCAGTTTTAGTTAATGGCATCACCATTCAGATTGCAAAGTGTCATCCTCAAAATCCCCTCTTCCTCCATCATATTCACTCTTTACCAAATGTCATAAAATTCACCTCATCGAAACACTTTGGAATTCATCACTTTTCTCTATTCCCGTCACAATGCCCCCGTCAAAGTTGTCATCGTCTGTTAATTGGTCTTAGGCAACAGCCATGTTGACCTATCCACATTTGCTCTTGCCTTCCTCTAATCCATCTTCCTCACTGTGACCTGAACATTTTTTTAAAAAACACATTTGATTATAGTCATTTTTCCTCCTACCCACTTAAATCCTCCAGTGGCTTCCCATAACTTTTATTATAAAGGCCGTGTTCCCAAACACTGCCATGCATCGCTTTCCTCCTCCATGCTTGCCCTACCCATCTCCTCTCATGAAAGACATCCCGTACATTTCCTTATTTTATCCATTCTGGATATTTTTTAGTTTTTTTCTATCCTCAGTGCTCTCTCCCACCACAGAAGGTTTGAGCTGAAGTTCCCTTTTCCTAGCAAATATTTTCTTCTACTCTTTACCTGATTAATTCCTCCTCATCTGTGAGATGTAAACTCAAGCTTCACTTTCTAGGCAAGACTTCTCTGACCTTCCAGGCAGATTCACATCCCCCTATTATGTACTCTCAGAACAACATACCTTTATTCCATTACATTTATCATTGTTGTCATTTTCCATTGAATTTGTGTGATTATATTTGTCTTCTCCACTACCCTGCAAGTTCTTTCTTTCTTCACCAGATTCTGTGCACAGAATCTGGCATATTGTAGTTTTTAAATAAATATTTATTTAATAAATAAAGGGATTAAAAATGATGACATTGAAGTCAATCAGAGGCTACATGAGCTCCTAAGCATTGCCCCAAAGTTACAAAGAAAATTATGAGAAGAACTTAGGCCAGAGTGTAAAGATAGTGACAAAAAGTGACTGCATCTGACTACAATAATTGTATAGGTAAGAAACAAGGTCCTGAGCTATATTTCTGGGTTGGAGTTCTAAGAATTAAAAATACTGGTTCAAACATCTACCATGTTTTTCAAAATAAATAGTAACATGTGAAGAAATAAAAATTAGTAGGCAAGAAGAAAAAAACAAACTGGCATTGTAGAGATATGACCCATGTCCAAGCTTGGTTCAGAGCTGTGCCGCACTTTCTTCGAGCCTGGCTTGTGCCTGTCTCTAAGCCCCTTACACTAGCTATTTCCCCTGTCTGAAATATTCTTACTCCAGAACTTAATGTTGCTCAGTTATTATCAGTCATGTCTCTGATGAAATTTCAGCTCCTTTGTGTCATGCATTCCCTGAATATCTTTATCAGTCAGAGTAAGATAGATTATACTGTGGAGGGAAAGACAAATATTTGTGGCATAAAACAACAAAGTTTTATTTTACAACTCACTATTTATCCACAATGGTTAGCAGGAGTCATTCAGGGACCCAGACTATGGAGCTTCTACCATTTTGAACATTGCAATTGCCATACCAGAGGGAAGGAGAGTCCTGGTGGTTCTCACATTGGTAATTAAATGCTCAGCTTTGAGTCACACCAGCGCCACTCAGATCTCAAAACTAGATCTAATCACATGACCGTTCCCCAACCACTGCAGTCTGACCTTGTGCCTGTGTGGAGGGAGAACTATAAATATTTGGCAGACAGCATAATATATAATCTAGACTAGTCTTTTCACTTGCTTCTGCATTTTATGGTAATCACCATTGTTCGATATTATAGCTCTAATTAGCTAGCTAGCTGTTTATTGCTTACTTCCCCCGACAAGATGCCCATGAAAGCAAAATTCTGTCGTAGTCAACTTAGCTTATCTCTAGCACATAGAACCATGCATGGCTTATGAAGAGGCAATAAATAAATATTGTTTATTAAATGAATGAATGAATGAATAATGCACACTTCCTTTTTTTTTTTTTTTAACCCATACCATCTTCTATCCACGCCTTCTAGTAGTGAGCTCAGTTTGCCTTTATTCTAAGGCAAGAGGGTTGCTGGACTGTGAAGACAGATTATAAGCAAGGACTATGACATTCAAGTCAGATATTGAGATTAGCACATGGGGAGACCTAGGAAGGCAGTTCAGACTAAGAAAGTTCACAGAAGCTTCGTGTGGTATGCTCTACTGGCTCAGAGAAAATCTGACATTTTGGCTCCAACTGGCTTTGCCAGGTGAGGGCACTTGATGGTGAGAAAAGTACTGCTTCAGAACGGAGATGACTTTATACTTCCTTCTCAGGTTATGATAGCCCCGTCACTCCCCGAATCTCAGAGATCTCGAGAGAGGCCGGCACCACTGAGTAATTCATCATTTGGGCCTATCTCAATAATCTATTAAGAAAGAATGTGTCCTGTCCTCTCTCCAAGGTACTGATTCAAAACTGGTAAATATGGCCAAACTGTCCTAAGTGATGAACGTTTAGCAGCAATAAACAGCTTCCTCAAACCTTTGCAGCCCTCACCCCACTCCCACTCTGGGAAGGTGACTGTAGCCACTATACTTAGCTGAGATTGGGGGCACAATAGTTGGCACAGTTATATTACCACTAACATAAGCACTCACCTGGAAATTTGGACAAGCTAAATTCAGGTTAAATCTACAATACTAAATCATTTTGCACACTAGTGGAAACTTGGTATATAGTTTGCTATGGCTGCTGTAGCAAAATACCATAAACTTGGTGGCTTAAAAAATGCAAGTTTATTATCTCTATCTCATAATTTAGTAGTTCAGAAGTCCAGTATAGCTCTCACTGGAATATAATCAAGGTGTCAGCATGGCTGCCTTCCTTCTGGAGGCTCTAGGAGAGAATCTGTTTTTGTTTTTTTGTTTTTTTAATTTTCCAGCTTCTACAGACTGCCTGCATCCCCTGGCTCGTGGCTCTTTCCACGTTCAAAGCTAGTAATGGCCAGCCAAATTCATTTCACATCACATTACTCTGATACTGAGTCTTCTGTCTTGGTTACCTACTTTTAAGGATGCTTGTGTTGTATTGGACCCAACAGAATGATGCAGGATAATCTCGCTTTAAGGTCAGCTGATTAGCAGCTTTAATTCCATTCACCATCTGAATTCCCTTTTTTTTGCCATTTATAATAACATAGTCAGAAGTTCCAGAGATTAGGATGTGGACATCTACAGAAGGGGAGGCGTTATGCTACCTAAAAACTTAGTACATATTAAAACATTGAAGATTATAAAATCATCATAAAATTAGCCAAAGGAGTATTATAAATAGCTGGTTTCTCAAAATATAATATGATAAATCTTGAGGTATTAAAATGTTTTTAAAATAATCTGGAATCACTTAGGGTGAACACACTGCCATTTTGCAGGTGAAGACAGTGAATGATGGATGAGATAAATTATTTATCTAAGGCCATATAACTTGAAAGAGTTAGGATTAGGATGCAGGGCACTTTCTACTAAGCCATCACTTTTGCATTGCATTTAGGAAGCCAGGTTATATTGAAATACATTCTAGAACAAATCTATCAAGCGGTTAACATTTGTTTTTAAATTTATGAAGACTAAAATTAAAAATTTACAATACTGGGGTAATTCAACAATATAGAGTGAGTTAATCCTTTGATGTTGACCAAATGATCAGTCCTCTATGTGCATGATACAAGAGGCTTTCCAATGCGTAAAGGGACTTAGTTACAAGAGGCTGATTGATGTTTCCAGATGTGTCCATGTGCAGATTCACCCAATTTATCCCATTGCAGTAGGACAATACTGTGTACAAGGTACATTCTTTCTACGAGAATCTGAAGCTTGCCATTTGCTGATCTCATGATACAGAAGTGTGCACATAAATAACTGCTTGACAAGTTATTTTTAAGTGAATCAAGATGGTCACTATTAAGGAAAAATATAAACATTGGCAATGATGGGAGCAGACGTAGGAGAAGGTGAAGGGAGACTCTAGACTTAACTCCAAAAGAACCATTCATCTACAAATTCAAGTTGTTTGGAATTGTATTATGAAGTATTGTCTATACTAGACAGTCACTTTTATTCTTCAGGGCTAACTGAAAGCTAAATAAATGCTCTGCGTGTTTATTCACAGTCACATAGAAATGCTTTAAAAATGCTGTCTCCCTAGCGCTGCTGTGCTTTGTAAAACTGGCAGAGAAGATGCTATTTATATCTTTAATAAAACATTCAGATTAATTTTTCTGGTTCACCATGGATCCATTTTGAGAAATACAATGGCAAGCTGGTTTTGGATATTATATTCTGACGCTTATCCTTAGCAGCTTGATTGCTATACATTCCAAGTCTCTCCTCCACCCTGTCAGCACACCTCCAGGCTGTTTTGAGTAAGTTCTCTTTGTCTATGCCACCAGGTTTCTAAAGCGGTTTACAGAGAGAACTGTCACCCCAGAAGGGAGAAAGCAAAAAGCAAACAGAAATAGAAGCTTTTTCAAGACTATTTTTGTTTCTGCTACATATTTACCTAAACGGTTCAATGGAATGGGTTTATAAGACACATTTGAGGAGCTGAGAACTTTTAGCTTAGTATGAGAGCCATGTTGTAGTTTCTAGCAGTTTAGCAAAGGAGCACAAAACAGCAATGGCTCATTGCTTTTCTCTGACAGTGCTTGTTTTAGTCTTCCATCTTCCCATGGATGTATTTTGTGATAGACACCAGGAGTTGATTCTTAGTTGTCTTTTTAGATTATGAGTAATGGCTCCACTAGGACATCTAATTTTGTTACCACACTGAACTTGGGGCTGCTCACCTGCCACACAGCAAAGCCAATCTACTGACACTGGGTTGTGGTAAAGGAAATTACAGTGTTTATTTCAGGTTGCCAGGCAAGGAGAATGGGCAGCTCATGCTCAAAAGACCTGAACTCCCTGATGGCTTTCAAGGAAGGGTTTTTAAAGGCAACATTCAGGGTGAGGGTTCCAGCTCATGGACTTTCTTCTGATTGGTTGATGGTGGGGTGACAGGGTGATGTTTCAGGAACCTTAACCATCAACCTTCCGGTTCCAACCAGTCTGGGGTCTACTGTGCTGGTCAGCATCAGGTCATCTCCTCCACCAGGGTGAAAGTCTTGTTTTCTGCAGAACAAGTCAAAGATATGTGTTAGATTATTATGTATATCCCTTGAGGAGGAACTAGGACTCTGTTTTATTACTGACCTATTGTTTAAGCTATCATTAAGCTATCATCAAACCTATTGTTTAAGCTATCATCCTTTTCCTTTGTTTCTGCGTTCCCTCACTTCCCTAATTAGTAACTGCTGGAGTCTGCTCTTTGGAATTCAGTGAAGGCCTAGGAGACTAAAGCCTTTTTTCTACAAACAAGTAATGAGGGACACGAAGAGGTTTTGTACCTGGGAAGGCCCTGCAGGGTCCTGCTCAGTTTCAATCCCCCCTTTTCTTTGATACTCCTCAATCCTGTGGGTAACAGGGGCAGGACAATAAAGGAAGTAAAGTTGTAAGTAAAGAGATTAATCATAAATTTGGCAGGGGAACTAGGTTTTAGAGGGGCTTGGTTTCAGTTTCACTTGGTAAGTGCCTTTTTCAAGATGTCTTCTCACATTCCCTCTCCCCACCCTAATCTGTTTCCCTCTACTGCAACCAATTTTAGAACTTATTCCTATTTTTCTGTCTTCATTAGTCTGTTAATTCAGTTATTTTCTTTTAGTTTACAACTTAACTTCACCAGGGATATGTCCAGATTAGAAGTAAATATAACAACCAGAAGTTCTGGAGAGAAACTTTACCAATTCTAACATTGCAGAATAAGTCATTGTCACTAAGTAGTCATAGTAAAAAACTGTTTAATGTGTTGGGATTATTTTTAATGGTATATAAATAATGTATTTATGTTAATAGCATATTAATATTCTGGCCAAAGGTAATAAGCCAGTGCCAAAGATAGCTCATATTTTAATAAAAGTTTTAAAATTCCTCCATGAGAATTATCATCATATTCATATAATTGTAGCCTGAGAAATATTCCCTTTAGGTGTTCAAGTTCTGAGCAATTAACCACTTCAAAATAACTTTGAGATTGAATATACTTACAGAAAACTGATTTGGTGATTGGGGGAAGGGTCTGCCATGATTACAGCCCAAGTGCAGTAACCACACCCTGATTTATAAGAAATGTTGTTACGTTTAAAAGAGACAGGAGAAACATGGTTCACACCAGATTTTTTATTTTTAAATTTAAGAAGGAGGAGTCCAAGTCTAAACTTACGCAGAATCACTAGGAAGTAGAGAGTTGTGGTTAAAATTATCTGGTGAATCTCAAACCAATCAGTAGGACACATAAGAGCAGGGTAGCAACTGAGAAAATGTTTAAGGGCAAAAAGGCTTGGAATGAGAGAACATTTGTGAATTTAGGTGGTCAGAAAAAAAAATCCTTGTATGAAAGCTTAGATTCATAAGGAGTTAGTCTATTTCTTTTTACTATCAGAATGTACTTATAGTCTAGAGGATTAGAAACTAGTTTCTGTAGCTAACAGATATGACTATTCATGGTTTTGGAAGCCAGAGCAAAGCAACTGTGGGGAGTTCTGTGCTTGACACAGGGCAGGACAGGTATCTTTGTTTTGGAGCGGAAATTTCATTTCTTCATTAAGAGCCATATAAGGACAAGGGGTACCTTGCGTTGACATTCCATACCAGGAGCTGATAAGACTAAATAAGTAAAGGAAAGGAGACACCAGTGATTGCTTCATCTTTCTAGTAAGGTTACACATATATTCTTTCCTCATATAACTTGAGTGAACAAGAATAACACCCTGCCCCAAACTTTCCCTGTCCCCCAGCCACATATTGGCTAATATTCTCTTAAGTAGACATTATTTTTCATTAAGAAGGAAACACCTGCCTGGGGGAAGTGGGAATGGGCAAGGAGAAAAGAAATCATTCATTCACATCACAGTTTAGTTACATATCCACCGTCAATAATAATTCACATCTTACAAAATACTTTTGGCAAATACAATTTTATTTAATCAACATGATGACTCTGGGGCAGATTCTACACATTAGTTACATGTGAGGGAACTGAGGTGTGTCAGACAATAATCAGTATCAAGACTACAAGGGACAAAGAGCTTTATTTGGGGTATTAAAAACCGCAATTCAGGAAACACAGATTTGGGTAAGATCAGGGAAGAGAAAGAGTCAGGGTCTTACAAAGACAAAAGCCATTAGGTTGATAAGTTGTCTGGAGAGAGTTGTGATTGACTCTGATGCAGGAAAGGAAATATTTGTCTTTAAAGAATAGGCTGTCACAGGTTATTTTAGGTTAAGGGTTTGATGAGTAGATAGACTGTCACAAGTTATTTTAGGGTAAGTGTCCGATAAGTATCTTGAGTTTCTGGCAGATGTTCTAGATGCCTGCTGAAACAATAAGAGATCAAAAGGTCAGGTTTCATCCGGGTTAAGATGTACATAAGTCACACTTCCTCAGTGGCCTTCTGGGTCCATTTTAGAGAGCTCTCTTAGTGATACCAACTCCATGTTGACTTTCCTTTTACAGGTGTAAAGGGATTAAGCGTTTTGTCCAAGGTCACATCTAATAAGTGGTGAAGTTTGAACCTGAACCTTGCTTTACTCTGTGAAGAGTTTTGGATCCCATCTTTCCCATGTTTTGGCCCTAAAAGCAAGTCTACTATTTATAACTTAGCAATTTTTTGTCTTCTTCACTTTCCTAGTATTGTCCAGGTAATCCCTACTTCTTATATGATGATAAAAAGGCTTTCTATATACCATTGCTCTTCTTGGATACTGGGTGGCATATTCCCACTTTCACCTTGAAAATTTACATTCTTGCCCCATTTTCATTCTCCCTCTCATCACTCTGGACCAGCTCTATGGCAAGACATATAGAAACCTAAGGGAACATTCCCAGGGATAAGCCTGGTATTATTCTGCAAACTGAAAGTATAAACTATGGCTCAAAAATGTTTCCATTGCTTTAAGTGCATTCCATAAACAGGGACTGCATTCCAGTTCTTAGTAACATTACTGTCATCCCCAATGCCATTATATAATTAGAATAAGTTGTAATGGCCATGCCCAAGAGTTTTCTTCTAAAATTATAGAAATGTCCATGTGCCAGAGATACTCGCTGCTAAGTAACTTCACTGTCACCTTATTACTTCCAAAACACAAAACAAGACAAAATTAGTATAATAAAAGCTACAGTGGAATTGGAAGTACATCCTAGAGCATAGTGCCGTGGACAAAAAGTATGTAGTGATGCTCCTGTCCTACTCTAGTCTTCTCCATTAACTAACTCTGGAAATTAGATATTAGTTACATTTGTCTACCCTGGATACTACAAAAGCATGTGCCCAAGTTTTGGTAGATGGTGTGGGGGAGGAAAAATAATTTTCCCTCTACCCTTCTAGGTTCTTAGCTGAGACTCCTCTATAATAAAATATTAATATGAAAAAACAAACAAAATTTTAATAACACGTATACCTCCAGTATACATGAGAGACCTAGGAAAACTGAGTAACTCTCTGAAATGGCCGAAGCCATCATCTTAAATAACATCTCCAACTAAAGGCAAAAGAAGGTGTTGGGTGGGGTGGCGGAAGAGGCCAGTTGTGGGAGGTTACCAGGAAAAGCACAGTAAGGTTGTTATATAGATTTAAGCTTTCACCTTCACCTTTGATAAAACTCGTTTCTAGAGCTTTAGAGTCATCCTTCTCTTCTTAGTACAGAGAGGGAGATACCCTTACAAATGGAGATTTCCCTTACAAATGTAAAAAGGTCTCTTACAAAAGGGTAACTGCTACTCAGTTTTCAGAACTTTTCCTATGTCTGCCTTTTCTCAAAAATAACCAGCTCAAAATAATCAATATGCCAAAGAGGTATGTTTTGGAGTGGGATATTCTGTTCATTAATATATGGTCACTAATATATGTCTTCAGTTTTAACAGTATCTTCCTGGTAATTGCTTTAAATATTTTAAGTATTGTTTCATCATCCAGAGTCTCTCACTCCCAAGATCTAACTTGTCATAGCTTCCAAATCCCAGGGAGAGTACCTTATGTAAAATCCACCTATGGAATCAGCTCTCTGATAGAGAAGTGTCAGGTCCTTTCCTGAATCCCTCATGGATTATGGCATCAAAAGTTTTATCACAAGTGCCTAAGAACAACATTTCTGTTTCTGTTGTTCTTTCCAACTGGGTTAGCTTTCTGAAAGGCAGGAGTCTTTCTTAGTTACTTATTTTTGCTGCCCTAGTATCTAAGAGAATATTGCATGATATACTAATTTTGTTGAGCCAATTTCCATACTTCACATTTAGTTTATAATAGACTTCTGAGAAACACTCTACTCTCAGAAGTGTCTCGTGCAATTCACAATGCTGCAGAAGGAAGCAAAGCAATGGCAGCTTGTTTACATGAGACTTGCTCAAGAAAGAAACATTTCCATGGGATTACAGTCAAGCAGGGAAATCTGTCTGCTCCATATCCTGGCCTCAATAAAAGGAGAGCACATTGTGTCAGCTGTGGACTTTAAGGGTAGATTTTGAGTGGTTGTTCTTGAAAATGTTCAGTGATTACCAGTGCGTGTTTATTGGGCATCCTTTTAAAATGAACTCCCTTTCTAAGAAAGCGTTTGTCAATAAAAGCCTTGTAGAAATGTAGCACATACATTGACTTCGCGCCGCTCCGCGGCATGTGGGATCCTTCCCGTCCGGGGCACGAACCTGCGTCCCCCTCATCGGCAGGCGGACTCCCAACCACTGAGCCACCAGGGAAGCCCGCCTCATTCCTTTTTGCAGGTTTGTATAGAATACAGCTCATGAGATTTTGTAAATGAGGCCCTTAAACCCAAATCCCAGTCACCTTGCTGAGTAAATGAGGAAGAAAGGACAAAGTGTCCAGGATCTGTCTTATTAGGCACGGTAAATCAGGGAATGCTTCTTTGGGAGCACTAGTAGGAGAAAGAGTGTCTTTACAAAGTGAAAAAGTCTATATGGGGTGACATTATCAGCTACATTCAGTTGAGTCTTGCTTGGCAAAAGGCTGCTTTGTGCGTCACAATTATCTCAGTCACTCTTAAGAAACAGAGTAGATCAGATTTAGTGAGGACGCTGTCCTCTGTGATGGTGCCTGCCAGGATATCTTTGAAATGTTTTAAAATTTCCACCTGTCCCTTGAAGGACAATTTTAGTTAGCTTAAGAACCAGGTAACTATATGATCTGAGAAATTATGTGAATTCCCATGAGTATGTGACTAGTTGACTCTATATTCTAAGAAATTAAGTTTCCCTACAGACTGAAAAGATTTTGAGATTTCGTAGCCTACTCTTTACCGCACAGTCATTGATTCAAATAATTTGGGCCCCACTTAGAAGAGTCTGATAAGACTTTCACTTTGACCTTTCTGGAATCTTATCTCCATCTGAGATTCCAGCATCTCACTTAGGCTGTGAAAAGGGGAAATTTAAGCTGTTTGTCCAAATCTGCCCTGAGGTTGATGTGGTTGAAATGTTTGTTCTCCCTGTGTTAGAGGTTCACCTCTAAAGAGGAACTGGGCACTACATCCTGGAAGGAGGAATGCCCAGACGCTAAATGCTTTTCTAGGAAACACATGTCCCCATGTGGCCTTTTTCTCCTGCATTCTTAACACTGATTTATCACCATTGCAGCTGCTTAACATCTTAGAGGGGAGTGTTTCGTTTTGTCCCCCTTCTTTGTATTCCCTGTTCGAAAATGAGCTCTGTATTTTAAATATTTTAGACCCAGCAGCAGTAAATGTTTTCAGGCTTTGGATAACACCATCATCACTGCTTGGAGAGGAAGAGTTTAAAACAGCTGTGATGCCAAGCTTCAAGGAAAAAGGAGAAGGAAAAAAATAGCAAAGCATTGTTTGTGAAAGTGTCACCAAGCATTGTCACTCAGAATCAGTCTCATTTGTATATGGAAACTCCTATTGCAGGGACTGAAAAAGAAAGCTTAGGATTTTCTAGGAGAGAAAGAGATAATCTTTTTTAGCTAAAGAATAGAAGCATTTAAAATTACTCTCTAGAAAGGTTTGCAGGGAAAATAAATAACTCTAAGAAGAATAGTGTGTCTATTATGGGACTGTTATTAAGATTTCAAAACAGTGAGGGCAACGGTAGCACCCATTTTAAGCAGTGATTGTCATCTAGTGGAGGTTCACTTTTAACCCAGGATTGTTATATTTCAAACTGAGGTCAAGGAAAAGATAGGTTCCTTTGGCATACATCAGAAAAATCAGCCCGCCTTTCCCAAACCTCCTGCTGACAAATGCTGTGCTTTCCTAGTTCAAATCTTGAACAGTTTGTGTGAGTGGGAGATGAAGACAAGACAAAATCTCCTTGCTCTTGGCTCATTTTCCCCATATAGGCAAGGCTCGCACATTCATTTTCTTGGTTCTTTGAAAGCAGAAAATTAAGAAAATATTATGGACGCCATACCTGGTGGGAAATCACTTGAGTTGAACTCGTCACCCTCTTAATGTGCTTATGATGACAGAGTGCTGATTTGTGCATCTAATTACTGAAGTCTAATTATTGCTACAACATTGAAATCAACATGGCACAATACAATATGCACCACCTTCCCAGAAATGAGACTTGTTATTCACCTTCTCATGTTGGTGGTGATCTTATTTACAGTCTTATTCAAAATGGAACTTTGTCAAAGATTCAGAGTCATCCCTTTCGAGCATCTGAGCTCTTTAGCACATGCCTAAAAGTAACTTTCTGAGGTTGCAGGTAATGAAGTTTGGCTTCACGAGTGGAAATTACTAATTAGTGTTCTTTGAGGTGGAAAATAGGCATGTAGATAAAAGGAAACCCATAGATGCATCCTATAAAGTCTTTAGAAAGCACTTTTGAAACACCGTGGGTTACTAATAAATGTAAAAGCTATATTCCTGGGATCGGGGAGTACTCTTTTATCTTCAGAAAGTGAACTGTCTTAAGAAATAAAAATAAAATGCTCAGAATACACATGATCTTTTCTTGTATAGAAAGAGAAACTAGAAGGGGGAAAAATGGGATTTCTTTGGGTCGGTATTTTGATGGATTATGTTTAACATGCTTGTTGCATGAAATTGAGGAGCAGCATGGTTTCCATTGGCAAGATTCACTCCTAAATATTCCGATTCAGTAGGTCAGGGGCATGACCCAAGAATCTGTTTTCAAATCCTGACTGACAGTCTTATCATTATAGCTAATTTGCTATATGTCAGGCCTTCTTCTGAAAACTTTACATGAATGAACTCTATTATTCCTTATAAAAATCCCAGGGGAGTGTTACTATTACTGTATCCCTTTTACAGATTAAAAATATGAGGCATAGAGCAGTTAAATAATTCTCCAAAAACACACAATGAGTGGCACAGATGCAAGTATATGTTTAAAAAAAAGTGTTCTCATTGATGACCTAGAAGAAGAAAATGGACATTATTGCTGATTGCTCGCTAAAAATGCTGTTTCCTTTTGCAGCTCCTCTCCAGAAGGCCACAAGTACATGACTTCTGTTGAACATGGTAGTTAGGTTATCCATGGACTCTGTTTTATTCAAGTTTGAGAAAATATTTGTTAGATTTCATTGGTGTTTTGCTTTATTGCTCTTTTTGGAATGTGTAGCCCTGTTAATGATATGAAAGAATATTATGATATGAAAGGCATTAATGATATGAAAGAACAAAATAGCAACAGATCACTGGGTTTTCTTCTTCTCTATTGCTGGCCAGGAAATTCCTTCCCCTTTATTTCTCTGCTTCGGGATGTCTATGTGGTTTTGTTTTGTTTTGATTTAAAGATCCAGGCAACTCCCTGGGCTTATGGAGGCTTAATAGTCAGAAGTAATGGAGAAAGAAAGGAAAATGTGAATTCATTTTCAAAAGATCACCTAAGAGAGAAGAAATGACAAAATCAGATATTTAATGTAAACAACCAATGCTGGGGGAGGCTGAGGTCAAGACTGGACAGAGCTGTCTTGATTTTCTCATATGTATCTTACAATCTCCCAGTGGTGGTGGGATGTGAGGGTGTGGAGGCTGAAGGTAGAGCCACAGGATATAATGCGTTATTTCAGGGTGACTTCAATCAAGCCAGAAAAGTTTGTGCCACATCCTGCTTGGTGATAGCTATGAGTTAACAGGAAGGGCAGACCCTTTCATCTACATAATTTTCATTTATCAATGAATTTATATTGCTGCATAATTTTTCATCTTGATTGTCATCTGATTGTCTTTCCCCGCCAATAAGATGGGGAGCTTATAAAGGACAGGGACAGTGACTTTTGCTATTCTGTGTTCCCTTTGACAGCTAGCAATGGCCTGGGCCTCAAGATTTGAACTCAACTTAATTGGATATATCAATTAAGATTTCAGCTTTTTTCATTTGATTGCCGAAGGTGGATGAAAGAAAATGTAGCCTTATAACTTATCGTACACTGATGTTATCTTTATATACACATACTTTCACAAAAGCAAGTCTTGTTCTCAACTATACTTTAGAATCATATCACTGTATGTTTATCAGTTGGGACTAGTACCTAAAAATAATGAGTATTCTTCTTGGAATGGATTTCGCATTAAAATGAAAAAATAAAAACCTAAGACTGATTTAACACAAAAAGTTTGTATCCTAATTTTTTTCATGGAGATCCCAAATTCCATAAAGCACCATAAATACTTTGTAATCTAATGCCTATTAGTCAAAGAAACATGGGCATTGACCCTTGTATAAAATAAGAAAGAAAAAAATTACCTCTTCCTCTTATACATTTGCCCGTGTCCCAGAGAAATAAATAATCCGTGAATAGTTCAGCACGATTATATGTTTACAAAGCACAGAGGATTTATTCTAATATTTTCCCACCTGGAAAAACTGGGCTTAAGCATCTTCAGCAATCAAAAAGCAACACCGCGTCCTTCCCAATATGTCATGTCACCCTTACAGCAGTCACACTTGCAGGAATGGGACTGGGTGGTGGTAGTAACTGTAAACGTTCTGATGTAGAAATTGCAGATGGAGAGCTCGGCTCTGGGGATGGACGTGGAAAGGAGCAGAAAGGAGCCTGGAGAAAAGGCTGTCATATTTGCTCAGAAGAACCGCCAAATCAGAGAGCAGAAAAGATTTCATTGGAGGAACAACTAATCCTGTCATATTGAAAGAAAATTGTAAATGTTCTCTCCAGAAATTGTTCGCCCATTGCAGCTAATCGAACACACACTCACGAACACACGCACGCTCTCTTGTTATACCAAAGGTGCCCGGGCGCAGAGACCCGCTCCAGCGAGTGCGCGCGTGCACACACACACACACACACACACACACACACACACGGACACGCACACACAAACACGAACGCACACACGCGCCAGCCTGAGGGTTGGCCAGAGCCTTGAAACCGCAGATTCCACTAGGAGATCGCCAGAGGAACCGAACTAATTAGTAATTAGTTGCCCCTACACTAATTACTACTTCCCTTACTTCCCCAAGCACTTTGGTGAAGAAATGAATCCCGCCCAGCTCGCCAGTCCAGCCAGGTCTCTGTTCGGTTTTGCTCTCCAGACTCAGCTTCTTTGTGAAAGCCAGGTTTGAAACTCCTTTTTTGCTTCTCCTTTGGTGTTCTGGTGTGGAGGGCGGGGGCGGTGTCACTTTAACTCCAGTCTACACCGCAAAGGGGTTTCAGACTCGTCAAGCGACTGGGACGGGTGTGGGGTGCGCGACTCTGCTAGCGCGCGCCCGAGCCTCGCAGCTCTGGCCTGAGCCTTCGGGTCCGCTCTCCCCCCGCCTCCTCCGCCCCACCCCTCCGGGTGTCGCGGCACCAGCTAATCTTTTCCTTTTCGCTTGCAAGATCAAGGGAGAAAGCAAGCCGGCGCCTGGCCTCGGACTCTGAGCGCAGCGCAGCTCGCTCCCCGGCCGGTGAGCCCCGAACCCGCGAAGGGCTCCTCCACGCTCCCGCCAGCCCGCACCAGGGATATTGCAGCCTGGGGAGGCACCTGGAGCTAATCCGGCGGCAGGTAAGGACAGCGCGCTGCTCAGCTCTCTGCTTGCCAGCTCCAGGGACCCTGGCGCCGCGGGGTCCCTCCCAATTGCCAGGAGCGGGCGCGGAGGGGTCAGGTGTTAAGGAATTGGAGAATTCCTCCACAAGTGCAGATTCTCGAAAGGAAACTTTGGCTTCTGGGGCTTGGAGAACTGAGGGCAGCGATGGCGGGTCTGGAAAGAAGGGGCAAGAGAGGCAGAGCGCGGGACAAGGATGCGATTTCGCGGGTCACTGAGTCCGGAGGAAGGTGGCAAAGGTAGCCTGGGGGCCGCGCCGGCCGTGACATCGCTCCCTCTCCCAGCCCGCCATTCCCTCCACTGTCACCCGACTCCCTCCTCCTCCCCGACAGGCCGTCAAGGAAAAGACGGGAGAGCTTCGCCCTCTCCTGCCCCTCACATTCCTTCCAGCCTGGGGTCTGGCCACGTCTCCCAGGCGTTTGGGGTGGAGGCCCAGCTCCTCTGGCTCCATATGGCCCCCTGGGTCCGCCTTCTGAACTGCCCTTTGGGCGCCAAGTCGCTGGAGAGAGGCTTGGTACTGCGGTCCAAGGAGCGTGGCCAAAGGGCAGGGGAATAAGAATGAGGAGAGGGTCCCAGGACAGAGGAGGAGGCAGCTTTCTGCAACCCCATCCCATTTCGGCCCGCACACGAGGTCAGCTGTCTGCCTCGACTTGAGGACAGGGTCTCAGCCCGGAGCCCGCGAGGTCCCGGACCGTGCCTGGGCTTCGCCGACAGCCACCTCACAGTGGGCTCTGGGCCACCCCGGCGGGGTTCGGGGTCACAGATTGCGAACAGCTGCACCCACAGTGTCCCTCGCAGTCCACACCTGAGGACCCAGGTGATCGCAGATAACTTGTAGCTCTCGGAACCTGCGAGGTGCGGTCCAAGCCCGCGCAGGGGAGATCGAGCAGAAATTCCACCTGTGCACTCTGCCCCTGCACCCCTGGGGCGCCCCCCGCGGGGCAGGAGGCTGCATGCCTAGGAGAGCTCTTAAGAGGTCAAGATTCAAGATCCCCCGAAATCACTGACTCAGAAAGCAGCACACACCCACTGCCTCAGCCTCCTTCCAGCGCCCCCATCACTTTCTCTACCCTCCTGCCCGTCGCCGTCTTCGAGGCTGCTTTGTGCCACAAAATCGTCCACAGGAGCGTCTGCCGAGCTCACCAGACCCAAGTCTTGAGACCGATGTTGCCTGTATGGAAATATCTCTGGGGAGTCACTCAGGACGGAGAGGCGGGAGGAGAGCAGAGAAATGGAGGTAAACCCTTAAAGGCAAGCAGAGCTGTCCTCTGACATCTCACCCGAGCTGCCCGACCGTGTCCTTAGTTCACGGCCACAGCATGTCTGTGACGGAGGCCACCAAGGGCTCCAAGTCGGCCAGCCAGGCGCGGCGAGCCCATCCAGAGCACGGCGCCTCCAGGTCCTCAAGCTCCGGAATCCCTTGCATTGACTTTCTGGTTCCCTTTCATCTTTTCTTTTTTTGGTTTCTTTTGCTTTTCGTGCTCTTCTTCTTAGCGCTGGGTGGCAGTGGGTTCGTGTAGTTTGCCTGTCCCCTAGTACACGCAGCCAGTGACACAAACACGCATCTACATGCTGTATGGCACACCCGCCCGCGCTCCGTCACGCAGCCCCCAGCTCGACTGCCCCGAGTGCCGGCAGCAGTGGCCACCTCCATAGCACGATCCCGGCCGGTGGCCTTGGTTCCTCCGAGGGCTGGGCCAGAGGCGAGGGGAGCCAGCCCAGACTGCAGAGAGAAACAGTGGGGCAATCGGAAAAGCCTGGGAAAAACTTGAATTTGGGTTGAGGGTGGGGTGGGGCGAGACACTGAGGGAAAAGGCCCCCAGCGCTCGAGCTCGGCTGCGGCTGCGCAGAGCATTAAGGGACCCGATGCTGCGGCGCCCTAGACCCTCAGCACCTGCCTCGGGCAGAGCCCACCCTTGGGGGGCAGGCTTTCTCTGGGGAAGTTCAGATGGCCAGGTGCTGGAGTGGACCAGCACCTCACTTCGCTGCAGGCCATTCGGGTTTACCAGTCTTGAGAGGGCTCTGAAAGTGAGGCAGCTCATAAGCTCCAGCTATTCAACCCGGCCTTGTGCCCCAAAGGCCCCGCATTGTATTTTGTTGGCAGCCTGTATATATGTATGCATTTTTGGCAATCTGTATAGCAAGGAGATATACAGAGTACATTTTCCTTGATAAGCAAATAATAAGGATGATGACACACTTAAGAAACTGCAATTAGGGGTGTGTGTGTGTGATCTTCAGGGTGATAACAACAAGGTCATAATCATGGAAGTAAACCAGTTGATCACAGTAAGAATATTAGGCTGCAGTTTGAGACTCTTGGCAAATGGATGGAAGAATTTTGTGCCAACAATGTTGCAGCTTTGCAGGATTTGGCAGCTAAGGATTCAAGAAGTAATAAGTTAATGCCATGTGATTTTTATTGTTATTACTGTTATTAGTAATGTGTCCAGTTGTGGCAGTAGGATAAGCAACTTCTGTTGACTCTATATGCTTTACTAGGCTAAACAATTATGCCAATTAAAACTGAAAAGTAAAACTTGACCCTACAAAGGCATGGAAATTCCAACCACCTCAGCTTACTGTTTTAAAACTCTGTGAATGAAATGGGGCGGGAGTGGGGTAAAGTCCGTGGACCCAAAACTTAAGGGTGAGCTTCCTGACAGATGCTTGGTCTTCCTACAAAAGAAAGGTGTGTTTGTTTATGTAAGTGTCTGAGAGTGTCTGGGGGTGGGGGGGATGGAGTGAGAAAATAGGTCGATTTGAATATCCCTACCCTAGTTTAAGTTCAAGAGAACCACAGAATGTGTTTTTAGCTCTCAGCTGACTTCAGGGATGGATGTACAAGAGACTAGCAGTCAAACATTGGTAAAAGTCCCTTTGGAAGGAGTCCCCCCGGTCTGTCAGCATAGGGGGCAGAGATTGCTATCTTCACATTTAAAAACCACATTGCTCCAAACATGATCCTTTCCCCTTCTTTGCCCAGATAATCCCCAACATCAGGCACTTGGATGTACATTCAGTGGCAGTTTTACAATTCTAATTTCAGGGTAGCCAGCCCCCAGGGCCCAGGGCACAGGAAGAGGGAGGGCAGCATCAGAGTTTCGAAGAGAACAGCAGACCACAGCCTGCTGGCTCACAGGGAAGGCATGGCACCCACTTTAATCGAGGAGGACAGGCAGGCTGATCAGGAGACACATGGCTCTCTGACCCACAGCAGTGAACAAAGTTAAAGCAAGTGCAAAAGAGGAAGAAGAGGGGGCAATGGAATAAAGGAATTGAAGAGGGAATGGGTGAAAAAAATGAGGGCGAGAATCTGTGGGCATGCCATTAACAGCCACTGTAATAACCTCCATCACCGATGTCAGTTTGAGAGAATGCCCATGAGTAATTGTCTAAATATGACCACTCAAACTCCACTCTTACTCTTATCTTAATCTTACTTCAGTTTACTCAGTAGTAGTAATGTCAGTCTCCAAGAGACTGACAGAAACATTTTGTCACACAGTTCCCTTGAGGGACCTGGTTTTCTTCATTTAACCTTATATTTGAGTTGGGTTGGCATTTTGTGATGCGGACCTGTGTTGTTTTCCTCAGTGGACTCCTCTATATCAAACACTGTCAATATATCCTCCTCATGACTGTTACCACCTGGCTTTCATTCCCTGTCACCTGTCCCCATTTTGTCTACCTTTGGTTCATTGAGCAGATGTTGGGACTGCTTTCCTAAGAAGGTGTCAGAGCAAGTGTACTGACTGCATACCCCAAAGCTCAGCTTGGTCACATGGCAGTAGTGGTGGTGATAGTGTGTGTTTTGTGTGGGACAAAGGAAGCAGGTCGTTTTCCTTGGAAATGCATTTTCATAGAGTGTGTTCTAAGTCCCTGAAAGTGTCCTAAGCACCTCACATATGTTATATCATCTATTCTGTCAGGGCTTTATCTCCACTGTTTAAGATAGTGTCTGGCACATCCTAGGAGTTTATTAAATATTTGTTGAATGAGTGAATAGATGAATCAGTTTTCTCGTTGCAGCAATCCTATGAAGTAGATGTTATTGTCCCCATTTTACAGATCAGGAAACCAGCATTCAGAGGGGTCAGGTAATGGCCCGCGATTACACAGCTAGTAAGTCGTAGCCCCTGGATTCAAACATAAGCGTGTTGGACTCCAGTCTTTGTCTTATACTGTGCTGATGAATAGTTGTGGTGCACATTTTCCGCTGTGTTTGGGGAAATCACAACTGTGGTATTCAGGGTCCAACAGCGTTCTCCCCATTCTTTTGGTTCAACTGTGCATATTCTTGTTGTGTCCCCTAAACCCTAAGCAAGAAAGGTTCATCACCAACTAGATTCTTAGTTGGCACAAACTGCTTGTTCTGATTAATCAGTGACTGCTCTGTAGAGGGAAACGGGGGCAATGAAGTCGCCTGATGCTATTTTCACCTACAGCAACACTGAGATTTTCTTCTGTCTGGTGCTAAAGGATGAAAGAGAGTTTTGATATTATCCAGTTTAACTCATGTTAAGCGTTGAAGTGGATGAAGAGGTTTTCCCATTGTGATGCAGCTAACCAAGGACTGCCTCAGAATACACACATCCCAACTTTCCATCTAGTTGTCTCTCCAGACGAGTTCCTCTCTCTTTGTATTAAGGTTGCTGGTGCTTAAGGTTCTGAGTTTGAATGGCAACTTCTGATTTTAGTTAGAGTTGATCATCCACCTTTGCTTTGAAAGGCATGATGTGACTTTGTGAGCCTGAAATTAGCAAAGTGTGAGGCACGTTCTGGCTGGTTTGCCTCCTTCTACACTTGATATATTCTTGTCTTACTTTATTTCATTTCCCTTTTTCTGCACACATGTTCAAGCTCCTTCTTTTATACTGTGACCTAAATATACAATCATCTTAACTGGTGCTGTTACCATGGTAATATTTCATGGTAGATAAGGGTACACCCTAAAAAGTCAGTCTCTTTCATTAGCAGTGGCATTCCTTCTTTGTGTTTCCCCCTCTCCCAAATCCAGGCATTCGCTGAATGGCACCCTCTGGTGTTTGGTAACAGGAAGCACACTACTGTGGAGAGGGCAAGAACATGATTTTTTTAAACTTTGAATTTCAATTTCAATGATAATTTGAGATAGACAAAAGCAAGAAAGACTCTGAATTAGTATGTTTTTAAGAAAAGAGATTAGTAGGAAACAGTCATTGCCTGTGCATATTAAGTGCTGTTTGCTGTGTAGAATTCTAGAAAATTATGGGAAATGGGGGATATTTATACCCTTCTGTGTTTAACATTATTGTGAAGATATTTCTGTGGGAAACAAAGAGGTTTGTTGTGGGAGACATTGAGATATCTCTGGAAGAAGAAGCTAATGGAATGTTTTCTATGTTTAAGTCTTTAAATTTCAAAATGGAAGGGTTCTATCTTTAGAATGGGAACATTGGTTTTTTTTTTTTTTTTAACTTTTTATTTTATATTGCAGTATAGCCAATTAACAATGTAGTGATAGTTTCAGGTGCACAGCAAAGCAACTCAGCCATACATATACATGTATCCATTCTCCACATTTGTTCTTGCTGGATAAGATATATAATAGTGATAATGATGATGATAATAATAATTTGTATGTATAATTTGTTGTTTTGTTATGTGAGAAACTTAGAAGTTTTGCTCTATATTATTGTGTGAATACCAATTTGCATATTATTATTACTCACAAATTAGAAGTGAGGTTGATATGCTCTAAACATGTCTTCTTTCTTCCTCACTCCAGTTCTACTGTCACCACCTAATGGTGTCATCAAGTGAAACCTATCTCTGAGAGTTGTCTGGAATTCATCCCCTCCTCTCCATCCACACATCTTTTTTAGATCTTTAGCATCTCTCACTCGAACTACCACCAGAGCCTTGTGTTTATACGGTCTCCCACCTCCAGTCTTTCCCTAGTACAATCTATGCCTCACACTGCCGGAATAACCTTTCTAAAATGAAAATCTGAACATGTTATTCTCCTTTTAAAAATTCTTTATTGTTTCTCAGCTGTCTAGGATAAATTCTAAAGTCAAACCCACATGAGATCTTCCATAACTGATCAAAGCCTTTATGCCAAGCCCTATATGTTAGCCATTTCTCCATTCCCCCTACACAAGGAGATAATACATATAAACAGCTTAGCATAATGGCTGTCCCAGGGTAAATGCAAAATAAATATTGGTCAGTATGCTCTTTTCTCTTTATTCTTCTCCTCTTCTTCTTCTTCCTTCTCTTCATCTAATTTATTATTAGTATAATACTAATAAGCAATGATAAATATCACACTTATACTAGTCATCCCCCAAACAAATAATAATCGGTAAGAAAAGCTACGGTGTGGCAGATATTTTGCTAAATATTGAACATCCTATAATCTCATTTAATTTCCCACAGTCAGGTACATTGCATGACACAGTCTGTGTATTCGTTATGTGTTTGTTACGTTGATATGTATAGGCAGTATAATAATAATGACACTTGGGGCATTTAATAGTCCCAGCCAAGTTCCTTGGAAGGTGAAAACTAGGGTTTTTCACTTTAAAGAGCTCTCTGGGATTGGCAGAATTGTTTTCTTGGATATTAAGATGAACTATTTACAAAAAGGTCAACCTGTAAGACTGCTGGGCAAGTCGAACGATTTTTACCTGGTGCTGGTAATGGGGCACCAGCTGGAACTTGTTAGGGATGCTGATGATATCTAAGATGAGGACAGAGGCCATATTCGTATAAATGACAGCAATACACATTTCAAATGTGTTAGAAACAGAGCTTTATTAATATGGAGCTTTATTTTTCCCCAATGTTTTGTATAGATAATAGGTAACCCTAAAAATATGCATAGCTCCCCATTCCATTTTATTGTATCAAGGAAGTTATAGGCATCTCCATAGGTCAAATACTAAAGTCAAATTTTCAGACCATGGCTAATGTGCAACAAAAACAAAACTAAAGATCAGTGTTTTTAAGATCAGTGAAAATAAACAGCAAATCATGTGGTAGCAGGGCAGTATTTTGATGTTATCTGTGTTTACTGGGTTCAGTAAAGCAGAACTTCTTTTTTCTGAAGCTGAGGACCCTATACACCCTTGAATGTTGATCTCATGGCAGGACTGGATCTACATTTTCAGCAGTCAACGTTCATAGTCATCAGGTATAGTGTTTTAAATTACCAGATTCTGAATTATTTGAATCACTATTTAAAAGTATTCTAAGAAGTCTTTTAAAAGAGGTTTATTCACAGGTTGAGGCCTTGAAATGCTCTCTTCTTGCAAAGATTTTGAGTCAGCAGGTTTGGGCTCAGACACAGGAATCTGGATGTTCAGCACTTCATGTGATACTGAGGTGGATAATCACAGGACCGCATTTTAAGTAATACCAGATTGAAGAATTGGCATCTAAAGGGCATTGGAGAGGAGTGAAGATTAGATGTTCAACCCATGTTGCTGCCAGTATCATCAAACGAGCTTTCCACCTTGTGTGGGCCATCGAGACTGAGGGCTTAGTTGTGGCCAGAGACTATCTGATTTTTCAGTTACATTTGATGAGTAACAATTCAGGAGGACATCCATAGATAAATATACTTCTCTTCCATGTCATGTGACACTGATACCTATTTGTTTAGATGGGGTACAGTCCCATATGCATACATTATGTCCTTAGAGTTAAATCAGTCCTGGCTATTTAAGAAATAAGCCCTTGATTTCTTTTCTATGCCTTGTTTCATTTTCCCTGCCCATAATTCCTCTTTCTCTCTGATACCTTCTTGGGAAGATATCTTCATGGTTCCAAAGCTTCTCTGTGTACTCTGCTATCTGTCTAGGTTTTCATTACTAATCTAGCTGGACCAAGCACCTGGCCCTCTTCCTCTTCCTCTTCCTCTCTCCCAGCTCTAGTGGAGGAGTTCTAGTGGAGGAGAGTGGGGGAATTGTCATAAATGTTAATGAGGATACATTTCACTGTTACTATTGCAAAATGTTGGTTCGCTGTGATGATCCCCAGTAACAGGCTGATATAATACCTTCTCTAGGAAGAGGAAAGATGATGATTTTTCCTGATGTTATTGCTCGCCCTTGGTCACGAAAATGTCTTCCACTTTAGTAAAACAAAGAAGCTTTCCCTTACCTCACCAACTATGCCAAGCCAGTAAACAAGATGAAATAATATAGGAAGACAAGCCTATTATTTCTTGATTATTTAATTAACTACTAAGGAGCTCTTAAAAGGAGTGAAATGGGGAGCTAAAGAATTACCTAAAGGCTAATTTTTCCTACTCTTTATAAAAGCTAAGCATGGAATAACTTGATTGGTAAGGGAAGAACATAAATTTCATACAATTTCATATTGTTGAACATGATAAAGATTTTCTAACACTCTGTGCCCCCCCCTCTGCCCTGCTACCATATAACCAGCATGAAAATAGGAGATGATAGGAAAACTCTACTTAACTGTGTTCTTTGGAGAGCATCAGGACATTTGGTTTCATTTTAGGGAGAAGATAAAGAGCAGCCCCAAGGCCACAGTGTTTCCCAGATCTGCCTGCTGTTTTCTTGCTTCATCGTCGAAATTACTTTGCTATCAGGTTTTATCAGTGGTGTGGGCAGTTATGTCTTCACATGTAAGCCTAAATATCACAGACTTATTTTCTCCCTTTATACTGTGTGCTGGGAGTACTGAAGGCAGGGAGAGCCGTGGATGATGTAGGTTTAACTTCTGTTGTCTCTAGCTGATGGGTGTCATTCAAGGAGTCACAGTTTTGCGTTTGTATTGAAGTGAGCATGACAGGATATTTTTCATGACTGAAGGTTTCCATGTTAGGGAAAATTTCAGAATTTTGGATGAGATACTCTTCTTTGACAATACCAATGACAATTAAAAACAATGAAATCATTGCCATTCTTTCTTGCGTGTCTACCAAATTTTAGGCCCTGTGCCATTTCTTTACATATACTATTCCTATACCTCACGCCAATCCAATGTGGTAGATGGTTGTTTTTTCTTTCTAAGTGCAGAAGTTGTTACCTGTGGACACTAAATAGCTTGTTTAGGTCTAAGAGTGAGTTCATTGCTTTGGGCATCAGTCTCACATCTAAAGTCAAAGATAAATTTTAAAATTTTGTTTTTTGGGGGTTTTCTGTTTTGTTTTACTACCATAAGCAGTTTCTTCAAAAGAATATCCCGTTATGTTATTTGGCATCTAATTTTGATAAAGCCAAGGAAAAAGAGAGAGGGAAGAAAAATAGAGGCATATCACACTTTGAGTTCAGAAAATGGAATCATGAAAACAGAGTTTATATTGGAGGAATCAGTCTCAGGTAGATTTAGTCTGTCTTGGCCACTCACCTCCTGGCCTAGTCTGATAATAGGCTTCAAGTTTGAAGGTGCTTTTTCCTTCATAGTCCCCTGGGAGCTCTTTCTAGGCACAGAGGGGAAAAGAGTCTCAATAAGGCTTCCAGCTATGGAATTGCTAAGGCATAAAATATGATTTCATGAGTATAAAATGTATATATGTTGGAACATTTTTGTTGAATATGAAAGCACTATGTGTTGTTAAAATATTATTTGATCTTCTTCTGTTTCCTGTTGTGCTATCTATTCCCTTCCTCTACAAAACAATTGCTATGACTTAACGTTAACCTCTGCATTGAGGACATAAAACAAAAGGCCAAAGGAGCTAGTTATTCTGAGGGATGAACCATCAGTGGATTCATTCTGTTCCTGTTTACTTGTCCACTGTCAATTCTAACTATTTGTTTGTATGTCCCAAGTTTCCGAGAATCATTAGTGTCTATTGGTAAATGATAGTACAAGCTAATTTTTTACAATTAATTGAAATTTCACACTCTTACATTTCAATATCAGTCAATATTTTTACATACTGACACTTTTAATCAAGGATTATCTTTCACAAGGGAGCAACAACCGAGCCCTAATTAATTAAAGTGATAATTGTTCTTCTCCCTCACAGTTACATAACACATTCTTCAAGAAATTCATATCCTTAGCATTCCTCTTTAAACTTCTATTTAAAAGGAGATTCCTTGGCTTCTCTGTCTGTAAGAATTTACTAAAAATTTACATTACTTTTATTTTCAAGGAGTGATATAGAAAAGAGGTCATATTTATTCTCCAGCAAGTTTCCATATTCAAACAAAATAAAATGACATCTTTCTATCACTTAAGGGTTCAGATTGAATCCCAGGAGTCATTTTCCTGGAAGAAACAGGTTGGCAAACATCTCCCCTTTGATGTTCACTAGCTTATTTTAGCTTCTTTATCGCAATGCGAGTTCCCATGATCCGTTCCTCTTGGATCTTTCTTCGGTTTCTCAATCCTCAGCTACATAATTGCTCCTGCCTCTCTGCAGCTTTTTCAGTGCACAAGGTTTGTTATGTTTTTCCCTCTGATTTAGTCCCATTATTTTAGTAGATATTGAATCTAGAGTGCAGGCTATAATTGGCAGCCCTGGTCTCTTCTCCTTTAATAGGTACTGCTCCAATTCCTATATTTTGGCATCTCTTGGCGTGAGATGCACTTTTAGAAAAAATTGATGGTGACTGTAGATCCGTCAGCTGATTTCCCTAATACTTAGGAATTGCAGATCATTGAAATCACTGTGCCATATACCGGTCAGATTTTCTAAAGGTCGTTATCCCTGTTTGCTTCATTTAATTAAATTAGTGTGACTTATTCATTCCACTTGCAGCAAATATTTGACTACTTTTAAAAATTATTTTTTTCTCCCCAATTCCCATGTGCTCTTATTTTAATTTTTCAGTATAATTGAATATGAAATGATATCAATAGATCAGTTATCTAAAATTCAAACTGATTTTTTATTACTCTGTATAATTATTGAAAGATTACTTGCTGCTCTAGGTTTTTTTTTTTGTTTGTTTTTTGGTTTTGTTTTTTAAGAACAGTTTTAGGTTCACAGGAAAACTGAGTAGAAAGTACGGTGAATTCCCATATACCCCCTGCCCCCATACACTGACAGTTTCCCTCACAATCAACATCAGGCACTAGAGAGGTACATTTGTTATAATGAATGCACTGACATTGACACATCATAGTTACCTGAAGTTCCTGGTTTACAGTAGGGTTCACTCTTGCTGTTGTATGTTCTGAGGGTTTTGACAAATGTATAATAACATGTATCTACCATTATAGTGTCATAAAGAGTAGTTTCATTGCCCTAAAAAATCCTCTCTGTTCCCCCTATTTATACCTCTCTCCCTCCTAATCTTTGGCAACCACTGATCCTTTTACTGTCTCCATAGTTTTGCCTCTTCCAGAGTGTCATTTAGTTGGAGTCATACAGTGTGTAGCATCTTCAGATTGGCTTCTTTAACTTAGTAGTATGCATTTAAGTTTCCTTCATGTCTTTTCTTACCTTGATGGCTCATTTCTTTTTAGGGCTGAATAACATTCCATTGCATTAGCTTTGCTTTGGTATTTTCATTAAATCAGTAAATGTTTTCTCTTGTTCCTTGAAGATAAATTTTAGCTATGCATTAGAGAAAAATTTTTTTTTCATTTCATTATATATGTTTTATTATTTTACTCTTGTATTGGATTTTTCCTAATCTTACATTTCCATGTTTTAAAATTCTTGGATTTTTCAATAATAGCCACAGAACTCATGCTCTGAATATCTTAATTCTATCTTCTTCTTCCTTTAACCCATCCAATCCCTATTTCAGAACTTAGGGAGAAAAGAGCATCATTACTTGCCATCTTGTGGTTTTTATTTAACTATTTTTATTTCCCACTGTTATATTTTTCACAAGGTTTTTTTTTTTGTAATTGAGGCAACAAAAATCTTTCACCTCTCTGTTGAAAGACTTAAATGGTTTGCTTATCCAGTGTGGGCAACTCTTTGGCTCCTTTGAGTCTGTAAATATGAGAAGAGGGAAGAAAGGACATCACAGAGCTGTTTCTTTTCCATTTCTCTTTCCCAGTTGATCTTCTAAGCCTCCGCAGTCTCGCTCATGAAGAAGCTAAGAAAAAAACCCAAGAACTTACCCAAGATACTTTTACTGACCCTTAATGGAGCATAAACTTGATTTGTTTTACCAGTAGCAGTCAGCGCATTCTTAATTTATTTGAAAAGTAAGACAAGTCCTAAGAGGCCCTTTAAATTTGACTTTTAATATCTTTGCTTGGGAACGCTCTTTGACTTGAACGTGTACCTTCTATTCAACTCCTTTACACAATGAATGAAGTTGTCATTGATATTCTCTGGTTTCATTAGAAGAGACAGCCTCCATAAAGGCAGGATTTGTATTTTGTTGTTTTTAAAGTTCTTCTTCTCATGACTGAATCTTATGACTGGCTCTATGCTTGGCACATAGCAGAACTTAATCAATATTTTTATTGTTTTTTGCGGTACGCGGGCCACTCACTGTTGTGGCCTCTGCCGTTGCGGAGCACCGGCTCCGGACGCATAGGCTCAGCGGCCATGGCTCATGGGCCCAGCCGCTCCGCAGCATGTGGGATCTTCCCGGACCGGGGCACGAACCCGTGTCCCCTGCATCGGCAGGCGGACTCTCAACCACTGCGCCACCAGGGAAGCCCAATCAATATTTTTAATGATGATTTTATGCCATTATTCTACTAAACATCCAAAATTTCTTACTACCCTAATCTGCTTCTTCTGTTCATTTAATAACGGCAAGTCATCATTTTCCAAAATAAAGAAACTCTCTTTCCAGGTAAAATTTTCCTTTCAAAATAAATCTTCTCTTATGACAAATTTTCCCACTTTTGAAACCAACACTTCATCTAACCATGAGCAAAATTTTCCATGGACTACCTTTGTAGGTATATAGTAGTAGTATTACTTTATTTAAGCTGAATCTAATTAATAACTAGCACATGAACTTGTTTTTTTAACAGATTTATTGGAGTATAATTGCTTTACAATGGTGTGTTAGTTTCTGCTGTATAAAAAAGTGAATCAGCTATACATATACATATATCCCCATATCTCCTCCCTCTTGTGTCTCCCTCCCACCCTCCCTATCCCACCCCTCTAGGTGGTCACAAAGCACTAAGCTGATCTCCCCGTGCTATGTGGCTGCTTCCCACTAGCTATCTGTTTTACATTTGGTAGTATATATAAGTCCATGTCACTCTCTCGCTTTGTCCCAGCTTACCCTTCCCCCTCCCCGTGTCCTCAACTCCATTCTCTACGTCTACATCTTTATTCCTGTCCTGCCCCTAGGTTCTTCAGAACTATTTTTTTTTAATTCCATATATATGTGTTAGCATATGGTATTTGTTTTTCTCTTTCTGACTTACCTCACTGTGTATGACAGACTCTAGGTCCATCCACCTCACTACAAATAACTCAGTTTCATTTCTTTCTATGGCTGAGTGATATTCCATTGTATATATGTTCCACATCTTCTTTATCCATTCATCTGTCGATAGACACTTAGGTTGCTTCCATGTCCTAGCTATTGTAAGTAGAGCTGCAATGAACATTTTGGTACATGCCTCTTTTTGAATTATGGTTTTCTCAGGGTATATGCCCAGTACTGGGATTGCTGGGTCGTATGGTAGTTCTATTTTTAGTTTTTTGAGGAACCTCCATACTCTTCTCCGTAGTGGTGGTATCAATATATATTCCAACCAACAGTGCAAGAGGGTTCCCTTTTCTCCATACCCTCTCCAGCATTTATTGTTTATAGATTTTTTTGATGAGGCCATTCTGACTGCTGTGAAGTGATACCTCATTGTAGTTTTGATTTTCATTTCTCTAATGATTAGTGACGTTGAGCATTCTTTCATGTGTTTGTTGGCAATCTGTATATCTTCTTTGGAGAAATGTCTATTTAGGTCTTCTGCCCATTTTTGGATTGGGTTGTTTGTTTTTTTGATATTGAGCTGCATGAGCTGCTTGTAAATTATGGAGATTAATCCTTTGTCAGTTGCAAATATTATCTCCCATTATGAGGGTTGTCTTTTCATCTTGCTTATAGTTTCCTTTGCTGTGCAAAAGCTTTTAGGTTTCATTAGGTCCCATTTGTTTATTTTTGTTTTTATTTCCATTTCTCTAGGAGGTGGGTCAAAAAGGGTCTTGCTGTGATTTATGTCATAGAGTGTTCTGCCTATGTTTTCCTCTAAGGGTTTTATGGTGTCTGCCCTTACATTTAGGTCTTTAATCCATTTTGAGTTTATTTTTGTGTATGGTGTTAGGGAGTGTTCTAATTTCATTCTTTTACATGTAGCTGTCCAGTTTTCCCAGCACCACTTATTGAAGAGGCTGTCTTTCCTCCATTGTATACTCTTGCCTCCTTTATCAAAAATAAGGTGACCATATGTGAGTGGGTTTATCTCTGGGCTTTCAATATCCTGTTCCATTGATCTATATTTCTGTTTCTGTGCCAGTACCGTACTGTCTTGATTACTGTAGCTTTGTAGTATAGTCTGAAGTCACGGAACTTGATTCCTCCTGCTCTGTTATTCTTTCTCAAGATAGCTTTGGCTATTCGGGGCCTTTTGTGTTTCCATACATAGTGTGAAATTTTTTGTTTTAGTTCTGTGAAAAATGCCATTGGTAGTTTGATAGGGATTGCATTGAATCTGTAGATTGCTTTAGGTAGTATTGTCATTTTCACAATATTGATTCTTCCAATCCAAGGGCATGGTATATCTCTCCATCTCTTTGTATCATCTTTAATTTCTTTCATCAGTGTCTTATTTCTGCATACAGGTCTTTTGTCTCCTTAGGTAGATTTAGTCCTAGGTATTTTATTCTTTTGATTGTAATGGTAAATGGGAGTGTTTCCTTAATTTCTCTTTCATATTTTTCATCATTAGTGTATAGGAATCCAAGAGATTTCTGTGCATTAATTTTGTATCCTGAAACTTTACCAAATTCATTGATTAGCTCTAGTAGTTTTCTGGTAGTGTCTTTAGGATTCTCTATGTATAGTATCATGTCGTCTGTAGACAGTGACAGCTTTAACTCCTCTTTTCCGATTTGGATTCCTTTTATTTCCTCTTCTTCTCTGACTGCTGTGGCTAAAACTTCCAAAACTGTGTTGAATAATAGTGGTGCGAGTGGGCAACCTTGTCTTGTTCCTGATCTTAGTGGAAATGATTTCAGTTTTTCACCATTGAGAATGATGTTGGCTGTGGGTTTGTCATATATGGCCTTTATTATGTTGAGGTAAGATCCCCCTCTATGCCTACTTTCTGGAGGATTTTTATCATAAAAGGTTTTTGCTTTTGTTTGTTGGAAGATTTTTAATCACAATTTCAATTTCAGTGCTTGTGATCGGTCTGTTTATATTTTCTGTGTCTTCCTGGTTCAGTCTCAGAAGGTTGTGCTTTCTTAAGAATTTGTCTATTTCTTCCAGGTTGTCCATTTTATTGTCATATAGTGGATTGTACTAATCTCTCATGATCCTTTGTAATTCTTCGGTGTCAGTTGTTACCCCTCTTTTTTCTCTTCTAATTCTATTGATTTGAGTCTTCTCCCTTCTTTTCTGGATGAGTCTGGCTAATGGTTTATCAATTCTGTTTATCTTCTCAAAGAACCAGCTTTTTGTTTTGTTGATCTTTGCGATCATTTCCTTCATTTCTTTTTCACTTATTTCTGATCTGATCTTTATGATTTCTTTCCTTCTGCCAACTTTGAGGTTTTTTTGTTCTTCTTTCTCTAATTGCTTTAGGTGTAAGGTTAGGTTGTATATTTTAGATGTTTCTTCTTTCTTGAGGTAAGATTGTATTGCAATAAACTTCCCCCTTAGAACTGTTTTTGCTGCATCCTATAGGTTTTGGGTAGTCATGTTTTCACTGTCCCTTGTTTCTAGGTATTTTTTGATTTCCTCTTTGATTTCTTCAGTGATCTCTTGGTTATCAAGTACTGTATTGTTTAGCCTCCATGTGTTTGTATTTTTTACAGATTTTTTCCTGTAATTGATATCTGGTCTTATCTCTAGTCTTTTTCTGTAATTGATACCAAGTCCTATATCTACTCTTTTTCTTATCGGAAAAGATACTTGATACAATTTCAATTTTCTTAAATTTACCAAGGCTTCATTTGTGACCCAAGATATGATCTATCCTGGGGAATGTTCCATTGGCACTTGAGAAGAAAGTGTATTCTGTTCTTTTTGGATGGAATGTCCTACAGAAATCAATTAAGTCCATCTTGTTTAATGTATCATTGAAAGCTTGTGTTTCCTTATTTATTTTCATTTTGGATTATCTGTCCATTGGTGAAAGTGGGGTGTTAAAGTCCCCTACTATGATTGTGTTACTGTCGATTTCCCCTTTTATGGCTGTTAGTATTTGCCTTATGTATTGAGGTGCTACTATGTTGGGTGCATAAATATTTACAATTGTTGTATATTCTTCTTGGATTGATCCCTTGAATATTATGTAGTGTCCTTCTCTGTCTCCTGTTATAGTCTTTATTTTAAAGTCTATTTTGTCTGATATGAGAATTGCTACTCCAGCTTTCTTTTGACTTCCATTTGCATAGAATATCTTTTTCCACCCCCTCACTTTCAGTCTGTATGTGCCCCTAGGTCTGAAGGGGGTCTCTTGTAGACAGCATATATACGGATCTTGTTTTTGTATCCATTCAGCCAGTCTGTGTCTTTTGGCTGGAGCATTTAATCCATTTACATTTAAGGTAATTATCGATATGTATGTTCCTATTACCATTTTCTTAATTGTTTTGGGTTTGGTATTGTAGGTCTTTTCCTTCTCTGTGTTTCCTGCCTAGAGAAGTTCCTTTAGCATTTGTTGTAGAGCTGGTTTTGTGGTGCTGTATTCTCTTAGATTTTGTTTGTCCATAAAGGTTTTAATTTCTCTGTGGAATCTGAATGAGATCCTTGCTGGGATAGAGTAAACTTGGTTGTAGGTTTTTCCTTTTCATCACTTTAAATTTGTCCTGCCACTCCCTTCTGGCTTGCAGAGTTTCTGCTGAAAGATCAGCTGTTAACCTTATGGGGATTCCCTTGTATGTTATTTGTTGTTTTTCCCTTGCTGCTTTTAATATATTTCTTCGTATTTAAGTTTTGATAGTTTCATTAATATGTGTCTTGGCGTGTTTCTCCTTGGATTTATCCTGTATGGGATTCTCTGTGCTTCCTGGACTTGAGTGACTATATCCTTTCCTATATTAGGGAAGTTTTCAACTATAATCTTTTCTCAGTCCCTTTCTTTTTCTCTTCTTCTTCTGGGACCCCTATAATTTGAATATTGGTGCATTTAATGTTGTCCCAGAGGTCTCTTAGACTGTCCTCAATTCTTTGCATTCTTTTTCTTTTATTCTGCTCTGCAGTAGTGATTTCCACTATTTTATCTTCCAGGTCACTTATTCGTTCTTCGGCCTCAGTTATTCTGCTATTGATTCCTTCTAGAGAATTTTTAATTTCATTTATTATGTTGTTCATCATTGTTTGTTTGCTCTTTAGTTCTTCTAGGTCCTTGTTAAACGTTCCTTGTATTTTCTCCATTCTTTTTCCATGATTTTGGGTCATCTTTACTATCATTACTCTGAACTCTTTTTCAGGTAGACTGTCTATTTCCTCTTCTGGTGGGTTTTTACCTTGCTCTTTCATCTGCTGTGTGTTTCTCTGTTTTCTCATTTTGCTTAACTTACTGTGTTTTGGGTTTCCTTTTTGCAGGCTGCAGGCTCATAGTTCCCGTTGTTTTTGGTGTCTGTCCCCAGTGGCTAAAGTTGGTTCAGTGGGTTGTGTAGGCTTCCTGGTGGAGGGGACTAGTGCCTGTGTTCTGGTGGATGAGGCTGGATCTTGTCTTTCTGGTGGGCAGGTCCACGTGTGGTGGTGTGTTTTGGGGTGTCTGTGGCCTTATTATGATTTTAGGCAGCCTCTCTGCTAATGCGTGGGGTTGTATTCCTGTCCTGCTAGTTGTTTGGCATACAGTGTCCAAGACTGTAGCTTGCTGGTCGTTGAGTGGATCTGGGTCTCAGCGTTGAGATGGAGATCTCTGGAGAGCTTTCACTGTTTGATATTACATGGAGCTGGGAGGTCTCTGGTGGACCAATGTCCTGAACTTGGCTCTCCCACCTCAGAGGCACAGGCCTGACACCCGGCCGGAGCACCAAGAACCTGTCAGCCACATGGCTCAGAAGAAAATGGAGAAAAAAAGAAAGAAAGGAAGAAAAAAATAAGGTAAAATAAAATAACATAACAAAGTTATTAAAATAAAAAAATTATTAAAAATAGAAAACATTAAAAAGTAATTAAAAAATGAAAGAAAGAAGAGAGCAGCCAAACCAAAAAACAAATCCACCAATTGTAACAAGTGCTAAAAACTATACTAAAAACAAACAAGCAAACAAAAAAACGGATAGACAGAACCCTAAGACAAATGGTAAAAGCTAAGCTATACAGGCAAAATCACACAAAGAAGCATACACATACACATTCACAAATAAGAAAAAGGAAAAAAAAAAAAATATATCCAGGTATGTAGGGAGTTTCTTGCCTTTTGGAAAGTCTGAGGTGTTCTGCCAGCATTCAGTAGGTGTTCTGTAGTAGTTGTTCCACATGTGGATGTGTTTCTGATATATTTGTGGGGAGGAAGGTGATCTCTACGTCTTACTCCTCCCCCATCTTGAAGGTCTCCTTTTGTCTTATATGCCAAGCATCCTGCTGAGTATTAAACATGTCTTATTTCATATAATCAGCCCAACTGCCAGAATCCTCCTTTACACTTTATCATCTGTCCCTCCAAGTATGGCACAGCGTGGCAACTCTCTGCCCCATTGGGAGGACGAGTCAGGTGGATGGGAAAAGTGACACAATTGGGCCGACGCCCTCCCCGCCAGCCACACACGCAGCCCAGGGCTGTCTGGGCCCTCTCATTGGTGCAGGCTGGGGTTGGGGCCGGGGCCGCACTCTCCCTGGCACGTGCGCACGCGCACGCCAGTCACGCCTATGGCCGGGTGGCCCACGGACAGGGCACGAGCACTTTTCAGCAGCGCGGTGGCTGCGCGGTTGCTGGGCCTCCTTCTGAGGCTGCCGCTGCCATCGCCACCCCACCCCACCCCCCCAAGCTGGATGATGGAGTCTTGAAAAAAGCTCCATGAACTTTTAAAGGGACCCATCTTGATTGTTATTATGTGTAGGGTATGTTGAAACAAATTTTAGCTAGCACAGATCACATATGATTTAAATACACCATTTTTTTTTTCACATTAGGATGGACTTACAGTACCACTGACTGTTTTTGCTTGACTCCATGTACAAGATACATGACCAAAGATGGAGAATGATTTACATCATGAAATGGAGTACCGTTCTGCATACCTTGCCATACTGTATAGCCTTGGTCTTATGCATAGAATTGGAGTATGCATTTATTTGTTCTTTTATTCATTTATTCAACAAATATTTACTTAACATGTACTTTGTGCAAATCACATTGCTTATGCCCCCACTATCGCTCCTACCCGACCCCTCTCTATCATCACACAGGAATACTGCTTTGGAAAGGTACTACACTCACACACCCACTTTTACTCCGTGCCTTACTGAAGCTTCGCATTCTCCCATGGCAGCACTGCTGCAGCCTCAGCGGTTATAGTGGAACTGTGCTCCCTGGCAGCCGGAGACTTCCACTGGCCTTCACCACCAACTAGAGAGCTTAGTAAGAAAGGGCTTGGATGTCTTTCCCTGACTTGATGTTCCAGTGTCCCCCAAAAGGCATACTCCATTGTCAGGCAGTGTAAAGTAGTGGTTAAGAATATGCATTTGGGAGACCATTGTACCGTTGCTAGTTTGCCTTTAGTTCCTTCAGATTCACAGAGTCAAGAGTTTAGTGAAGTGTTCAACATTATCTGGTCTTTTACCTTTATTTTACAGTTAAGGAGACTGTGAGCAAGAAACAGTAGTGGGTTGTCCTGTGGGTGACAATGATTTAAGGTGACAGAGCCAGGATTTGGGGCCTGAACATCTTGATACCCAATCCATTTTCAATTTCATTACCCCATCATGACTACCCCTGTGAAATGTTCCATGTGATTATTTTTAATCCTTGAGTAATTCTTTCTAAGAAAGATCTGAGCTGTATAATCCCCTTGACAGTCTTTCTCATTGGTGTGGGACTTCTGATTCTTTTTCCATCTCCCCTCTTCTGCTTCCCTGATGTTTTGCAAAGGAGGGGTCTCATGATTTAGTGGTAAGATTTTGTTGGAAATGCTGAGGTTTAAACAAGAGTGAATGTCAAAACTTTAATGACAGGTATGATATGGGGGCCAACCTATCATAATAAGGACTGACCATTATGTCATTCTTCTGGGTTCTTGCTGAGGATCAACCCTGGTTCAATGAGCTACTTCAATCTTGAAAGTATCTACTTTCTTGCTTTCCAGAGGCTTTGGAGATCTCATCTATTCATTTGTGCTACTGAGCTGCATGTAAATAGAGTTTTCATTACTCCTTGCAGTTATCTATTTGGACCAATATTTTTTAAAATAATGTTGATGCTCATCAAAAGATATCAACTCAGTCTTTTAACTTTGCATAATAAAACATACTTGAAAACAAATTACACAATGCATTTTTTCCCTGGAGAGGTATGACAAAATTTTAAAAGCAGAGGGAAATATGATAGATGAAGCCTTTTAGAAATGACATCGAAATCCACCTATTTATTCTGTTTCTCCATTTTGTGAGGTCATTAGGAAACTCAGTTGTCACTGTACTGCCAAATTGGCAAAAATTGTTCATGCAGTATCTTTAGTGCAAGAAAAAGAGACAAATTGGAAAGCTGTAGTTTGATGTCATCTCTCCTAATTCTGTCCATGTACTTTTTTTCCCAAATAGCAGATTACTTCATCCTGAAGTCTTGATAACCATAAATGTAATCAGCTTTGCCACAAATATTTTCAAAATGAAATGCCCGTTGTTTTGGTTGTCTTTTTGCTTTGTTTTATATCAGAGGAAAATGGAGCGGAGAAGCAGTTGGAGATGAGTTAAGAATTGGTGTTGTCTGGGACACCGGCTATTTCATGGTCCAGAGAAATTCACAATGAGGTGACAGAATGCTCTCTCAGACCACTGTCACTTACACTGGAATGTGATGTGCTCCTGGGGAATGTTGGGAAGGCACTTGCGAAGCTATTTTAAGAGGCGTTTGAAACTGAGAGGACAAGAAAGTTATAGGAGAACATGTCAGAGCCTTGTTTGTAAATACTGTATTCTCTTTAGGGGTTACTGAGTGACAAAATCAAAAGGGTTTTTTGCCAAGAAATAAAGCTGCTTGTCTTTCCTCACTAGAAGAGAATTCCACACAAATGAAGACCTGAAATTTAAACGAAACATTTCAACAAAAATCTCAGGAAATCATTTTGTTTGTTTTATTTTTCTCCAGTGTGAGCTCCCAAGCTTATCAACAAGCTGGTGCCATTAGCTGGTACCAGTAAGTAATCCATCAGAAGGCAAATGAGACTTTGTTTTCAGTGAAACTGTGTTTGAGGAGACTGAAAGCTAATTTGCCTCCACCTTTTTAGAAAATGTTTCATTCATCTTCATGTAAGTTCGGAGAGAAAAGATTTGGATAGGGATGGCAATCCTTCTTTGGCAGATTGCACCTCCTTAACGATGGAGGAAAGGGAGAATCAATCAGACCCCAACGTTTTCTACCTTCTCTGTCTGTGGAACACCTGTGGATTTCAGAGAGGGCTGGACGGAGTACAGCTTTGCTCAAAAAGATGAGCCGATGAGCAGGACTGGGAATTCCCTTCGACTCCACTTCCCCCAGAAAAAAGCTCAAATTCCAGAGATTTTATATATATACATATGTATGTGTGTATTCATATAAAGAGGATATTATCCGTATTTAAAACTGAGAAAAACAATCCATCACTCATGTCAGTATCATTCTCGTTCTGTATTTAAAGCTTACTTTTCTGTCTCCCTTCAATATATTATCAGTTATTGTATGGAAAGCACGTGTAAGTGCTTTGTAAGGGACAGGTATTGATACAGTGGAAATACTTGTTTATTCATTTATTGTTCAACATTTACTGCAAAATTAGGTACTCTGTTGGACATCTAGGATACAAAGATGAATAACCAGCCCTTACAAACTATCCTTGGAGATGAGGTGAGGAATAAACAGTCGTACACAGTATATGGGTACTATAATAGAGATATTAGGACTCCTGCAATAGTAGAGGAGAAAGGTGGGACTAACCCAACTGAAGCTTCATTTAATAGGGCATTTAAAGAGTGAGATGCTTTTACTGGATTAATGGGGAATGCCTTAGTCAGCTTGGGCTCCTGTAACAAATATATATCATAGACTAGATGGCTTCAACAACGAACATTATAATTGAGTACTTATTGTATATAAGGTATTTGGAAGGTATATATTTATATAAAATGATTATAAATATGTATACGTAAGGTATGAAGAGAATAGCTGTACTTTACTATAATTTATCAAGCAATGGCTATCACAACAGAGTAAAGAAAAAGTATCAAAATATGTAAAGTACACATTGGGAGGTCAGAAAAAGAATAGTGTAGATTTGAGCAAATAACCCCTTATATTTGCATGTCTTTAGAGTTCCCAAAGCTCATCGTTGCATTGTTTTAGAGCAGCCTCTGTTTCTGTACTGCCTCTAGCCAAGAATGGTCTCTGCATTGTTAAAGAGTTGTTAAAAAAAAAGAAGAAGAAACACGAGCAACAGAAACCAGATGCAGCTTTCCATGTCTATAATACTTACTGTCCGGCACTTTACAAAAAAGTTTTCTGCCCTTCTTTTAGAAGAAGCTTCACAGATACTTGTATTGCTTCTCAAAGTGTAACTACTTCTGCTTAGTTGGAACTAAGGCAAAATGGGTGAAGCATAATAGCCTAACATCATGTAGTTTGGGTTATAAGGAAACTTGATTTGTTTTAGTGGTTCTAATTGATAAATTCTGTATTCTGTTGTCCCATGTATATACACCTAGTAGATCAGGTGTCTCAGTTTGGGTTTCGGAACACATGTCCATCTCTTCATCTTTGTGCTTGATTCCTACTCTCTTGAAGTCATATTTGTGGGTTATTACATGATAATTTAAAATAAACAATACTATGTTTAAAAAAACACTTTTCAATTTTACAATGAATTATTAGATCCATTGCCTCATTTCATTTTCATAAAAACTTTAAAAGGGGGATAATAACTAATTGAGGAAATTCAAAATCAGCAGTCTCAGGTGATTTGTCCAGGGCGATACTGCTTGGATGAGAATTCAGAAAGCCCAACTCTTATCCGGTTGTGTTTTCCTTCCTTCCTCACAGAAAACCCACTATGTCATTGCCCGAAATGCCCTTGAGTGTGCAACGATAGTCAACTGGGAACTCGTTGGTGATAAATCTTCTAGATGGGTTACAGAAATGTAAATTAAGAATGATGGATCCAAACTTTTCTCTTGAATTAACTCACCCTCAAAAAACAGGGAATTCATTATGGAACTCAAAACCCCACTAACCCTGCCTCATAGGAATAATTCTGTCCACCGCCTCAGGAAACCAAGGGTCCACTCGGGGAAGATGAGGAAGAAGTCTCTGATGCTTGATCTCTGTGAAGCAGCTCCTCTTTTTGAGATACTCTGGATATATACGTTTTACATTTTACCTGGAAATACCTCATTATCTGACTGTGGCTCCATGCTACATTTGAGGAAATAGATATAGAGAGGAAAAATTCTTTGTCCTGGGAGGTGCTTTGATGGCCTCCCTTGATTCACAGAGACAACACCAGCTGGAGAACCTTTGGAAAGGCAGATTTGAAGTAAAACTACCTATAGAATTTTTGAATCCTCTGGGTGAAACATAAGGCTTCCCCCTGGAAGCCCTAAGGAGTGCTCTCTGGGACTCACTGATATACTGCAATTACCTCAGCAACAGATTAACAATTCTAGCCCTCTTTTTCTTCCTTACCCTGGCTCTGCTGGATGTGTTGCTTTGCCCTGCTGTATTTAAACAATTGAATGTTACCTGTGTGCTGTCATTACCCACAAGACTAGAGTATCAAATCACAGCTTAGTCCATGGGCTCCTAATGGTGAAACTTAAGGAAGGCCTTACTGTCTTAAAATGGACAGGAGGAAAATCCCCCCTTCCCGTGACATCTGATAAATTTATACATTCATGCCCATGTTTGCACTGGGGAGAGGAGAGATGTGAGAACCTCTGAGAACCTTCCTGGTTTAATCCTTGCTTCAGCCTAAAGTGAACAGTTGACCTATGCTGTTGGAAGCTATGGGAATTCAGTGAGAAATATTTTAGCAGGTTTTCAGAAAGAAATTACATAGATGAAAGTTCTCTCTGCTAGGGAATGAATTTTGAGAAATGAGGGATTAGCATGTCCTGCTCAGACTGTCTGTTGATGAGCCCCTTGCCTCACAGTTTTCCTTAGTTTAACTTGGGGCTAGGATCTGTTTTATTTCCCCCAATGGGAAAATCATAAGAATAATTATTCTTGTTAATAAAGTGACTTGGGAGCTTCAAAGAAATGATAGTGTGATTATTTCAGTTAAAACTGATCACCTATTCAAAAAAGAACTTTTCTGTCTCATGGCCCTATTTGTCTGTCCTCATTTCCTTGAGAAGTATTTATCTTGAATATTGTTACAGTGTTCAGTGCTGATGGGTAGATGTGTTCTGAGAAGACTAGCTGGTGGTGTGAGATTGAATGCCCAGCCATAATCGAATGCTAGCCCTTTGCAGGTAGCTTTGCGTGCCCAGGGGAGCCCCTCCTTCTTATGCAGAGGTGATTTGACTTTGGAGCATGCCTAGCTCTTCCTGAGTTAAGGAAGAGAATAACCGTTACATGCCTGTTTAACATTTACTGCCTTCACATTTTTTTTTTTGCTTCTATTGCTACATTTATAATCCTGTGAGGTAGTGCTAATTATTGATTTCCAGGTGAGGAACATGAGTATTTAAGAGTTTGCCCAATCTCAACTTTTAAGTATATGGCAGAGCCAGGAAACAAATCAGTTTTTCCAACCCAAGTACAATGTATCTTTTTCCAAAAACGTGACTCTCAGGACATCATGCAGTTCTGCAGCCCCTTCATTTCTATGACGGACGTTACCAATAACCACACTTCTGACTTCGTAAGGTTGTTCAAGAATCAAATACATTTGGAAGCCTTTTATAACCACGTAAAATGCTATACAAATGAAGTATACTAAAATTATTATTGTTATTTACAGTACTTTGAGATTCAGATTAAATCTCCAACTGTATTTATTGAGTTTATCTGTATAGTACTGTTACCGGGATGCTATTTTTCCTATATTGAACATACTTTTAAATTGTTTCTTGTATTGTTAGACCGACTTAACTTATTCCTTTTGGACCCAGAGATATTTCACAAACATAACGCAGACATGAGACCTTGGATATTTTCTCAATTGACTAGGATTACCCAGTGAAGAATATAAAGAATTCTCCCTGCCCTAGCATACCTTATCATAGCCAGCTGTTCCTCATTGTTTTCCATCAAAGTTCAGCATGAACCTCACAATTAATTGTCCTGTAGGTCTTTTTTTTTTTAACCTGGAAGTCATGGGTTAAAGTTATTGCCAAATTTTCAAAGAAATTCCTTCAAAACTGAAATAATATATTCCTAACCTTGGAGAGAGTTAAGAAATGTCTAGTTTGCAATTAAATATGATTTCTGGAAGTGCTGACTTGTATCCTGCTGAGGTAGATTGGGAAGGAGGTGACTGACATGTAATCTAAGGAAAGGTGTGGTCACGTGGCATCAGAACCGTGATATCCGCTCAGCAGTCTTCCATGTAGTATAAGGCAGTGTAGGCCTGTGACTGCATAGCTAAGAATAACCGATGATATTGATTGTATATTCTGAGAAAAAAAAAGAAGGTTCTGAACAGAGTATTTTTTATGATCATTGGCTATGTTTCAGATTAAGTAGATTTCTTTTGCAGAATCCCAAGAGCGTGTCAGTACTCAATAGGAAATTGCTATGTTCTGCAGTAGTGCGAACTTGTGACTCAGAGGCAGAAAGATCATGAATAGAAACAGTCTGTTTATCAGGGTTGTTCTAGGGAGAAGCCCCAGAGGACTGTCTTCATCCTGATAGCCAGAAACCATGGGTTCTGCTCTAGTGAGATATAGATCCTTCCAGCCTGAAGAGAGTGCAGGGTTTGCCACTCTGGCAGTGCCCACTTGAAGTAGACTATGACAGATGTCTCTCTTCAAATATACTGTCTATATTAAAGCTGCCCTTTATTGAGTACATCTTACGATCCAATTGCTGTGTATGTGTGTGTGTGTGTGTGTGTGTGTGTGTGTGTGTGTGTGTGTATATATATATATATATATATATATATATATATAACCTTACTCAGTCTGCACCAAACTTCAAGATAAATTTTATCTCCATTTTACAGGTAAGGAAAAAGAGGTTTAGAAAGGTTGAATAATACAAACAAGGCCATAGTGCCGGTAGGAGCTGGAGCTAGGATTCAAACGCAAGCCAGTGTCTTTGTCTCTAGGCCACATTATCATCCTTAGAAGTGGTCCTAAAGGGGCCAACAGTGTTTAAAGAAAAGAGGTTCTGGGAAGGACACATATAAAAAGATGAAGCAACTGAAAGTTAGCATCTCAGAGACACTCTCCTTGACCTTCCACCTAGAATAGACTTCCCTCTCAAACTTCATCATTCTTTACAGCACTTTTAGTGTGTACTTTGGTGTTCTTTATTACATTTGTAATACAGAAAGGGGTAATGAAATAAGTACTTGTGTTCCTGCACCCAGAGTAATTTTACTTTTTTTTAATTGCAGCAAAATATACATAATATAAAACTTAACATTTTAACCATTTTAAAGTGCACAGTTCAGTGACATAAAGTATATTGTCATTGTTATGCAACCATTACCATTATCCATCTCCAGAAATTTTTCACCATCCCAGACTGAAACTCTGTATCCATTATTCTTACCCTCAACCAGCTCCTGGGAACCACTATTCTACTTTCTCATTTACTCTTCAGGTGTCATCTAGATATCCATTCCCACTTGCCTGGCGTCTCTCTTTGCATGTTTCACTAACATCTCCAAATCAAGGTGCTTCAAAATAAAAATGTTGCTACCTCCTAAACCGTGTTTTCTCTTCCCCCTACATTTATCGACTCTGTCTCCTTGTCTTTCTCATTTCAGGAAATGGCACTACTATCAACTAATTTGCTAAGTCTAGAAACTCAGGACTCGTTGTTTTTAAAATAAACTTTTAAAATTTTAGCATAGTTTCAGAGGAGCTGATAGAGAAGTTACAAAAATGGTACACGGAGTCCTCTTACACCCCTCACCTAGTTTTCCCTGTTAAGATTTTACATAGTATGATACATTTGACACAAGTGAACCAATATTGATACATTATTACTAACTAAAGTCCATACTTTGATACTATTTCCCTAATTTTACACAATATCCTTTTTATGTTATGAGATCCCTTCCAGATAACAGTATATTTAGTTGTCATGTCTATCACCTTAGACTCCTTGACTCTGTAACAATTTCAGGTTTTCCTTGTTTTTGATGACCTTGAAAGCTTTGAAGAGTCCTGGTTATGCATTATGTAGAATGTCCTTCAATTTTGGTTTGTCTTGTGTTTTTCTTATGGTTAGATTAAGGCTATGGTTTTCTGGGGAGGAAGATCACAGAAGACCAAGGGTATCTGCTATCAACATGACTTCTTATTGATGATGTTAAGCCTGATTACCTGGCTGAGGGAGTGTTTGTGATGCTTTATTTTTGATTCTTCCCTCCCTCCCCTCATTACACTCCTTATCATGATCTTCAGTGCATGATCTAGAACTTCGCACCTCTCCGGGCTCATCTTGAGCTGCTGTCTGTTTCCATGAGGTTTTAGCCACACTGGTTTGTCTTTCAGTTTCTTGAACATGATATGCCCGTTTCTGCTTGAAGGTTTCTGCTTAGAGTTTACTCCGTTTACTGTTCCCTTCATATGAACCTTCTCATGCTTAGCATGGAAAGCATCTTCTCACTATTCAGTCTGATTGTCTGCCACTCCTCAGAAAGCCTTTCCCTGTGAATCAGTCTAAAATAATGGCTTGGTTTATAAGCAATCTTAGCACCTCGTCTATTTCCTCCCTAGAATTTAATGCAGTTGTTTATGTAACTTTTAGTTTATGTCTTTAATATCCCACTAGAAGGTAGGGTCAAGAACTGTAATGTACCACTGAATCATCAGGGCCTAAAATAGTATCTGGTATATAGTAGATATTAATGCTGGTTGAATGAATGATATCATCTTAGATAAATGCCAAGTTTGACTTTGAAAGATGAGGGGAAAGGCACATGCATTGGGTAATTCTAATGATAATTTATATTCAAAGAAATCCTTTTTTCTTAAATTATTGGTAGTTGGTGAATTGTGTTTCATTTAATTTATTTAATGTCAATTATAGTCCTTGCTTTGACACATGAATTGAGAATATACTTTAAGAAGATTGGAAGAACAAGATTTACTTTCTATGACAAATAAAGGAAAATTGTTGTCTTGCTCTTCAGTGAGATGATATTGGTCTCGTGAGACCCTAGCTGTGTTATCATGCTTGATGGTCCCTGAATACCAAGAATGTGCAAACCAATAAACAAAGATCAAGGGCAGGGGAAAGATCCATGGCATGAGCAGAATGGAGAATTAAGACCTAAGCTTAAAAACAAATAAGCAAACAGACAAATCAGTGTCAATGAGTTCATTTGGGTGTAAATATGTTAAGGCTTAAGCACCAAGATGGAGAAAATTTGTATGTATTTGAAGATGTCCAAGAGTGATACCAAGGAAGGAATAATAGTAAGGAATTCTAACCAAAGTTTTTTACAATGAAATTAGATTAAGGGTTCCTACCTCTTCTATCCTCCATCCTATGAAACAGACAAAAGTCCCTCTATTTTGCTCTTCTCTCTTCTCAAAGCTGCCATTCCATTGGCTTCCTTGAAATTATCATCAGACTTCTGGGAATGATCCTCTTCTCTGCTCGTCACCCTCTTACAATCTGCCCTCTGTCCTCGCCCACTTCACTGACAGTGGCACCCACATCTTCCTTAATCCTGTTGTCTTTCTAGGGCTGATCCTTTTAGACTGGGGACGGTGTTGCAAAGACTGCCCCAAAGACTTTTCTGAGAAGGCAGAAAGCAAATGCCATCCTTCCATTATGCCCCAGGGCTTCTGAAACAATCACTTACCTCAATTAAAATAATACTATTGGTTGATCATAATGACATAGAGTCAAGATAATGGTGCAAATCTTTCTCTCCTTCTACCAGTGGGTCATCATTTAGGCCATGGACTTACCAGTTAGGACAAGGTTAACAGGGCTAACTTCCCCCTTCCTCGGTTGCTCCCTGATAAGGTTTAACTTCATCAAGAGGTTGTGCCTCACAGTCAAGCTTGTTGGGACCACTGAATATTATGGTTCCTGGATCCAACCTTGAAGCCAAGTGGGTGGATCTCTCCTATCCCGCAGTCTTTCATAGGATGAGTTATGGACATTTCAAAGAAGCCTTTTACTTGATAATAGAACCACCTCAGCTTAATTTCCAAACTGTGCTTCTGCTGATGACTACCTTTCTACCCAAGGCAGATAGGGAATGGGCTGAGGGGTTGCATTGACCTGGAAGCTCCATCCTTCCTAAAAAGAAGGAATATGGTAGATAAGGAGGAAAGGAACTCTTGGTAGTTGAAGTGATTGTAATTGATTGCTGGTCTGGAACACTCTTCTCCATAAATACTCCTATTTTATTCTGTACTTCTTTTTTATTTCTATTCCTCAATTTTTCTTTTTTTTCTGGCTCTACACTCCCTCTGCTCTTGACTCTTGACTAATTCATTCTATCTTTTTTTCTCACCCTAAAGCCATAGTCTTCCCCATCAAAAAGCCCTCTTGGCTCTTCTTGGTTCTATCGTCATCGAACTATGCTTAGCTTGGAGGTGACACCCCTTCATGTGACTCATTATGCAAAACCATAGGAGATTACGAAGTATTTATATCATAAAACAAAAGTGTCTGATTTCAAAATATCCTCTCTGACCACTCTGTATATAGGATGATACCAGTGATAACATCATGATTATCATAATAGATATATAAAGGGTAACATATAAATAAAAACAATCCCAAAAGACATACAGAAAACATAATATTGGTTATCTCTCAGAAAAAAACATAGTGGACTTTCACTTTATATTTTTTGGAGTTCAATTTTAACTTGTACAATGTGTATACATTTATTTTTCAATTGGAAAAATGTTCTTAATATTCTTAAACTATAAACCATATGTAAGCTAATACGTTCTATAATCATCCAACACTTAGCTGTGGCCATCCATCAGTCCCCAAGAATTCTTCAGAAAGGACAAGTATTTCTTCACCTGATGGTCATTGTTGTCAAGTAGGGACATGATGAAATTAACAAACTGAAGGCTGTTGTTTAATGGGCTTTACATTTGTACTGCAGCTTACTTTAAATGTTTTTTCCCCCAAGTCAGTATTCCGTAACTCACAGAGCTTTGGAATATCTAGGCATCTCTTCTTATCCTAGACTGGGAAATTTTTTCTAGGGTAAGCAAAAGAAATTAGGGCAGAATATTTTATCTTTATGGATTCAAATATTCCTGGAAATAATATTTCCAAAATGTTATAAAATTATACAAAATATTTTCACAATATTGTTCTCATTTGATTTTCACAGCAGGCCTGTGGGTAGAAATATAAAACTGTGTGCTTAAAATAGGTCTCATTTTTCCAGTTTGATATAATTTATATGTGTCCTATGATACGTACTTTTGAACATGTATAATGAGAATCTAAGCCCTGAAAACACTGTAGAACCCTCTTAAAATAAAATGTAGTTTGAAATCCTCTAGTTTTTAGCAATTCAATCCCCCAATTTTTCTTCCTGGTGTACACTTGTAACTACAGCCTTTTTTTCCTCATTCCATTCCCATATCTCCATTAGTCCAGAGTTGTATTTAAAGTGCAGAATTGATAGGCAGGTTCTATGAACATTTTCTGATGTTTCTGCTCTTCTGGCCACACTGTTTCTATCTGTGATTCAGTTTACACTTCTTAGTATGGATTCTCTGAAATTAAATATAACTCTGTTAGTAAACAATTGGAGTTTCTGTCTTAATTTGCCAATTCCCCTCTATCTCTCTTGGTTGCACTAGCAAGATTCACTCAGTTGAAACTTCCCTACTACTATACCCTCCTCACCCTGCCCATAGCCCCTAAAATGGTATTCCTTTGGTAAATCACTTTTTCCTTTTTTATGGCAAAGGGCTCAGATGCCAAATTGTGTTTGGGATTAATATGCCCTTTCACTGATGCATGCTGTTATTGCGGTGATTCTGTCTTGACACAGCTTTGCTTGGTTTAATGAAACACACTTGTAAACCTCTTTCACACTTTTAAAAAGTAAAGAATCCAGTGAGATGTTCAAGCACCTGTAAACAATTTTTTCAATATATTTGATGTCCAAATAAAGAATTTAATGAGGAAAAACAGCATAGTCACTATCATATAAACATGGATTCGATTCTAGTAGTTTTAGGAATATAAACTCTGCTTCTGGCCATGCAAGTCATGAAGCTATAGACCATCAGTGAAATCAGTTAATTTGATACAGCTGTCAGGGAGCTGGGGGAATGTGTGATTTGTGACAGGTTGGGAGGACTTCTCAGGTGGATTGTCTTGAATATAAAATTTCGGTTACCTGTTCCTTGCTTCATATAGTCTAGGGTGTCCATGGTATAATAAAGACTTATCTTTCTGCTTCTTCACAGATAATGCAAGAGGGAAATGAAAACATATGAGCAGTGGGAAAATTACCTCTAAATCTTTCTAAAGGAAAAAAAAATTAACAGTAGTAGTAGAACTATTGAGAGAGAGGGTCACATTCATTTGGGCTTCAGTCTCCTCATTTGAAAGTGAAAGTGCTGAACTAGGTGACCTCTGGAAGATCTGAGATGATATTCATCAGAGACATTTGGAAAGTCAGTCTCAGTTTTCTATTACAAAGAGAAACCCTGCCCCACAATTCTCTGAGAGATGGGACATGATTTCTCAGTGGTTATAAGAGGTTAAAGCAAGTCTTGCTTTTCTCAAGTCTCATGACTTCTCTGAATTCCCTAGTCTAGTCCAACATTATGATGAAATCTTCCAGTGTATCTAAAGGCAACATTAATTTTCTCACTAGGAAGGATTATTTTTCTAGGTAGAACATGGTACTCTCCAGTCTGGAAGATTATTCACTAAGTTGTAAGCAGGTACAACCCAGAGAGTTATAAGGCCCCAGTGCTTTTAGAGTTGGTAATTCTGCCTTCGTGTGTGTGTGTGTGTGTGTGTGTGTGTGTGTTCATATGTGCACTCACATCCATGTATCCAGAGTGGTTCTAGCTAAAAATGAAAAGTACACAAGAACATCTTTAGGGTTATGGAACCTCAGATGAAGTTGAAGAATCACCAGAGGACAGAAAATGATGTGTTTATTAAAGTAGTCCAGAACGACTAGACTAAAGAGTGATGGGGGGGTGAGTGGTGGAAATGTGGCTGCATAGGTTGGCAATGACACACTGTCAAGAGTCTTTAATATTTGCCTTACCAAGGCTGAGTTTAGAGAAGTGAGGCATCATTAAAGGGTTAATCAAGGGAGAGAAATGATAGATTGGTATCTAAGAAAAATGACTGTGATCGAAGAATGCAAAGTGATTTAGAAAGAAGAAAGACTGAAAAGAGGGAGGACAAATAAGTCACCATGGTAAGAAAGGGCCATGGCCCCCAAACCAAGTCAATACAAAGGGGGGGATGGATTGGAAAAATACTAAAAAGAAAGGATAGGTTGGCCTGGATGATTGGGTGAGTGGTGGTGGTGATAGTGGTAGGTTGGACAAAATAATGAGGCCTGAAGAGCAGTTAGGTTTCTAGGGTAGGCGATGGGGCTGATAGAGCTGGGGCCAGACTCAATAAGAAGGATGATTATTTTAGTTTGAACATTTGTGTTTGAGAAAAGCAATACATACTTAGAGGAGTGTTAGGATAAGCTAATGGATATACAAGTCTTAGTACAGAGATCTGAACTGAAGGTATACATTTAGTTATTTACTGGCATATTCATGGCAAACTGCTATTGCATATGTATATTCATATATACAGTTTATTTTCAACTCACATTTGTTCCCAAACTCAAAAACTCTTACACTATATCCCTTTAAGAAGTAAAATTGCCAAGTGGTGACAAACAAAGGCAGATTTATAATAAATGAGCTCCTGGACTGGAAAGCAGTTTTAGGTCATTTTTCTTAATTGAAAGCAGTTTATCTTTTATTCATATCTCTGCTTTTTGTTTTCTGTGTTTGCCTTCTGAATACCTAGGTGTAACTCAGAGTATAATTAAAGGGTCATGGCTGCACCACTGTTAGAGCCATTTATAGCAAGCATTAAATGTAGTCATAAGAAGTGAAAACAGACATGGCTTTTGTGGTATTTCACAGGAGAGAGCTCATATTTGCGTATCTGCATGTTTTCATTTTTACTTTCGTATAAACCTAATCACTATTTCTCCCCACTTTTATCCTTCATTTATTTCTCCCCTCAATGTGTTTTTTATCAGGATCTTTTAGAAATAAGAACGCTGGCCAAAAGAAAATAAATTCTAAATGTCATCTCTGTCTAAAATCAACATCCTTTCTAATTTTGCGGCCCATTTCTGTAGTGGAATCACAAAAGCTGGTTTATGCTAGGATATACATTCCTCTCTTAAGTACTTAGGAATTGCTACTGATGTCAGCAGTGGCCACATAGCAAAGGCAATAAATAAATTCTAAGTGATCTTATTTCTGGTCATTAGATATTTTACCTAAAGAGTTGATAATGAATTTAACAGAATGTTAGAATTAACATTGAAGATTATGAAATCTTCTTCTCAAGGTTTATGTATTTCTCTTAGTCCATAGAGATGGTTTTTTGGAATGCTTGTCTGATAAGCTCATGTTAGCATCATGTGCTTGTAGAAATGAAAACAAAAATTTATCAGTTGTTAAATGTTTTCAGTGCAGTGTTAGATCTAGAAAATACTCTTAATCTGATGACAAGCTATCTCCAGTGACAAGCATTAAATACAACTAGTAGAAGAGGTTGTTAGGTCATATCAATAACCAATTTTTGGATACATTGATCTATCATTCATGCAGTTAATTCTCTCACATTGTTACATCTATAAGACAGTTAAATTGAATATTCAGTTGTGTGTGTGTGTGTGTGTGTGTGTGTGTTAATTAATAGATTATGTGGAGACCTTCCTGTGACCCTGTTGGAGAAAGGATGAGACTGTTCCAGTGACTAATTCACTTTCAAGGTTAGAGAAAGAAGTAGCTGATCAGAAAGGATGAGACATATTTTGACACATAGTAAATAGAAAGGACGTTAAGGATTTATTCAATATATATTGAGTGAAGTAGATTCGAAGGTAGAGAAAGTGATGCTATGATATGTCTATACAAAGCAGTAAATTAAAGGCTAAAATGAACACTATTTTTATTTGTTAAAGAACCCTAACACTGTTAATTATAAAGATGGACACAATAGTAAAAGGTTTCAAAGAGCTTCAAATCTGGTTGCTAACATAAGAACAGACATAAAACAGTTACAAAAGAGTAGAAAATTCTTTTAATTTATATGTTGAGCAACCTTTATGTGCTGAAGTTTCAATTGGCCGATTTATGGTTCATGGTGAGTTTGTTGTGCTATATCAAAATATCACAGTTTTTATTCTCAGGAAGCTTACCACTAAGGAATAGTATGCAATTCTGAATTTCCATATCTTGAATATATATTTAGTAATCTCTCAAACTTTACAATCTGTATAATTTTAACACTAGGCTAGTGGGCATAGACTATTGCTCTCAAAAATGAACACTTTATTTTAGGAGGTTCTTATACGCATGACTCTCTTATTCCTTAGTTTAAAAGAAAAGCTGATTCTGTACTGAAATTCCAGCATTCGGCAAACGGAGAATGACCCCACAATTGGATGCCTGAGAGGACTTCTTCTCTCAGCATAGACCACAAATGACTGCTTATTAACTCTTTGATGCCACTAATTGGCTGCACCCCGAGAAGAACCTAAGCTACTGATTCTAGACTCAGTGGATTTCTGTACTGAGGATGTCAGTTATTAACCTGCCTGATCTCCATCTACTACCCAAGTGAGATAAACAATGTGAACATTTTTCTAAGATACGTCACATCTTTGCATATTTGTTGATTAAAAAATGTGACTTTTTTTTAACACCTTTTTTTGGAGTATAATTGCTTTACAAGGGTGTGTTAGTTTCTGCTGTACAACAAAGTGAATCAGCTCTATGTATACATATATCCCCATATCCCCTCCCTCTTGCGTCTCCCTCCCACCCTCCCTATCCCACCCTTCTAGGGGAACACAAAGCACCCAGCTGATCTCCCTGAGCTATGCGGCTGCTTCCCACTAGCTATCTGTTTTACATTCGGTAGTGTATATATGTCCATGCCACCCTCTCACTTCATCCCAGCTTACCCTTCCCCCTCCCTGTGTCCTCAAGTCCTTTCTCTACGTCTGCGTCTTTATGGCTGTCCTGCCCCTAGGTTCCTCAGAACCTCTTTTTTTTTTTTTTTGATTCCATATATATGTGTTAGCATACAGTATTTCTTTTTCTCTTTCTGACTTACTTCACGCTGTATGACAGACTCTGGGTCCATCCACCTCACTACAGATAACTCAATTTCGTTTCTTTTTATGGCTGAGTAATATTCCATTGTATATATGTGCCACACCTTCTTTATCCATTCATCCGATGATGGACACTTAGGATGCTTCCATGTCCTGGCTATTGTAAATAGTGCTGCAGTGAACATTGTGGTACATGACTCTTTTTGAATTATGGTTTTCTCAGGGTATATGCCCAATAGTGGGATTGCTGGGTCGTATGGTAGTTCTATTTTTAGTTTTTTAGTGAACTTTCATACTGTCCTCCATAATGGCTGTATCAATTTACCTTCCCACCAACAGTACAAGAGGGGTCCATTTTCTCCACACCCTCTCCAGCATTTACTGTTTGTAGATTTCTTGATGATGGCCATTCTGACTGCTGTGAGGTAATACCTCATTGTAGCTTTGATTTGCATTTCTCTAGTGATTAGTGATTTTGAGCATCCTTTCATGTGTTTCTTGGCAATCTGTATATCTTCTTTGGAGAAATGTCTATTTAGGTCTTCTGCCCATTTTTGGATTGGGTTGCTTGTTTTTTTGATACTGAGCTGCATGAGCTGCTTGTAAATTTTAGAGATTAATCCTTTGTCATTTGCTTCATTTGCAAATATTTTCTCCCATTCTGAGGGTTGTCTTTTCGTCTTGTTTATGGTTTCCTTTGCTGTGCAAAAGCTTTGAAGTTTCATAAAGTGTTTTGCCTGTGTTTTCCTCTAAGAGTTTTATAGTGTCTGGCCTTACATTTAGGTCTTTAATCCGTTTTGAGTTTACTTTTGTGTATGGTGTTAGGGAGTGTCCTAATTTCATTCTTTTACATGTAGCTGTCCAGTTTTCCCAGCACCACTTATTGAAGAGGCTGTCTTCTCTCCATTGTATACTCTTGCCTCCTTTATCAAAGATACAGTGACCATATGTGCGTGGGTTTATCACTGGGCTTTCTATCCTGTTCCACTGATCTGTATTTCTGTTTTTGTGCCAGTACCATACTGTCTTGATTACTGTAGCTTCGTAGTATATATAGTCTGAAGTCTGGGAGCCTGATTCCTCCTGCTCCGTTTTTCTTTCTCAAGATAAGTTTGGCTATTCGGGGTCTTTTATGTTTCCATACAAATTGTGAAATTTTTTGCTCTAGTTCTGTGAAAAATGCCATTGGTAGTTTGATAGGGTTACATTGAATCTGTAGATTGCTTTGGGTAGTGTTGTCATTTTCACAATGTTGATTCTTCCAATCCAAGAACATGGTATATTTCTCCATCTCTTTGTATCATCTTTAATTTCTTTCATCAGTGTCTTATAGCTTTCTGCATGCAGGTCTTTTGTCTCCTTAGGTAGGTTTATTTCTAGGTATTTTATTCCTTTTGTTGCATTGGTAAAAGAGAGTGTTTCCTTAATTTCTCTTTCAGATTTTTCATCATTAGTGTACAGGAATGCAGGAGATTTCTGTGTATTAATTTTTTATTGTGCTACTTTACCAAATTCATTGATTAGCTGTAGTAGTTCTCTGGTAGCATCTTTAGGATTCTTTATGTATAGTAACATGTCATCTGCAAACAGTGACAGTTTTACTTCTTCTTTTCCGATTTGGATTCCTTTTATTTATTTTTCTTCTCTGGTTGCTGTGGCTAAAACTTCCAAAACTATGTTGAATAATAGTGGTGAGAGTTGGCAACCTTGTCTTGTTCCTGATCTTAGAGGAAATGGTTTCAGTTTTTCACCGTTGAGAATGAGGTTGGCTGTGGGTTTGTCATATATGGCCTTTATTATGTTGAGGTAAGTTCCCTCTATGCCTACTTTCTGGAGGGTTTTTATCATAAATGGCTGTTGAATTTTGTTGAAAGCTTTTTCTGCCCCTATTGAGATGATCGTATGGTTTTTCTCCTTCAGTTTGTTGATGTGGTTTGTCACATTGATTGATTTGCATATATTGAAGAATCCTTGCATTCCTGGGATAAACCCCACTTGATCATGGTGTATGATCCTTTTAATGTGATGTTAGATTCTGTTTGCTAGTATTTTGTTGAGGATTTTTGCATCTGTGTTCATCAGTGATTTGGCCTGTAGTTTTCTTTTTTTGTGACATCTTTGGTTTTGGGATCAGGGTGCTGGTGGCCTCGTAGAATGAGTTTGGGAGTGTTCCTTTCTCTGCTATATTTTGGAAGAGTTTGAGAAGGATAGGTCTTAGCTCTTCTCTAAATGTTTGATAGAATTTGCCTGTGAAGCCATCTGGTCCTGGGCTTTTGTTTGTTGGAAGACTTTTAATCACAGTCTCAATTTCAGTGCTTGTGATTGGTCTGTTTATATTTTCTGTTTCTTCCTGGTTCAGTCTCGGAAGGTTGTGCTTTTTTAAGAATTTGTCCATAAGAAATGTGACATTTAAGCATCTAATTCATGTCACTGAAAGTCAGAATACATGTCACTCACTCAAATTAGGAAATTAAGGAGGCATTAATATTAGATGCTTGAGAAGTATCCCACTACTCCCTTTAGAAGCAATGCAGCAGACGTATATGCAGAATATTAAATTCTGCATACTCCTCTCCAGTGTGCTTATGTACATTGTAAAATATAAAATGTAGTAGTCCACTCTTGTTTTACAGTTCCTTGAACTCAAAGAACTGTTTATGAAAACTTCAAAATCTTCAGAGTTAAAATTTAGAAGGAAAGTTACATAGAGAGTATTATGGATTAGGTGAGAAACAGTAGATATGGGTACAATTCATAGCTTAAAACATGTTTTCATGCAAACACCTAGCAAATTACCAAGGGAAGATAAGTACTAAAAAGTATCTGATCAAGAAGAATAATCTCCTCTAAACAGGAGTGCTTAGTTTTTATTGTTGTCATCATGTTTCCTTTTGTTTTTGAGGAGGTATTAAAATCTGTTTAAATAAATAAAAACAAACACAGAAACCCAGTTATCCATGATTTTGTTTGCATGAATTAGTAAGAGAAAAGTAATTACCCAAAAATAAAAGCAGGGTTATTTCTGACACTATCATAGCCCAAGTGTGGTATCTTTTCTGTCTCTGTCTCACTGAGAATCTGAGAGCAGCCCAGTGTGGACACTGGAGATACTAGTGAACAGAAAGAGGGACCCTTAAACAAGTCTTAAGACTACCTAAATGTTTTGAAGTCCCCACCCCCAACTTTTTTTGGTATTATACCACTTTCCAACGGTATTGAGCCATAGAGAGAAGTAAAACAGGACAGATTTTCCTCTGTCAGTGATTGTGAGCAGATTGCCTTGAACAATCAATGAGATGGTGCCATGGTTTGGAGCACTAGCATCTGAATGATTTCGAACAAACACCTGCATTGGATTTGGTTCTCCCAGAAACAAGACCCTACTTCTGGTTGGGAAGTAAGTGCAAGGGAAGAGGGAATGTGAAACAGGGAAAGAGAAGCAGCCAATAAAAAGTCTTCCATTAAGCTGGGCACCCAAGAGGGTGACTGGAGCTTGCACACATGGGAAATTACACGAAATGGTGCAAAATCACCAGCCTCATACTTATCTTGCCTGAGGATTGAGGGAGCTAGGATATTTATATGCCAATGGCTGAAGTAATCATTAGTTGAAGGCTACAACTAGGATCTAAAAATTCCTGGGGCATTGCCAGCTTACCACAAGGGGTGGGTAGAGCAGACATCCTAGGCTCCTGAAAAAGCTCTTGGACACAGAGAAGCAGATGCAGGTATTCGGAAGTCAGCAGGAGTACACTGAAAGATGTGAGTGATACCAGTGGGGACTGAGAGTATCAGCTACATACATCTAATCACAGCAATATTTTGAGCCCTGATCAATATATAAGTATTTATTTATTTATAAATTATATAGAAAGATGGGTTATCACTCTCTTATGTATATTATTGTATATATGCACAATTTTTTAAAAGCCTGGGATAAAAATAAATTTTTCCTGCAAGCCAGTGGATTGTCTTGCACAGCTCCTGGAGTGTAGGCACTCCTATATGGAGACCACTGTGCTGGGTGGGAGAGAGAAAACATCCTTTCAGGATCCCAACAATTATGAATTACACAAAATTAAGGACACTGAGTGGTGACCCCGATTTTGGAAAAATAGGAAGGTACAGTGGGTTTGCATCTGTGTTCAAGATGGAAATGGACTGAGGCAATCCAGATGCACAGGTTTTGCCATCTAGGTAGATTTGAAAACAGACACACTAAATACTGACCAAAAGGGAAGAAAGCATGTATTTCTTCATCCAACAGATATTTATGTAGCATCTGTTTTCGGCTGGGCCCAGTGGTAGAGTGAATCAAACAGATCAGTATCTGCTCACAGGAGCCTCTAATATAGTAACAGGAATTTCAGTGATCTTTGGATCTTGATGGCCATTCTCTTCTATCATTTTTCCTCCTTCTTACCATTACTATTATTAGAAACGTACAGGTGATGTTTGATTCCATTTGTTGTAAGGGCCAAGCCTTTTACCATCTTGATCTGTTGCATTTACTAAAATAACAATATTAAAAATTTCTTAAATGTGTGAGATTTACAACTTACAGAGAACTTGCACACATATTATCTTATTCATATCTCATGCAAACTCCTGTTATTATTTCCAAATAATACATGGAGAGAAGCATGGAATCAGGAGTAAGTGACTTGCTAAGATGCTGCTGGTTATAAATTGTTAGAGCCCTGAGATGAGACTGAAATCCAGGTTTTATGACACAGAAGTGTGTACATATGTCTGATTTTATTAATCCATTACATAGCCAGATGATAGGAAGAATTGTCGGTAAGTTCGATCGTTCTCTCCTCCTGTAATGAAATGATATTCTTAGTTAAACTTGATTAGATAAATGAAGAGCTGTCTATAATACTTCAGCCTCCCCTTCCCAGATCATTGCTCTTGTCATGGCTTTCAACAGGCTCCAGAGTCCTCTCTGTACCATCCAAGCCTTCCCTTAGATCAAAATATGAAAATAATCTTTTACCATTAACATTCATACTATGATCTTTCTTTTAAACTCATCTTTCTATCTATCTTTCTGTCTATCTATCTATCTATCCACCTATCTTTCTATCCATCTGTTTTGTAGCCAGTTGCCAGTAATTAAGATAATTAGAATCATTTTTAGAAATAATAATTGCTATAAATTTCAGAAGAGATTGGATTTAGATACTACTTCATAAAAAGTGAGAGGTTAACCTACAGTGTCTTCAGAGGGTATGTACATTTTAATTTTTATCTCTCTAATGGTATATAACAGACATAACCTCAGTTAAATGCCTCTAAATATTGGAAGCAGATGGCATACATGTATTTAAACACAGTCCTTCCCTGGTCCTATGAACTCATGTCATGCATGCAAGCACTTTCTTTTCCTACACCGTAGTCCAGCCTAGGGACAATGGCTATGTTTGGAGAGGGTGTAACTGCAGGGCTCTGGAACAGCTGGTATGCCCATCTGTGAGGAGCTGAGGAGCACAGCACAAGTAAGCAGGGCAGAAGAGGACTTCAAGGATCCTATGAAATGCAGCCCCAGGGGCACTAGAAGCAGATTACAGGGAGAATGGAGCATCTTAGATTGAGGGGGACTTAGGACAACACTGAATGTGAAAGGACAAATCATCAACAACTAGGCCCTTAAAAGCCAGTTGCAGTTCCAACTCCATGTCAGACTTTACACATGACTATTAACTGGACATCCTTTCTCTGCCGTGTTAAGTATAGATGACAGTCACACTCAGAAACATAGTTGAACTTTGAAATTCCACAGCAAGATGTATGTATATATATTTGGCCACCAAGTACACTGTAATATGTGTTTGTTATACAGCAACCAAAATTTTGTACTCTCTGGACCCTTTTGATAAGGTAGACACAACCTGCAATCTTTTGCTAGTTTCCTTGTTCATTTTTATTTATCAAAAGCAAATGTCCAAGCCCAGGATTAATCTGGAATCATGGGCAGGAGCTTAAAAACGGGCCAGAAATGGAAAATGGATGGAGTAAATTCTGACATAGAAGACAAAGGACAGAAACTAATTTGGGCTAGTGTAGATGTAGGTTGTGTGTTCTCCAACCAACGGTGGTGAAGAAGAGCTCCCTTCACTTTTTGGAGACCTTGCTGGTTTGGAAAGTTCATTGTTCGACACCATGGATCTCCAGGTGGGTCATGTTTAGAGATACACCAACCTGGAGGACTCCATGCTGTTGAGCTGTTCACAAGCAGCGGACACTTCTAACCCCATCTTCTCAGGAATTAAATTGGTGTCTTCCATAATGTACATGCAAATCTGCTTTAAAAAGACATCTTACTCCTCCCTTTTTCACCAATGGGAATAAACTTCCCACCTCTGCATCGAAATATATGTTATTTTTGTGGATATTATTAAAGCTGTGGTGTCACAATGTACTCTATTAGGATGGAAATAAGCACAAAAGATATATTTTTATAAAAGCTAATTAAAAATAACAGGGGTATAAGTCAAATATTTATTTGTGGATTTTAATTATGTATATAAGGAATTTTAGTAATAGGTCAATCTAGCATATAGAACAATGCACTTTTTTCTAAAATTTGAATTTATTGGACTTAATTGGTATTCAAGTATATTATTCAGAAATAATGAAAAAATGTTCCTCACTTTGCAATAAATATATGTATTGTATTTATTTTGAATTGGGTAGATGTTTTATATTAATGTTATAAAACTGCCAACATAACTATATTATTATAACACAATAACAGTGTTGAAATATTCATTCTTATTTTATTTTAATAAGAATTCTTTAAGTCTTTTACCAGTAATATGATATTGGGTTTTGATTTAAGGAAGGTGTTACATATAAAAAATTAAGGAATTTACGTTTATCAAATATTTTGTTTTTAATGCATTGGTATTTATATGTATATATAAATATAGTCTTATTGGGACTACTATGTGATGTGTCAAATTTTAGTTTTCCTAATATTAATGTGTTTCCAAATTCAGTGGCTTTAATTGTCATGATATGTTACTCTTTTAATGTACTATTGAATTACATTTGCTACTATTTTACTAAAGATTTGTGCATTTACACTTATAACTGAGATTGATTTAAAGTTTTAAAAACTCTTTTTTAGTTGTATTTGGCTCATATTTATATTAGAGTCACACTGATTATATAAAATTAATTAGTAGCTTCCCCTTTTCTCTTATGCCAGTGAAGAATTTATAGAGCATGAAGATTATCAATTCTTCATATGTTCAAATGGCCCACTTGTAAAACTTTTAGTATAAAGTTCGAATTATTTTTTACAAAAATTAAAAATATTAATTATAACATTTTTCAAAGGTGTTTGCCTATTTATATTTTATATATCTTAATTAATTAATTTTGGTAAATTATGGATTCCCTGTTGATTATCTATTTAATGAAAATACATACAATTTTTATCAGATAATTCTGCATATGATTCTGGCTTGTAAACTTGACTGTTCTAAAGATCTATTATGAATTTTCTTTTTAGAACTTTAGTTTTATTTTTCTCAGGTTTTTTGTTAAAGTTTTCTAGAGTTTTGTGAATTTTAATTTTCTTAATTCTATTGGTTTTGATTTTACAATTTATTTCTTATATTATTTTGTTCTAATACCATGAGGATTTTTGTTTCCCTTCTTTTTATAACTTTTTGACTTTGAACACTTAGTTTCCTTCTTTTAAAAAATCCTTCTTGTTTAGTATTGAGATCATTTATAACTGTGGATTTGTCTCTAATAATTGCTTTGGTCTCACCTAAAAGTTTAAAGTATACTCTAGCTAATAAGAACATGAGCCTAGAAGGAGGCAGGCTTAGGTTTGATTTCTGCACATATTGTGAAAGGAACTTTAACTCACTAAGTGTCTTCAGTTGTAATTTATAGTGAAAATACTTACCTTATAGTGCTTAGCAAGATTAAATAAGATAATATATTTGTAAGTGCATAGTACGATGACAGCAAAATCAAATGTTCAACACAAATAGTAGTATTTGTTGAAAATTGTGCTTTGTTTTTTTTTTTTAACTCAATAATCGCTTTAATTTTTAATATCTAAAGTGTTGAGTATTTGTTGCTTTTGTTCTTATTTAAAATTTTCTTTACCCACTTCTAATTTTAATGAATTTTGGTCAGAAATGTGGCCATATAATATCTATTTTCTGAAATTTTCTCAGTTTTTCAGTTTTGAACTACTTGAATAATTGAAAAGAAAATTGTATTCTTTATTGAAGAGGGCCAGTTATACACACACACATATAAACACGTTTTATTAATATCCATTCCCCATATTCATTATATTATTCATTTCTTTCTGTTCTTGCTTTAAAAATTTTTTACCTGATTTGTATTTGCATTTCTTACACCTATTTATTTTGGTTAAATTCTAATAGGTTTCTCTATACATATTTGAACTTTGTATATAATTATTACTACTTTGTTCTGTTTAAAACATTTTACTTGTAATTCTAATTTATATGAAACTAATATTGCTACCCATTTCTTTTACTTTGAGAAACATTTGTCATACTTTTTAAATTATCTGTACCATTTTGCTCAGGTCAGTTTTTAAAATAGCATATAATTAGATTTTATTTATTTTTTGGTCCTTGAATATTTGCTTTTAAATTGGTAGTTTAATCATTTCATATTTTTTCTTCTCTCATTTGTTTTTCCGCTTTCATTTTATGCCTCCTTTATGTTTCATTCCTTCTCTGTCTTTTGCTTTCTGAAATCTCTCACTCAACATAGTGATTTAAAGAGTATTTATCTGTTTTCAAAATTTAATTTGTTCTTAGTTTTACTTTGAAAAACTATATTTTATCATTATTTTTATGGTAATTATCAAAGCCAAGGATAAAACATAATATATTTTGAATTAACATGCTTATTTCATACTCAGTTTCAGATCTTTTGTGATATAATGTGAAGATTTAGAGTGAAATTATTGCTATTAAACTTTAGAATTTTTATTATTTATGCATATACATCTATACATATTTTATTCCAGTATTTTCAATCAGTTGCCTTGTACTGTATAATCACTACTTTACTACTCCTTGTTTCACTGGTTTCTATTGATTATAAGTCCTTGTATAGCAAGATCTCTCTATTTCTAAATTGTTTGTTCTGATTCAATCTCTTGAAAAATGTAGTTTTGTTTTAATGAACTTACTATTTCTTGAGCCAATACATATCTATGTATATATCTTTCTGCTGCCTTCACACATGAATATCTTAGATACCTATAACAATCTCAAATCCAAAACTTCCTATCCCTCAAGATTGAAAGTGCTTCTTAACCAGTCCATAATGTGAAGGCAGAACCAACAGCTGCGTCACTTCTCTGGGAGAGAAATGGGATGCTTTGCCTTCGTAGAACCTGAGAACCTATCACTGTCACTTCACTGGGTGGATGTTTGTGTGAAATATTCTAAGCTCCTCACTTTGTTTGATATTCCAGTTATTAAGAAACACAAAATCAGGGATGTTCTAGCACATTCTAGTTATATTTAGAGTCCTACTTTTCATCCTAAATCCTGAATTTTTTCATATCCAGAAAAGAGTACTTTTTTTCATATTCTTTTCCATCATGATTTGTTACAGGATATTGAATATAGTTCTGTGCTATACAATAGGACCTTGTTGTTTATCTATTTTATATATAGTAATCTGTATCTACTAATCCCAAACTCTTAATTTATCCCTCCCCACCCCCTTTCCCCTTTGGTAACCATAAGTTTGTTTTCTATGTCTGTGAGTCTGTTTCTGTTTTGTAAATAAGTTCATTTGTATCAGTTTTTAGATTCCACATATGTGATAGCATATGGTATTTGTCTTTCTCTTTCTGACTTCCTTCACTTAGTATGATAATCTCTGGGTCTATCCATGTTGCTGCAAATAGCATTATTTCATTCTTTTTTATGGTTGAGTAGTGTTCCATTGTATATATGTACCACATCTTTTTTATCCATTCATTTATCGATGGACATTTAGGTTGCTTCCATGTCTTGGCTATTTGTAAATAGTGCTGCTATGAACATGGTTTACATGTATCTTTTGGAATTAGAGTTTTCTCCAGATATATGCCAAGGAGTGGAATTGCTGGATCATAAGGCAAAGGAGTACATTTTAAAAATAAAATGAAAAGTGCCCTGTTGTGCCTCTTCCTTGAGCCTCAAACCAGCCTTGTCACACGCTTGTGTTTTGTACTCCATCTCAGCCAAAAGTACCTACAAAATAGGCATTACCAAGAAAAGAATAAGAGAGGGGAAGATCCAAAATTTCCAAGGAAAATATCTTTGTCCTATACTTTTTCAACTTTTGTAAACCCCTTGTTTTCCATTCCAAAAGTTTCATCTCCTTAGACTATGAAGGTACCATCAGAGATTCAGGAAAGACAAAAAAGAGCTCACTAGGCAGGATAGAATCCCTCCCTTACCCAGTTTTTCTTGTTTCTTCTACCAGTATCATTCTGCCTTTCCGTAGTGTTGCTTTCCTATTTCTCCACAAGGAAAAATCTGCTTGACTTCCTTGGAGATGTCACAAAGGATTTACAAAGGAATCATTTGGGTTTACCTTTGAAGTATGAATAACAGTTTCCTACTTGGGAAATAGGAAAAGAGCATTTTAGGCATAGAGAATAGGAAAAATTATAGCTACTAAATGCCTAAGGACTTAATATATGCCTGAAATTCTAAGTTCTTTCTACTCATTATCTCATTTAATTCTCAGAACAATGGTATGAGATTCCAGTTTTAATCATCATCCTTCTTTTAGGGGACAGGATAACTGAGCCTTTAGTAATCTGCTCATGATCAAACATCTAGGAGATGAAAGGGCACCATTACATGGTGCTTATTCTTCAGTATGGTGCAACACCACTTCAAAGCTTTAGCACTTTTGAACTAAAGGCAAAGTAAGATAGGGCATAAACATTGTGTTTATTTATCTGAAAATAAATGTATTTTCAGATTGTATTATGATAGCCTTTATAAATTGTTTTTTTTATTTTTCTTCGGGAATAGGATTTAATTTTCTCAGTTTTAATTATGAAGATAAAAGAACAAGAGCATCATGTGTTTAGAGCTTGGGGAGGGGGGTCATCAGTTCAAAAAGCAGCTATTCCCGGCCATCTTTAAGCTGTAAGGCAACACTTCTATTTTAATCTTCCTTCTTTTTTTTTTTTTTATCTAGAAAATTGCCAAATTTTATTTATTTTTAACATCTTTATTGGAGTATAATTGCTTTACAATGTTGTGTTAGCTTCTGCTGTATAACAAAGTGAATCAGCTATACATATACACTTATCCCCATATCCCCTCCCTCTTGAGTGTCCCTCCCACCCTCCCTATCCCACCCCTCTAGGTGGTCACAAAGCACCGAGCTGATATCCCTGAGCTATGCGGCTGCTTCCCACTAGCTATCTGTTTTACGTTTGGTAGTGTATATATGTCCATGCCACTCTCCCACTTCGTCCCAGCTTACCCTTCCCCCTCCGCGTGTCCTCAAGTCCATTCTCTACGTCTGCATCTTTATTCCTGTCCTGCGCCTAGTTTCTTCAGAACCATTCTTTTATTACTCAGCCATAATAAGAAACGAAATTGAGTTATTTGCAGTGAGGTGAATGGACCTAGAGTCTGTCATACAGAGTGAAGTAAGTCAGAAAGAGAAAAATACCGTATGCTAACACATGTATATGGAATCTATAAATTGTTTTTTTAAAACAATTGGTGGTAAAGATTTTACAGACCTGTAAATTGGAAAACTGAAGCAGTTGACTAGCAGAGGTGAGGCCCTTTACCCTGATACATTAGGTAGAATAGAGCATTCTGACTAATTAACAGTAAATGAAGAATTTTCATCTCTTTTCTTCTCTTTGACCATAGCTATTATACTTACGTGTATTGACTAAATTTTGAATGATCAATTTTTTTTTCCAAAATGAACAAGCCCATCCTGATCTTCAACGTGGAATTTTTGACAGAATCAATGTTTTTCTGCAAATCCTGAGTTGTTTTGTTGATATATATCCTGTGAAAACAAAAGCAGAGAATCTATTTTCACTATCTACAAATCTTCATATGTCAGTGAAAGGAAGAGGCAAAACAGATATGAGAGTAGACTGGGAGGATAAAAGATAAGTCTGCACCTCTAATACGTAGGTGAGATTGCCTTAAAATACATAGGATTTGAAATGCTAGAGCCACTTATACTGGCATTGAACAACAGGGAAATTTTTAAATTATTTTGAATTATGGGTTTTCAAGTTTGCTTTCTCAAAGAGTTGACAAGTCTTTGCCTAGATTTTCCACTTTATTTTTGTGTGTGCTCATTGTGCTAATACATTTAATATGCTGATCAGCCAGGGACACATATGATCCTCACTTAACTTTCATCTCATTGACTCAGGGATTACCCTGGGTTCAATAATTGCTTCCAACTATTCTTACCACTATTACTTTATTCTAATGATGGGGAAGGTGTCAGCACTTATGAGGGTAGGGTAAAGGAGAAAATAATAAATGCACACAAGGCATAGACAGTGTTATTCTCTGACACATACATGGCAAGCACATTTATATTTATCAGAGCATGTGTTCTTTGGGGAGGGGAGGAGATAATAAAAGATAATTTTTACTGATTACAATGTGCCAGGGCTAAGACTTTTAAAAGATTACTTAATCCTCATTACAACTCCAGGAGGTAGGTAAAATTTTATGTCCACTTTGTAGATGAGGAAACCAAGGCAAAGAGAGTTCAAATAACTTACTCGAGGTTACACAGCTTACAAGTCTTGGTCCTGGGATTTGAATGCAAAAAAATTCATCTGCAGAGTTCCGGTTGATAAGTATGCTAAATTGCATCCCAAGATCTTCTCCATGTATATCTATGCAAACACAACACATATGTACACATATACATACACATGCAGAACAAACACGTTCTTGAAACTCACACTCTTCAAGCACGTCTACCAAGAGTCTCATATACAAACTTACTCGAGTGTATACTTTTAGAGGCACTTTCTTCTTTAATTCACACACACATTTATACCTATTTCTCATGTAACTGACACAAATCTATACAAATATGCATGGATAAACAACCATTTTTGTTAGAGAAATTCTGACTTTAAGGTACTGAAATCATCTTGTACTAGATCATTTGCAGAGTATAACCAACAATAGGCGAAAGAAGTGTTATTTGATGAATAAATTTCCCCTTCAACATAAAATGACACACACACACACACACACACACACACACACTCCAAGAGTACTTGGGTGAGTAATGGTGTGTGCCAAATTGAGGGGTTGGGTTGGGGTTAGGGCTAGGGGAGCATGTAAGTAGGAAAGAGCAAAGACAACATATTCAGAATATCTAGGTAATTCAAGCAAAGAGCTCCCTCTCTAATCATTTTGTTCTTCATATTTAAAGTATTGTCCAGTTCTGCATATAGTGTCATGGCTCAATAAATACTCAGTAAATATTAATTAGTTATGATTTTGATTAGCATAATAAACATACATATTGATTCTTTTAGTACATTTTAGGTCCACATGACCTTAATGCTTCCTTATTTTCTGAGAGTTTGAATTGAAGCCAAGTAGTTATATCAAAATCAGACAGGATTTTGAATCATCTTTCAGAACTTTAAGGTCCTTATATGAAAGCACCAAATGCCTTATTGGCTCAGTTTATTACACCTGTCACCTTTGTAAGAAACTAAGACTGCGAATCTCTTTTCATCACTGAGATTCCCAGAATAAAGCCTTTCGTGTTTACTAAAGGAGGACAAAGAAAGGAACATGATTGGAGGTGTGTGGGTACTTACGCACCACTAAACCTACCTGCTGTCACTCTCTCCTCTCACCTTTCAACGGCATGTTCCCATCTTTGAAAATCTGAACCTGGCTCTTTTATTATTGTTACTATTTTTCTGTGCTACTGATGTTTGGTAGTGTTGAGTAGTTCCTAACTCCTGACTGACTTAGGTTTTGGTGTGGTTAATTAAAGTTAAGTGGTGTGTGTGTGTGTGTATGTATGGGAATGAGAGAGAGGATGCCAAATGAAATCATTCAAATTATTGTCACTCAGTTGTCATTTGGATTGATGTGTTTTTAATTTAGTTTTTTCTTAATAATTTAGTTGTTCCAATATACAAATTCTATTCCTGAGTAGTAGAGCTGACATTTCAAGATTTCTGTCACTTCCAGAGAAAACATTAGTTATTTCTGATCAATCCCATCCAAATAGCCTTAGTTTAAGTGTAAGTAACAGAACCAACAACCTTACTGCACAATGATGCTAAATTATTCATTTGGGAAGTGAGTTGTTTTTATTCGGCAAATGAAATGTTGGGTTTTAGCAATGGTATGGATTAAAAATTAATGTTTTGTCACTTCACATAACTAACATCATACTTGAACATATAATACCTAATAATATATCTAATATAATATCTTAGATTGATAATTTCTTAAACACAATAGCAGCAAAATCAACAACAAAAATGCAGAGCTAACATTTAGTACATAAAAAGTATGTAGTGTTATGATTCAATTTAATTTGTTTTTGTTTTTCTCCTCTATACAGATTGTGGTATTCTAATCAATACAGATTAGAAAAAGTCTTAAGGCAGCTTTTTATATATTCTGTGGACAAAAGGGTCTGCTCTTTCAATAGAGCCCCCTGAATTTTCAATGGCTACCCATTAAATTCTTCCATTTCATTCTTACATATTAAATATCTATCCCTACAGACAGTGTTTTCAAAAGATAAAATAATAGACTAATGGTGATTTTTCATTTTCTTTGGAATAATTTCTTTGTTACAATTTGCACTAAAAATGTGATTAAAACATAGATTCTAATTTTTATTCTTTTCTATGAGATGCTCTTTATAGGCAAAAACATTTTTTAATATCAGAAAAAGATAATTAAATGATTCTGACCCTCTTCTCCCTTAGTAACATCGTGGTTTTCTTTATGGTTTAAACATTTACTTCTTTAATATTGGATGCTGTCAAAGAATTAAATTATTGCTTAAGTTAAATTATTGCTTAAAATTAAGTTATTGCTTGACTTATTCCCTCCTTCTAAATATATTCAATTCAACAAATATTTATTGAGCACATACCACAAGTAACTTAGATTCTCTATTGTGTTTCCATCAATTTTTGACATGTTTTACCAGTAATTTATGGACAATAATATTTAAAGAACAAAAATCTGAAGGGTTTCCTTCTTTAATAAATGACAGTAGATCTGTCTTTAACCTTAGTCACTTGTAATGTTGTGTACTCGAGTGAGAAAAAGAAGTGGAATTATATTTATTGCTTGTTAATTTCCAAGTATGCTCAAGGAAATGGCCCTTTACTGACCCATGTGTACCACAGCAGCGAACAAATATTGTTCTTAGAGATACACAGAAGATAAATCCTGCTCCCTCTCCTGAAGGAACTCACCCCCCATGCCCTCTTCCCGTCGTCCTTTCAGTGTACTCCCTTCACCACACTCAACAGTACTGTCACAACTACCAAATACATGTAGGTCTCCTCTTTCTCATTAAGAGGTGGCGAAGCTAAAACCTGAACCCAGGACGTCTGACTCTTGACATAGCTTATTGGTTGGTAAAACCTTTACCAACTAAAGTATTGTTATTTTTAATCAGAAATAAGACCAGAGTCTAAGTTATCCCATGGAAATACCATATTAATTTTGAGAAGATAACTGAAACAGATAAATATTTGCCATTACCACCACAAAGCTGCTAACTGACTTTAAATAAATTTAATACCAACATACATAACATTAATTTATCTTTGCCTTAGTTTCATCCTTTGTGAAATGGGGTAATATAAGGATACCTATCTCACAGGGTTGCTGTGGAGGATAAGTGAGATGATCTGCCAAAGAGCTTGCTGTGATGCTTGGCACATGATAAGCCTCAATAAGTTATTATATTATTGTTACTATAATTTTATTTAGTTCATTACTATTAGGTAGAAATTGGAAATTGATTTTTATATATTTATACTAAATAAATTGTTAATATATTTTAATACATTAAACTTACAAAATGTCTAACTTAACGAGTATTCAATATCTATCTGAGTACTTTCATAATATAAAAGACTATTTTATTAATTTATATGAAAAAAATTTTTAAGAACCTTCTTTGTGGCTGGCATCTTTCTGAATGAAAGATTTAGGATAAAAGTAAGTTATGTTTTAGCCCACTTATTATTCGCGTGGCAGAATATCAGTTTTCTGTTTCTGCAAGAAGTTGTTTAAAGGAATAATTTTCCAAAGCAAAAAAAAAAAGGTCTTTGGAAATATTGCTGAAGTCATCTCTCAGTTTCTGGAGATCTCTAGAGCACATTTGTCTATTTTTGAGGAGATATTCCTTCTCAGCTGATGCCCACAGCAAATAGAGCTGAACTGTCTCTGCCTTCCAAGACTGGAAACCTGTAACATAATGTAACTTTGCTGAAGACTAATAACCAACTACCATTTCTGTGTGTTTATTAAGTGCTTATAACTTTAGTGACATTTAATTTTCAAAACTGTGCTATGAAGTGGGTGTTACTTTTTAAAGATAAGCTGAAGAGAAATGACAAAACGTGTGGATATCAGATCTGGGAATCTGACTGCAAATGCTTTTCTTTTTCCAATATAGTCTACTGCCCACTTTAGGCTTATTTCCCAAAACTCATGTCAAAATGCAGAAACTATTTCTATCTGGATTGGTAGCACAGCGTGCCAAGAACAAGGCCTACTGTTCATTCATTATCTGGTCCTTCATTAAATGCCATTTGACATTTTGAATGAAAAGTGTCGACATTATGGCAAAAGATCACACAAACAATGCAAGTGAAACGTGACTTGAACTTCTTTCCTCTCATGCCTAAATTTCTTATCTTGCATCAGGATTCCAAAAATACACTTGCAATTGCTTACCTCTACTTCCTTTTATCTCATTTCATTATTGTTCCAATTGTTAGTCTCGTTCCTGGTTCATGCACTTTTTCTCAACTGATTACGCAGTCACTGAAGTGGCAACCTCAGACTCATCTACCTTCCAGTTGATTGCAAAGGAGTCATAAAACACAGCTAAGGAAGGGTTATATTTGGAGGAAAAACAATTACAGCTTTCATTTGTTACTGCATATTATAGTGGTTAGTAAAAGAATAAACACTGTCAGTCTGCTTATTTCAGAAAGGCAGAGCAGGGATCTTTGGAGGGTGCTAGAAGGCTTTCACATTGGGTCCCCACCTGGGAATGACTTCACCTTTTCCTTGTCTGAAAGTAGGATCATGTAGGATCATCATGACCTGCACCTGGAGCAGCTCCTGAAAGGAATCAGAACAGACTCCAGTAAAATACAGAAAGAAAAAGAGGCAGAATTATACAGAAGAAGGAACATGGTGCTTGCTGATTCAAGCACTCCCTTGATGGTGTGTTGGATGGCTTTAATAAGCAGTGGGTTTTTGAGCCTCAGTTTCCTCATTTGTGAAATAGAAATATTAAGCAAAGCTACCTTATCTCCCATACAGAACTATTATAGGGGAACAAAAGAGATAATGCAAATGACAGGTTTTGGTAAACTATAAGTTACTGCCAAACATTTGTTATTATAATGAAGTAGACTCTGCTGAGTGAATGGCAAATTAAGTCCTTGGGTACATTCAGTTCTTTTTTTTTTTTTTTTTTTTGCGATACGCGGGCCTCGCTGTGTGGCCTCTCCTGTGGCGGAGCGCAGGCTCAGCGGCCATGGCTCACGGGCCAGGCCGCTCCGCGGCGTGTGGGATCTTCCCGGACCGGGGCATGAACCCGTGTCCCCTGCATCGGCTCTGGATCGGTTGAGGTGGACTCTCAACCACTGCGCCACCAGGGAAGCCCCCCATTCAGTTCTTTTTAGATAATTGGCCGATTTCTTTTCAGAACAGAATTAAGCTCCTATGTGATACCCTAGTGGACTAGAGGGAGGGGTTGGTTAATACACCCACCAAAACGTCCATAGTAAATCCAGAGCATGACTTACAGACCTTTTAAGAGTTAGCATCAGCCTTTCTCACCTTCTGAGATGGCCCACACTCCGTCTGAGGAGTGTGTTTTTTCCAAGGCCTTTGTCACCTTTTGAGATGGCCCACACTCTGTGGAGTGTTTCTAAATAAATCCACTTCTTACCTATCACTTTGTCTCTCACTGAATTCTTTCTGTGATGAGACACTAAGAACCTGAGCTTCACTAAGTCCTGAAACCAGGTGTGTGATCTCAGTTGGAAAACTGGGTTTTTGCTGGGTTTGAGTCCCAGCCATGTAGGTTCATATCACAATCTGAGGTGCACGGTTTCAGCTGACTACCATGTAGGGACAGTGATAAGGTAAGAAAATGTTGAGAGTCAGTTCTTGGTCCTAAGAAGGCCCGTGGGACGCCGCGAGCCAGGCATACTGGGGAGGACGTTCTGCCGATGTCTGCTCATTTTTGACTGGCGGGTCAACCCTGTATGCTTATGCACATCCAACAACAGATACAGGAGAGAATTGTTAGTCTGTATACTCTTCTCCTTGACTCTGAGGTTTTCCTCCTACACTCTTGCATTCTTGTTCACTCCTGCTCCCTTTCTTTCTTTCTATTTCTCTTTCTCTTTCTCCCTTTCTTTCTCTCTTTCTCTCTCTCTTCCTTTCTTTTCTCCCCAGAAAAAAATAAAAATAAAAATGGAAATAAAAATAAAATAAGAGTTAGCATCATTAATGAACTTACAGACTTCTACTACAATGCTCACATCATTCCTCTAAGAAATGCACTTGGGGAGAAAAGAGTTATATTTGGGAAGAGAGATGTATAGCTATTACAAGGCTCCTTTTTATAGTTTAGGGAAAGTAGAATACAAGGAGAAGTGCCTTAGTAAAGTTATATTACTTGAGTAAAGTCACAAAGTACATTCATGCATTATCAATCTTAGGTTCAATGGGATTAATTAATAAAGGCTATGCATGCACACCATAAGATTAGTTTACTGAATAATTCACTGAGAAAAGTCTGTTCAATTTTCAAGCGCTGAGACTATAATGAATCATTGACGTGACTAATTTACCTTCCCTGAATTGACTGATAGGTTTTAAATTGAAGTGATCAGTAATTTGGGCATATTGATCACACTTCATGTCACGTATGTATATTTTTAAGAAACCCAAAGACTTTTGAAGGACTGGAACATGTTTTTCTTTACAGGGAGATTGAGGAATCTCATAACGGTTCAATTGGAATTTCTTCTTTAGATCCACATATGTCAACAAGTTCCAAATGCTGGTCACAACTGATAAATTGAAAGAGAAAATCATGTTGGTAGTGATATGCAAAATTCTCGGGAGCTCAGGTAGGAAGGCTGACAGAGAAATGCCTACTGTTACTCTTTGTGACAGAATTCTCGGCCACATTGCCAGTGACTAGCCTCAGTGAATTCAGTACAGCATGACACCAAACAGTAGAAAATGTGGCAAGCATAACTATGTTTTCCAAATCAGGAGACATTTTGGCAAGAAGAAACTTTTTTTTTTTTTTGTGATCCCCTGTGATAGTCTAAAATGTGTATTGGAGAATCACATTTTGTTACTTAGAAATAGAAGCCAGGAAGAGTTACATGTATTCTAATGACTGTGTCATATTCATCTGTGTATGAGTTCTGTCCATCTCCAAGCCTGGCCCGTGTAGGTGCTTTTGTATAGTTGCTGAATTAATTGAGTAATGATCTTTAAAAAATAGGGTAGTGGATGATGTAATCAGTGAGGTATAGCTCCTATTTACAGGAACCATTGCTGTATTCTTTTCACTATTTCATCTGCATTAGGTATCTCTTATTAGGAAGAATGTTGTTCTAACTTTCCTCTTAGACCATCTCTATAATTGCCATCTTAGTTTTCATATCAGAATTATTATTATTGGGAGTGGTGTAAGCACATAAATTCAATCTGATTTGCCTTCTTTAGCATCGCAATTTGAGAAACAGCTGCATCACTTTGAAATGAAATTTTATCTTAGAAAGAAGAATAAATGAAAATAAGAACACATTTTACTAGCCTTGCTTATAGTTCTTCACCTGTTTTCTAATCCTCATTTTATTTAATTTATTTATTTGTTAACATCTTTATTGGAGTATAACTGCTTCACAATGGTGTGGTAGTTTCTGCTTTATAACAAAGTGAATCAGCTATACTTATACATATATCCCCATATCTCCTCCCTCTTGCATCTCCCTCCCACCCTCCCTATCCCACCCCTCTAGGTGGTCACAAAGCACCGATCAGCTCGGTGCTTTCTAATCCTCATTTTAGACACTCTATGATTCTCTGTAGAGAAGCATTCACTCTGTAATGGGTCTGTCCAGGACTTCATTGAAGAAAAAAGAATTTTTCAGATATTTAAAATATCTCATGTAAAATGTGCCCTCATGATATGGATTCTGGGGACCATAATACTTAGTTCAGCTGAAGGTTTAATTTATGGCTATTCCCTTGCTGTCCTTTTCTTTGAGTGGGTATTGCAACATTTTAAGTTCTCACAATATTGTCTTATTTTTTTTTTCTATATGCACATTCCACTTTAAAGTTTATCTTTTCCTCACCTTTTTCTCTTTTATTTATCTATCCACTTTCTCCTTAGCGTTTCATTTTTTAAAATTTTCCTCACTTTTAATATTAGAGCATGTAATGTACCTGTGTTTTTATAAACAACCACTGAAAATGCTATTCACTATATTATTATATTTATTATATTATGTAAGGATCTTCATATAAAGACACAAAAGGTAAGTTCCTATTGCAACTCAAGATTAAGAGAAATTAACATTTCATTGTATTTTCCCTCCCGCCGCAACCAGTAAATGCGTGCATATATGTGTGTAGTTACTTTAGCTCTCAGAAAGCTGAAGTTGAGAGCCATGTTTTGATTTCCATTTTAGAAGTTTTCTTTATTACAGATTTCCTATGTACCACTTATGCCTCCTTTTTCATGACTCCTATTCCTTTGACCCTGTTATTGATGGCTCTATAATAAGTCTTTAGTTTATTTATTTATTTATTGACTTTGCCCTGTGGGCTCTTTTTTAAAATTTTTATTTTATTTTATTTTACTTTATTTTTAACATCTTTGATTGGAGTATTATTGCTTTAAAATGGTGCATCAGTTTCTGCTTTATAACAAAGTGAATCAGCTACATATACATATATCCCCATATCTCTTCCCTTTTCTGTGTCCCTCCCACTCTCCCTATCCCACCCCTCTAGGGGGACACAAAGCACCGAGCTGATCGCCCTGTGCTATGCGGCTGCTTCTGACTACCTATATATTTTACCTTTGGTAGTGTATATATGTCCATGCCACTCTCTCACTTCGTCCCAGCTTACCCTTCCCCCTCCCCGTGTCCTCAACGCCATTCTCTACGTCTGCATCTTTATTCCTTTCCTACCCCTAGGTTCCTCATAATCATTTTTTATTTATTTTTACATTCCATATATATGTGTTAGCATATGGTATATGTTTTTCTCTTTCTGACTTACTTCACTCTGTATGACAGACTCTAGGTCCATCCACCTCACTACAAATAACTCAGTTTCATTTCCTTTTATGGCTGAGTAATATTCCATTGTATAAATGTGCTACATCTTCTTTATCCATTCATCTGTCAGTGGACACTTAGGTTGCTTCCATGTCCTGGCTATTGTATATAGTGCTGCAATGAACATTGTGGTACATGACTCTTTTTGAATTATGGTTTTCTCAGGGTATATGCCCAGTAGTGGGATTGCTGGGTCATATGGTAGTTCTATTTTTAGTTTTTTAAGGAACCTCCATACTGTTCTCCATAGTGGCTGTATCACTTTACATTGCCACCAACAGTGCAAGAGGGTTCCCTTTTCTCCATACCCTCTCCAGCATTTACTGTTTGTAGATTTTTTGATGATGGCCATTCTGACTGGTGTGAGGTGATACCTCATAGTAGTTTTTTTTTTTTTTCTTTTTTCTCATAGTAGTTTTGATTTGCATTTCTCTAATGATTAGTGATGTTGAGCATCCTTTCATGTGTTTGTTGGCAATATGTATATCTTCTTTGGAGAAATATCTGTTTACGTGTTCTGCCCATTTTTGGATTGGGCTGTTTCTTTTTTTGATACTGAGCTGCATGAGCTGCTTGTATATTTTGGAGATTAATCCTGTGTCAGTTGCTTCATTTGCAAATATTTTCTCCCATTCTGAGGGTTGTCTTTTCGTCTTGTTTATGGTTTCCTTTGCTGTGCAAAAGCTTCGAAGTTTCATTAGGTCCCATTTTTTAATTTTTGGTTTTATTTCCATTTCTCTAGGAGCTGGGTCAAAAAGGATCTTGCTGTGATTTATGTAGAGTGTTCTGCCAATGTTTTCCTCTAACAGTTTGATAGTGTCTGGCCTTATATTTAGGTCTTTAATCTATTTTGACTTTATTTTTGTGTATGGTGTTAGGGAGTGTTCTAATTTCATTCTTTTACATGTAGCCGTCCAGTTTTCCCAGCACCACTTATTGAAGAGGCTGTCTTTTCTCCACTGTACAGTCTTGCCTCCTTTATCAAAGATAAGGTGACCATATGTGCATGGGTTTATCTCTGGACTTTCTATCCTGTTCCATTGACCTATATTTCTGTTTTTGTGCTAGTACCATACTCTCTTAATTACTGTAGCTTTGTAGTATACTCAGAAGACCAGGAGCCTGATTCCTCCTGCTCCATTTTTCTTTCTCAAGATAGGTTTGGCTATTCGGAGTCTTTTGTGTTTCCACACAAATTGTGAAATTTTTTGTTCTAGTTCTGTGAAAAATGCCATTGGTGTTTGATAGGGATTGCATGGAATCTGTAGATTGCTTTGGGTAGTATAGTCATTTTCACAATGTTGATTCTTCCAATCCAAGAACATAGTGTGTATATCTCCATCTCTTTGTATCATCTTTAATTTCTTTCATCAGTGCCTTATACTTTTCTGCATACAGGTCTTTTGTCTCCCTTGGTAGGTTTATTCCTAGGTATTTCATTCTTTTTGTTGCAGTGGTGAATAGGGGTGTCTCCTTAATTTCTCTTTCAGATTTTTCATCATTAGTGTATAGGAATGCAAGAGATTTCTGTGTATTAATTTTGTATCCTGCTACTTTACCAGATTCATTGATTAGCTCTAGTAGTTTTCTGGTAGCATCTTTAGGATTCTTTATGTATAGTATCATGTCATCTGCAAACAGTGACAGCTTTAACTCTTCTTTTCCGATTTGGATTCCTTTTATTTCTCTTCCTTCTCTGATTGCTGTGGCTAAAACTTCCAAAACTACATCGAATAATAGTGGTGAGAGTGGGCAACCTTGTCTTATTCCTCATCTTAGAGGAAATGGTTTCAGTTTTTCACCATTGAGAACAATGTTGGCACTGGGTTTGTCATATGTGGACTTTATTATGCTGAGGAAAGTTCCCGTATGCCTAATTTCTGCAGAGTTTTTATCATAAATGGCTGTTGAATTTTGTCAAAAGCTTTTTCTGCATCTATTGAGATGGTCATATGGTTTTTCTCCTTCAATTTGTTAATATGGTGTATCACATTGATTGATTTGCGTATATTGAAGAATCCTTGCATTCCTGGGATAAACCCTACTTGATCATGGTTTGTGATCCTTTTAATGTGCTGCTGGATTCTGTTTGCTAGTATTTTGTTGAGGATTTTTGCATCTATGTTCATCAGTGATATTGGCCGATAGTTTTCTTTCTTTGTGACATCTTTGCCTGGTTTTGGTATCAGGGTGATGGTGGCCTCGTAGAATGAGTTTGGGAGTGTTTCTCCCTCTGCTATATTTTGGAAGAGTTTGAGAAGGATGGGTGTTAGCTCTTCTCTAAATGTTTGGTAGAATTGGCCTGTGAAGCCATCTGGTCCTGGGCTTTTGTTTGTTGGAAGATTTTTAATCACATTTTCAATTTCAGTGCTTGTGTTTGGTCTGTTTATATTTTCTATTTCTTCCTGGTTCAGTCTGGAAAGGTTGTGCTTTCCTAAGAATTTGTCCATTTCTTCCAGATTGTCTATTTTATTGGCATATAGTTGCTTGTGGTAACCTCTCATGATCCTTTGTATTTCTGCAGTGTCTGTTGTTACTTCGCCTTTTTCATTTCTAATTCTATTGATTTGAGTCTCTCCCTTTTTTTCTTGATGAATCTGCCTAATGTTTCATCAGTTTTGTTTACCTTCTCAATTAACCAGCTTTTAGTTTTATTGATCTTCGCTATTGTTTCCTTCATTTCTTTTTCATTTATTTCTGATCTGATCTTTATGATTTCTTTCCTTATGCTAACTTTGGGGTTTTTTTTGTTCCTCTCTATCTGATTGCTTTAGGTGTAAGGTTAGTTTATTTATTTGAGACTTTTCTTGTTTCTTGAGGTAGGATTGTATTGCTGTAAACTTCACTCTTAGAACTTCTTTTGCTGCATCCCATAGATTTTGGCTTGTGTTTTCACTGTCATTTGTTTCTAGGTATTTTTTTATTTACTCTTTGATTTATTCAGTGGTCTCTCAGTTACTAACTAGTGTATTGTTTAGCCTCCATGTGTTTGTACTTTTACAGAATTTTTCCTGTAATTAATATCTAGTCTCATAGTGTTGTGGTTGGAAAAGATACTTGATACGATTTCAATTTTTTTAAATTTACCAAGGCTTCATTTGTGACCCAAGATATGATCTCCCCTGAAGAATGTTCCATGAGCACTTGAGAAGAAAGTGTATTCTGTTGTTTTTGGATGGAATGTGCTATAAATATCAGTCCATCTTGTTTAATGTGTAAGTGAAAGCTTATATTTCCTTATTTATTTTCATTTTTGATGATCTGTCCATTGGTGAAAGTGGGGTGTTGAAGTCCCCTACTATGATTGTGTTACTGTCGATTTCCCCTTTTATGGCTGTTAGCATTTGCCTTATGTATTGAGGTGCTCCTATATTGGGTGCATAAATATTTACAATTGTTATATCTTCTTCTTGGATTGATCCCTTGATCACTATGTAGTGTTCTTTTTGTCTCTTTTAATAGTCTTTATTTTAAAGTCTGTTTTGTCTGATGTGAGAATTACTACTCCAACTTTCTTTTGATTTCCATTGGCATGGAATACCTTTTTCCATCCCTCACTTTCCGTCTGTTTGTGCCCCTAGGTCTGACGTGGATCTCTTGTAGACCGCATATATACGGGTCTTGTTTTGTAACCATTCTATGTCTTTTGATTGGAGCATTTAATCCATTTACATTTAAAGTTATTATCGATATGTATGTTCCTATTACCATTTTCTTAATTGTTTTGTGTTTGTTATTTTAGGTGTCTTCCTTCTCTTGTGTTTCCTGCCTAGAAAAATTCCTTTGGCATTTGTTGTAAAGGTGGCTTGGTGGTGCTGAATTCTCTTAGCTTTTGCTTGTCTGTAAAGATTTTAATTTCTCTGTCGAATCTGAATGAGATCCTTGCTGGGATAGAGTAATCTTGGTTGTAGGTTTTTCCCTTTCATCACTTTAAATATGTCCTGCCAGTCCCTTCTGGCTTGTAGAGTTTCTGCTGAAAGATCAGCTCTTAACCTTATGGGGATTCTCTTGTATGTTATTTGTTGTTTTTCCCTTGCTGCTTTTAATATTTTTTCTTTGTACTTAATTTTTGATAGTTTGATTAATATGTGTCTTGGCGTGTTTCTCCTTGGATTTTTCCTGTATGGGACTCTCTGCTTCCTGGACTTGACTATTTCCTTCCCCATATTAGGGAAGTTTTCAACTATAATCTCTTCACATATTTTCTCAGGCCCTTTCTTTTTCTCTTCTTCTTCTGGGACCCCTATAATTTGAATGTTGGTGCATTTAATGTTGTTCCAGTGGTCTCTGAGACTGTCCTCAATTCTTTTCATTCCTTTTTCTTTATTCTGCTCTGCGGTAGTTATTTCCACTATTTTATCTTCCAGGTCAGTTATCCATTCTTCTGCCTCAGTTATTCTGCTATTGATTCCTTCTAGAGAATTTTTAATTTCATTTATTGTGTGGTTCTCATTTGTTTGTTTGCTCTTTAGTTCTTCTAGGTCCTTGTAAAAGGTTTTTTATATTTTCTCCATTATCTTTACTACCATTACTCTGAATTCTTTTTCAGGTAGACTGCCTATTTCCTCTTCATTTGTTTGGTCTGGTGGGTTTTTACCTTGCTCCTTCATGTGCTGTGTGTTTCTCTGTCTTCTCATTTTGCCTAACTTACTGGGTTTGTGGTCGCCTTTTCGCGGGCTGCAAGTTCGTAGTTCCAGTTGTTTTTGGTGTCTGCCTCCAGTGGCTAAGATTGGTTCAGTGGGTTGTGTAGGCTTCCTGTTTGAGGGGACTGGTGTCTGTGTTCTGGTGGATGAGCCTGGATCTTGTCTTTCTGGTGGGCAGGACCGCATCCAGGTGTGTGTTTTGGGGTGTCTGTTACCTTATTATGATTTTAGGCAGCCTCTCTGCTAATGGGTGGGGTAGTGTTCCTGTCTTGCTAGTTGTTTGGCATGGGGTGTCCAGCTCTGGAGCTTACTGGTCGTTGAGTGGAGCTGGGTCTTAGCATTGATATGGAGTTCTCTGGAAGAGCTTTCACCGTTTGATATTATATGGAGCTGGGAGGTCTCTGGTGGACCAATGTCCTGAACTCAGCTCTCCCACCTCAGAGACCCAGGCCTGAAACGCGGCCGGAGCACCAAGACCCTGTCAGCCACTCGGCTCAGAACAAAAGGGAGAAAGAAAGAAAGGGAGGGAGGGAGGGAGGGAGGGAGGGAAGGAAGGAAGGAAGGAAAGAAGGAAAAGAATGAAGGAAAGAAAGATTAAAATAAAATAAAGTTACTAAAATAAAAAAATAATTATTAAAAATTAAAATGTAATTTAAAAAAAGAAAGAATGAAGAGAGACACCAAACCAGAAAACAAATCCACCAATGATAACAAGTGCTAAAAACAATACTAAAAAAATAATAGTAATAAGACAGAGAGAACCCTAGGACAAATGGTAAAAGCAAAGCTATACAGACAAAAGCACACAACGAAGCATACACATACACAGTCACAAAAGGAGAAAAAGGAAAAAAATAAATCATTGCTCCCAAATTCCACCACCTCAATTTTGGGATGATTCGTTGTCTATTCAGGTATTCCACAGATGCAGGTACATCAAGTTGATTGTGGAGATTGAATCCGCTGCTCCTGAGGCTGCTGGAAGAGATTTCCCTTTCTCTTCTTTGCTCGCACAGGTCCCGGTGTTCAGCTTTGGATTTATCCAAAGGCCCCGCCTCTGCATGTAGGTCGCTGGAGGGCATCCTTTCTTGGCTCAGACAGGATGGGGTTAAAGGCGCAGCCGGGGGCTCTGGCTCACTCAGGCTGGGGGGAGGGAGGGGTCCGGATGCGGGGCGAACCTGCGGCGGCAGAGGCCATCGTGACGTTGCACCAGCCTGAGGCGCGCCGCGCGTTCTCCCGGGGAAGTTGTCCCTGGTTCACGGGACCCTGGCAGTGGCGGGCTGCACAGGCTTCCGGGAGGGGAGGTGGGGATAGTGACCTGTGCTCGCACACAGGCTTCTTGGTGGCGGCAGCAGCAGCCTTAGCGTGTCATGCCTGTCTCTGGGGTCCGCGCTGATAGCCGCGGCTCGTGCCTGTCTCTGAGCTGGTTTAGGTGGTGCTCTGAATCCCCTCTCCTCGCGCACGCGAAACAAGGGTCTCTTGCCTCTTCGGCAGCTCCAGATCTTTTCCCGGACTCCTTCCCGGCTAGCCATGGAGCACTAGCCCCTTTCAGGCTGTGTTCACGCCGCCAACCCCAGTCCTCTCCCTGGGATCCGACCTCCAAAGCCCGAGCCTCAGCTCCCAAACCCCGCCCTCCCCGGCGGGTGAGCAGACAAGCTTCTCGGGCTGGTGAGTGCCGGTCCGCACCAATCCTCTGTGCCGGAATCTCTCCGCTTTGGCCTCCGTAGCCCTGTGGCTGCGCTCCCCTCCGTGGCTCCGAAGCTTCCCCCCTCCGCCACCCGCAGTCTCCGCCCGCAAAGAGGCTTCTATTGTGTGGAAACCTTTCCTCCTTCACGGCTCCCTCCCACTGGTGCAGGTTCCAGTCCTATTCTTTTGTCTCTGTTTATTCTTTTTTTCTTTTGCCCTACCCAGGTACGTGGGGAGTTTCTTGCCTTTTGGAAGGTCTGAGGTCTTCTGCCAGCGTTCAGGAGGTGTTCTGTAGGAGCTGTTCCACATGTAGACGTATTTCTGATGTATTTGTGGGGAGGAAGGTGATCTCCGCGTCTTACTCTTCCGCCATCTTGAACGTCTCTCCTGCCTTTATTATAAAACCTCACATCGTCCTTTTCATAACACAGTGTATTATGAATTTTAAAAGAGTACACGATAACTTCTACATACAACTATATCACATTCGCTGTTTTTAACTTTCCTCATTTTTCTTTGCTTCCTTTTGTACTTTTTTAGGTTTGTCCACTTATTATCTGCTTGTCTTCCTCTTTTCTTACATCCCTTTTCTCCCTTTTTCCTGACTTGAGTGTTAAAATCTTCTGTCTGTTCAACATTAGTCACCAGATTCCTAATTTCCTTATCTTTTCCTATGAACTGATATGGAGAAATAATGTGTGAATAATCAACTTTATGTATCTCTTCATCTCCTATGGGTTCATAATAATGTGAGAACATACTACTTCTTAACCCATTGAAAGGAGAGGCTGTCTGCTGGCTGTCCACAGTCTCAGAGTTATAAAGGGGTCCTGGGAGATGAGTTGGTTGTGTCCTCTATGGTTCCACTCTGCATTACCAAATCCTCAGAGCTATTTTGCACAGTTTACCACCTTTCACAAGGAGAGAGTGAGGTAAACAAGCATGGGTGGTAGATTGCTGATAGCTTACACCATAGCTAAAGTACAGTCTTAAGCATAAATGCCAATTGTGGATCAATGTCACCATCTTCCTAGAAAATACAGGAAGAGCCTAGGAAAAGCTGTGATACAGGATTTAAAAATTTTTTTTCCATCTCATTTTCCCATTTAGAACCTTTCTCCCTTCATAATAGCTAAGTTAGCCAGTAAGCTCAGGGTTGTTAGCCTTAGGGAGTAGGTGAGATCCAGCCTAAAAGAGGCAAGTGGAGTCATATTGGATATGGACATTTTGGTTTCTTCTCCTGGAGTCTTAAACATGTGCATAATCTACCTAGTGGATAACCCATCATAGAAAAGAGGCAATCAACTTGAAAATTCACTAGAAGTGAGCATATAACATATAAGGCCTTTGTTTTAGAGCAACTGTGATTTATGCTGAGAAAGTAGGAGAGAAAGCTTTTAAGAAATGGGGGAAATGAATGAAGGAAACAAGAAACAGAAAGATCCAACATGTGCTTGGGGAATAAAGTGCCTTGTTTTTCCAATCAAATTATAAACCACTGAAGCTGGGCACTGTTCACATTAAAACTTTATGTCCTTCAGTTTCTTGGAAGAGTTTATGAATTAAATTACTAACACCTCAGGAGAGACAGAAAGTTGAAATTCACTACTTCAGCTCATGCATTATGCCCTCTATGTAACATATGGATATTTGATACAATTTTGACCTAAAAATTGCTAGCTACCAATTTCTTCATTGTTTCATTCTTTTTAATAGTAAAAAGCAATAAAATGTTAGGTTATTAAATTTTAAGATTATACTGAAATTCTAAGATTTATATACTACCTTTTAGAATTTATACTCCCATGTTCGTCCATCTCACTGCTGTTATCTTTAAACTTTCATGTTCATAAAGTGGAGTTTGTAATCATGCGATGAATATCTTCCCCTGAAGTGAGTTTTGACGTTGTCAGCAAGAAGGTTGATTCTGAAGGCTGGTGTTATAGAGAAATTTCCAGCAGTCCAATGATACATCTTTCTGTGGGAACTTCATGACCCTGTCCTTCATTCCTCGTCAGTAGGAAGCTGACCATTTAAATCAGGTACCATGGGAAAGCTATCTTAGCAACACTCACAGCCCACTTCATTGCTGCTGCTTCTTCAGGTATGGATAGTTTTCATTGGTGGTAGTTCCTTTTAGGGAGAGCCACACACTGAGGTCCCCTAATGTCATTGCATAATTAGATATGAATATGAGAAAATCATGCTTAATGGTTTCTTACAAAATGGAAATCTGGGTGTATCTAGAGAAATAGCTGTTACTAATGGTCCAAATACTTTTCCCAGGCAATGAACATTTATAACTTTTGTGCAGCTAGCTATTTCTGAAGTGCAATGTGGCAGAAAGAAGTTGGCCATTTCCTCTATATTATGCTGAATGGATAACCTTTTGAAGACCCCTAGGACATGTCATAACATTTTATTTTGCCTGTTCTCCGTTCAAAGCACTGCATAAAATCAATCATTTGTCCAGCATTACTGGGGGGAAAAGTTGTTTCTGTAGGTGAATTTCCAAACAATAGGAGTATACTCCTTTAAATTTAAAATTTTGAAATAGGATCATTATAGGAACAAGACTCTTTTATTAAAACTTTCAGTTGGGTAGAAATACTTCTTTAAATGTTATACATTCCCCTATATCTTAAGGGTCTAATGAACATGGTTTATCTAAATTAAAAATCATTATTAGAAAGACCAGTTAGTATTAACAGATTATTTCAAGTCTCACATTCATATCCGAAATGAAGTTATTGTGCTCTTTCTAACTTGCAAATCCCATCAAGTCATCCTCTTGCATAGAATCATTCAATAATCTCCATTACCTGTAGGATAAGTCCATTTTCTAATAAGGTCTTCAAAATTTTGTATCTTCTTACCAGTCCAGTTTGTTCTCTCTCTCTCTCCTCACCCATAAATTCTGTAACCCTATGAAACAATGTACAGTTTCCCCAATGGACCACAGGGTTGTCATTTATGCTCCACTTTTTCAGAAAGCCCTGTCTCTCCATTTCTACCTGGTGATCACTGAACTGTCATGATTCTGTTTTGTTTCACCTCCTGGACTAAGCTTTTCCTGACCCTTTGCCCTCTTCCACTCATTACTTTGGCCCTTTCGGCCCTATTGTGTCCTACATATACTTCAGTCATGGAAGTCATCAACCTTTGGGTTGCTTATTTGTCTGGCTATTTAACTCCTGGTGACTTATTCATCTTTTTTGTATTCCTCAGTGTTCCTCAGTAACTGGGTTTCCTAATACTTCATACATGCTTATAGGATCAGTGAAAGCAATGCAATGAGCTCCCAGGGAATTCAGAGACATGTGGGGCTCCTTGCCCATAACTGAATAACCCCAGCTATTCTGATAGTTGTGTATTCTGTGACTGATTTTTATGGGTTTTTTCATCTTTTCCCATTTTATCAGGTCCTCGTCAGTTCTTGCTGCTGTCAATGTATACCCTAAGCTAAGTAACTGTGTACCCTTATCTAAGATACTGAAGCCTTCTGCACCTCAGTTTCTTCCTTTTATAGTTATTAGTAAAATAAATTGGGGGAGCAAACAAAGTGATTAATTAGTTGACCACCAATGTTTGCAAGTGAATCAGACTTTGGACTTAAATGAGATTTCACATCCATTTGTGGAACTTGAGAATATAGTGCATTCATAATCTCTATGGTAAGTGGAGCTTATCATCTCCACAATGTAAATCCATACTGACCACATCTGCAAGGCTCTACATAACACTTCAAAACTTCAGCTTAGAACTTTTCTGGAGTAGATGCTGCTCCCCAGGAGCTGTTGCCCTGTTGCCTTTTGCCCTTATATAGACTAGGATACACTCCCATCATACCCTAAACCCTGAGCATGTATAAACTACATCTGCATATTAATCATTTGGGAAAAAAATTATAGTCACTTTAAATCCACCACACTGTAGATCCCTGTCATTGTTTCTCAAAGCCCAAGCTGGAATACCCTTTCCTGACTCAGCTTTCCCTGTGCCCTCAAACTCATGGCACTTGGTGTTTCCTCTTCGCAGACACAAACGTCTCGTCTACTCACGTTTGCCAAAACTTTCCACCATCTTCTCCACACTTCTCTTTTCTGTCATGGACAAATTTCCTTCCGCACAGCTTCTTCCCTGAAAACCTCCTGATCTTAACTGACATCTTACCTACCAATCCCAGGTTATCCTGTCTCCTTCAATGATGCTTCCATACCTGGTTCACAGTCTTTATCTCCACTTCAAGTCTTCCTGACATCCTGGGTGGCTTTCATGTCCGTCCATCTACTGACAGTCTCTCAGTCCCTTCTCCTCATTGTCTCTAATGAGGTTTGCCGTCGCCCATCTCATTTACCCAAACCCAGAGGACTATCATCATCTGAAACTGCCCCATGACCACTTTAAATTCTGAATTCAAACATTTCACTTTCTTTCTACAACTTCTTATCCTTAGAGCTCTCTTATTCCAGTTACATGCACTCCTCAGTATTGTAAGGACCTTCAAAAACATTGCCCCTCTAACTTAACCATATTGTCAGCTTCCTTCTCCCTTCAGTGGCTTAAATCCACAACCCATCACTTCAATACTCTGTTATTACTTCAAATCACTTTCCCCACTGCCTCCTAGACTAGGACACACTCCCATCATACCTTCAACTTTCTCCCATTCAGAAAATTCCTTTTTCTGGTAAAGGAAGTCTGCCTTCTCTGATCCTATATTTTGCCCTCCAAGTTGTGTCTTGGAAATGTCCCCTCCATGAATATTGGGGCCACTAAAAGCCATGACCTCTAGCCTCCACTGGGCCCTCAGAGATGCTCACAGGTCTTGTTTCCGGATCAGCGCTATCTGTTCTATACTCTCCTAAGCTTCATTTGCTCAAGCAGCAACTTTGATGTCTCTGCTTTCTTTCCTGCAGCACATCTCATCAATCAGAAATCCTATGATTTCTACCTCATAAACAATTTTCTCAAATCTGTCTGCATGTGGCAAGGCCACTACCTTAGTTCAGTGCCACATCATATTTCCTCTTGATTATTGTAAGAACATTTTTTTAACCAGGCTACCTATCTGACCCTGCTCTTCACATGCTAGCTAGTGTGACCACTTGACAATGCAAATCTGTCCACTGGTTTAAAGATGTTCTCCTTGTACTTCTTAGTAAAAAGCCAAAGCTTCTTTATGTAACATTCAGTATCCTGTGGGATCTTCTGCCATGGCCTATTATCCCAGTTTATGTCTTTCCACTCTCTCTCCATCTACACACTCTCCATGTACAGTTCCTTCATATTCCTGCCCTCCCTGAACTCTACGGCCATCATGATCTGGACTCTCTCTGTATCCTGCCTACCCCCCCCCACCCCCGTTACTCCCTCTGACAGGTTTGGGTAATGGCAATTTATCTCTCAATTGTTGATTTTGATGTCATTCCTCTGGGATGCAATCCTTGACTCCCTCTTCAGCAACTGAGAGCAATTAGAATTTTACCGGCACTCCATTCTCATTAGCAAAGGCCCTGTATGTTGAGTTGTTTCTTCTTTCCTTACATTTATGGTGAGGTTTATAGCTTGACAGAAGACCGTTTGGGGATTGTTTGTTTGTTTGTTTGTTTGATTTTTAGAAAAAAATGCACTTTAAAAAGGGATGAGAGAAAGTGATTTCTCAAATACTTGCCAAATCCTCTGAGCCTCAACTTACTTATCTGTTGAATGGAGATTATAATAGGATGTGTGCAGAAGGAGAATTGTATGACCAAGTGACTAATGTCATATATTAAATGCCTGGAAAATATTAACCCTTAAATAAATTTTAATCACAATGTCATTTTGTAAATTTAGTAGAGGAGAGGGTTTTTAGGTCATTGTTGCAAATCTGATCCAGATTTTATGTAAGATGTTTCCTTTAAGTGATCTACCCACCCATCTGGCAACCACAGGGAAAATAACTAATGCTTCTAACAAAAACAGAGGTCATAAATGATTAAAAAAGACACTCAAGCAAGTTACCATTTTTTTCTACCGTGAGCAGTAAAGATGTGAAATATCGAAGCCAGAATTTGAGTTATTGTGATCACAATGGTCATGACATAGACTGTAAGCTCTTCACCCTGTCTCAAGCATGTGCTCCTCGCTATGTCTACACAAACTGATTGGATGAGTCAGGGGTGAAAATACCTCGTCAGTCAAGCAATTGATGAGTTGTTTCAGTCTAATCTGTTGTTTACCTTCTTTTAGCCAAAGTTAGGCACTGAGGGATGAGTGACTTCTTAGAAAGAACTGGTCATGAATACAGACTCAACACAAAGAGATTTGCATTGCATTAATGAACCCCCAGAGCTACATGGTACAACCTATGTGCCAGTATCTCAATGAGCACGTGCATGTACCATATATCCTAATGATATTTTCACTAGTGTTGCAGATGGCTTTCTAATGTTTTTACTAAAAAATGCTTTCAGAGTTTAAGAAACAAAATAAAAGGAATTGCTTTTTTTTTTTTTTTTTTGTATTCTCATCTCCTGCCAATAAGTAGGTTACAAGTAATTTCCCACCTGGTAACCTGAATACAAGGTTCCTAAGGGAAAACTGTGTGGGTGTGTGGTGTGTATACACATTATTTCTAAGATCTTTTAGAATTCTGCCCCATTGATACTCTGGGAGAAGTCTAGGTTGGCAATTACCTTACATGTTGGGATAAGTTATCATAACATCATAGATTTATTAATGGAATAAACCCAAACATTTATGTCGGCAGACTCCCTACATGATGTGGAAGTCCCCTCAGCCACCTCTGACCCGGTCACTCACCTGGTCACCCACGCCATGCTTGACGCTTCCAATGCATTTTCACTTCTACCCATGTTCTGCTCCAGACAACTCTAAGTGTCATGAAGCTTCTTTTTATGGAAAGCCGATTTTTTTTCATAGATTCCATCTTTCTGCTGTGGTTCCACCTTCTGGAGTAACACAGAGTATTTGAGAAAAAGTATTAATATTTCACTTATTCTTCTCCAAAACCAGCTTCTGTAATTGTACCAACTCTGTCACAGTTTTATAATCACTTGTTCACTCATCCATTCAGCCACCATTGCTCAAGCTTTTATTAAGTATAGGGTATTGTGCATGAAGCTATAAGGGATATGAAGATACGTAAGACGTGATCCCTTCCTTCAAGTAACTAATACACAGCTATTTGTTAATGTTCATCTTAAAATGTGGTGGGCTATATGGAACATAAGTCTCCAGAAGTAAGTGTTCTGAAGAATGAAGACTACAATGAGACCACTATTTCTCATGATCTGAACTCCATACCTCTTTTTTTTTTTTTTGCGGTATGCGGGCCTCTCACTGTTGTGACCTCTCCCGTTGCGGAGCACAGGCTCCGGACGCGCAGGCTCAGCGGCCATGGCTCACGGGCCCAGCCGCTCCGTGGCATGTGGGATCCTCCCAGACCGGGGCACGGACCCGTGTCCCCTGCATCGGCAGGCGGACTCTCAACCACTGCGTCACCCTGAACTCCATACTTTTATTAATGCAGTCTGTTTGTGTTGGCCTTGTCATAGCTGTGTTGTATTGGGTTTCTGGTCAAATAAAAACTCAAGTCTCTATCTCAGTTAGCTGAGCTAGGTGCTATTTATAAATTATGTCTAACTCCTCAGGTGTTTCTAGCGCCATGTTACATAGAGGAATTTAAGACTCAGTAAAGTTATATATCAGTGCTCAAGGTCACAGACCAATTAAGTGATGAGTAAATGAAGGTTTAACTTCCCAGTGAGTATATTAATTAATGACTCTTATTTTTCTCCCCAAAAGTGGAACAATCTGAAAGCATAAACAGCTTCAAAAAAGTTAAAAGTTAGTAGATCCGTGATAGGAAATAGGAGTGTTTTGAGATATAGTCTTTTATGATTCTCCAAAATCTCCTAAGTATGGCAGGATTCCTCCATCGACTGGGTGTTAGGAAGCTAATCATTGGTATTTCCTGTAGCTGCAAAAATATTCAGGGCTTTTTATCTAAGGCAGCTCTTGCTTCACTTGCAGGACTCCTTGTCTTTGGCTCATTGCATCCCCTTTTCCTCTCTTGATTACATGCCTGACATTGAATATTTCCTTATCGTGACTTAAAACCTTTTCTGACTTCCTCCATACTGCTGCTTGCCAGATGTGGTTACATCTTCTATTCGCCTCTTGGGAGGAAATTGTCTACAATTTTAAAATTCCGATTCTAGGCTTTGATCTGGTTCTTCTAGCCCCTACTTACAATTCAACTCTAATTTATTCAATGCATATTTTTTTCACATCTTTATTGGAGTATAATTGCTGTACAATGTTGTGTTAGTTTCTGCTGTACAACAAAGTGAATCAGCTATATGTATACATATATCCCCATATCCCCTCCCTCTTGAGCCTCCCTCCCACCCTCCCTATCCCATCCCTCTAAGTCATCACAAAGCATCGTGTTCAGTGCGTATTTTTGAGCACCTACTAAGTGTCAGGCAGGAGTAGACCTCTGCTCATGGACAGGTAAAGTCATATATATTTTGGTGCCAGTATCTGAGATGGGGTGCTGTGCAGTAGCTTTCCCAGTGTGAAAATTCATGCTTTCTATCCCATCACATAAATCTATCTTTATAACTGTCAGATCTTGGACTTTACACATTTGAGTTTTTCTAACTAGATGTTAAGGTAAATAAGGAGCCCCATTATTCCAAGTCTCTTAACTGAGACAGTGAAGTTCAAATTGCTTATGAAAGTTGTAACATGAAACATTTCAAAGGAAGTGATGGGAATGGATGGTATGAAAGAAATTAGCTATTTGTGGGAAAGAATTGAGTCCCAGGAGTCTGTTGTACCTGCCTCCATTCCTCTGCAGACTTCAGTTTGTACTCTGCTGAGAGCATCCAGGAACAAGGCAGTTAGAGCGTTTGCAATGCCTCCTGATGGTGTTCCTGCTGCAGCTGTCAGATGTATGGAGACATAATTGATGAAATTCTATTTATACCCAGGGATAAACTTAGAAAACCAAGCCATGCTTCCTAAACTAGCAGGTTTAGTGGATCCCCTTGCCGCTGCAGTCTCGACCATCCAAGTGAAAACAATACACATTTTCTGTTTGCCTTAAAGCCACTAATTGGTTCACACCTTTGAATATGTTAATAGTGTAACAGGAGGGCAGCTTCTGATGTCAGAAAGTGTGAGTTCAAATTTTGGCTCACATATTAAGGAATATAATCTTTAATCTCGAGCAAGTTTATCAACTACTTCATTAGTAAAATGAGAATAATGAACAGTGCCCACTTTATGGTGTTGGTAGTGAGGATTAAATAAACCACATTGTATCAAGCTCTTAAAACAGTGACTACATACACAGTAAGCACTCAAAATTAGTTGTTATTTTTATTCTCATTATTATTATTTTACCTCTAATTCAGACAGAGGAATGGGTGGTGCAACAGAAAGTGCTCTGGACCAGGAGCCAAAACACCTGGGTTATAATCTCAGGTGTGCTACTAGCAAACTATGTGACTATATGACCTCGGACAAGTCATTGAACTTCTCCAAGCCTCAGTTTCTTTGTGTGCAAAATGGGTGTATGTGGGGGGAATGTTGCAATGTTTTAAATGCTAAGGTTTCTTTTAGAACCAAAAGTGATCATCATCACCATGTGTTGATGGGCCCTTAGATAATACAGCTTAAAAAATGAAGACAAATATTATTGAGGAAATTATATTCTTAAAGACTCCTCAGGAAGCGTGAAGGCCTTTAGGAAATACTTATGTCAGAATATACAAATTATAGAATAAGTAACCCTGTAATGCCTCACCTATGGACAGCATTTCCAAAGTAATGTTTTCACTGAAGTAATGAACTATTTGAAGTCAGTGTGGAAACAAGATCAATAGAGTTGTGTTTCTCAGGGGAGTCAGGTACACCCTCATTGTCATTTTCATCACTAGTAGAAAATTTAAATACAAGAATAAGAGTGGAAATTCTTAAATTCTGTGCAGAGAATTTCATCATGTCACAGGATCTTACTTTAAGTTGGTTAATCCTAGAAAGTAGGCTCATGATATAGACCCTGAAAATAGAATTATAAATGTTGGGGTATTTCTCCGATATGCTACAGTGCCTGTGGTACAAGGATTCCTATTCATCTAGGTAGAAATCAGGCTTTACGTAATGTACCCCAGGTCTTTTCCCAGAAACGAAACTGTTTCTTGTTCTATGGTGTTGGTAGACAGAACCTTATACCACAGAACAGGTCAAGAGAGGGAGAAACAAATGTGTGAGAATAAGAAAACATTAGCCAAGGAAGAAGAAGGAAAAGAAGAAAACATTGCTGTCAGTTGCTATAATTGTTGATAAACTTGGGGTCAAATCCCAGTTTGCTGGCTGTGTGACCTTGAGTAATTTATTTACTCTCTTTGAGCTTTATGGTTCCAAAGAGTAGGTTGAGGATAATAATATCTTTGTTGGATTTTAAAGTCAAGGAAATATGGAAAGTATCTAGCATAGAGACTGGAAAGTAGTAGATGTTCAATAGCTCGTAGTGATTATTTTCTGAATGTTGAGGGGGGTTGCACATCCCAAACTATGTTGATCCTGGAGCATGGTCACATGCTTCTTAATTCTTCAAAACATAAGAGGAAACAATGTTTCTAATATTCACACACTTTACTTGTATTCATTGCAAATAATGGAAATGATTGACCGAGTTAGCAGTGTGGCTATTCCAGCTGCTGTTTCTTTCTAAATGAGATTATTTAGTAAATATTCTTCAGAGAAGAATTCACTCATGATTTCAAGATGGTATAGCAAAGGAGCTGCAGCTATACCTTTGTTGACAATGTTATATGTTGGGAAGAGCCCGTAACTTTGAATCAGATATTTTGTTTGAATGCCAGCTAAACCACTTACTGACTTCTGTTTCAGGGGTTAAAACATTTAACCTCTGAGAATAAGATTATGTAACTTGAGATGGGAATGGAAACAAGAATAGCACCTATCTCAGAGGGCTTCTTTGAGGATGGAATACAGATGTATGTGGATATATTTCTTGAGGGAGTAAAGCACTGTAAACACTGATGTTGATTCTCAGCTATGTCTGATCCAGGACCAGAAGGAAAGGAACTCCCCCTCTCCTTAGATTCTGTTGTTTCCTGGTATACAGGATGAGGTGAAGGACACCTCTTTCTTCTTTATGAACTGTTTTTTCTCCTAACACGTGACACCAAATGTTCGTAGGGTTTTTTTGCCACACCAACCAATTCTCCAGCTCTCCAGATACTGAATGGGTGTCCTACAAGTCAAGTCAGTTCTGACACTAACTACCCGGAGTTAGTGTAGACCCCACAGGTTAAGGGCTTAGTCTCACAAGACTTCCTCCCCCTTAAGATGCCAATCTCAAGTCCTGGACCTCCTGTACTTCTGAGCTGGCTATAAATCAGAGTTCCCATGACCCCCTCCTCAGGTTCAGTAATTTGTTATAGTAACTCAGAACTTAGGGAGAGACTTTACCTACTATTACTGGCTTATTATAAAGTATATAATAAAGGATACAAATGAACAGCCAGATGAAGAGGTACATAGGGTGAGGTCAAGAAGGATCCCAAGCACAGAAGCTTCTGTTCCTGTAGAGTTGAAGTAGGCCACCCTCCTAGCATGTGAGTGCATTCATCAACCCAGAAGCTCCTCATACTCTGTCGTTTAGAGTTTTTTAAGGACGGTTTCATCACATAGGCATGATTGAATATTAACTCAATTTCCAGTCCCTCTCCTCTCTCTAAACGTTGGGGCTGGGGCTTCTAATTATTTTGTCTTTCAGGGTACCAACCCCCAGCCTGAAGCTATCTAGGCACCCACCAAGAGTTGCCTCTTTGGAACAAAAGATGCTTCTATCACGTATATCACTTAGAAAATCCAAGGTTTTTAGAATTCTTGTGCTAGGAACCAGAACAAAGACCAACACTGTATTTCCTATTATATCACAGTATATCATTTTCCATGATCAATAGAAGTATAGAGCCTTTAGTAATTTTACCTTTTTTCCCTACCAACTTGTTCTGTGGAAGCAGCTTCAAATTTGCTAATTGAATTAAGCCAAACTTGTTAATTTTTTCAGCTTTATTGAGATGAAAATCAAAACCACAGTGAGCTATCACCTCACACCTGTTAGAATGGCTACTGTCAAAAAGACAAGAGATAAATATTTGGTGAGGATGTGGAGGGAGGGAAACCCTCGTTTCCTTGTGCCCTGTTGCTGGGAATGTAAATTGGTGCAGCCACTATGGAAAACAGTATGAAGGCTCCAAACTTCTTAATTTTATTTATTTATTTATTGCGGTACACGGGCCTCTCACTGTTGCGGCCTCTCCCGTTGCGGAACACAGGCTCCGGACGCGCAGGCTCAGCGGCCATGGCTCACGGGCCTAGCCTCTCCACGGCATGTGGGATCTTCCCGGACCGGGGCACAAACCCGTGTCCCCTGCATCAGCAGGTGGACTCTGAACCACTGCGCCACCAGGGAAGCCCCAAACTTCTTAATTTTGAACCAAATTAAAACCATTAGAACTCTCTCTTTGCCTCCAAAAGCACAATAGTTTTTCTGAACAGAGCATGAAGAAATGTATGTTTTGCCTCTTAATTTTTGACATAGCTATTTACCTGAGAAGGAAGTTATTTGTTCTGCCTCAGCCCACCCATGTCTTCACTGCTAACTCAAGAAAGCTGGAAGAAATAAAGATATATAGTAGCCACCTCCTTACCTCTACCAGGTTCCAGGGTTCTCACCTCTATCAGGTTCCAAGTTCCTTCAGGAAATTCAGGCCCTGGAAAGAAGAGGGAGCCCCACTTTTGACCACTCCTTTATTTCCTCTCTCCTTCTTGCCACTTTCAGACTTATCTCTCTCAAACCAGAGCTTCCATGTGGATGGGAGATGATAACCTATGAGTTAATTGAACAATAAAACCCTGAATCATAGAGGGAAAAAGGTACTCATGGAGAAGTTAAATAATTGTGGAACTGAGGAACAGAGCAAGTTGTGGGGGGGGTGTGGAATACTTGGTATTCTGTTTTCAATAGTGGAAATATATGTGTCTGCTTATTGAGATAAAAAGATTACTAATTGGAGAGAAGTAATGAAACTCCAAGTTAACAAAGACAAAAATAGAGTGAATAAAATATCCATTAAGTCAGCAAAAAGAAAGAAGATAAAGAAGAAACCACATAGGAGAATAAATAATAATCATATTAAATGGAAAAATTAATAGCAAGTCTGTTAGTCATTACACTAAATATAAATGGACCGAATGTTCCATTAAATGACAGAGATTGTCAAATAATTTTTAAAAGAAAGCTCAATATATGCTACATGTAAGAAACAATTAGAACAAAGAAATAAAGAATGGTTGATGGTAGAGAATGGGCACCTGTGGTAGTAGTGATAATCTAGCTGAATTTTAATTTCTTAAGAGTTATTTCTGTTCCTATGCCATAGATGTAAAGGAATACAACCATACTATCTGGTTTGTAGATTTTTCTAAACTATATGTTTCATATTTTACGTTAATTTATTTATTCTTTTATTCAACAAATAAATAGTGACTTCTGCCATTCAGTGACAAAACTGCATATTGTGGCTAATCAAGGACTTTATTTTGTCAGTATAGAAGATACTTGTGATTGATCAGGTTCTCAAATCACTGCAACTTTTCCTCCTTGTCTGCTACTCTGGCTGATAGGTGGAGCTGCCATCTATTTGTTTCAGTTGATGTGAATTTTTATGTGGCATTCCTATTGCCTATTCTTTTTTGCGCTAGCCATCCTCAAAAATTTTATATTGAACATAAGTTAAGAGTCTGAAATGCATTTTGAATGAGAAGGGGCATTATTAATTCAGTAATTAAAATTCTAGATTATTTGCTAGTTGCTTTCTTTATATCATTTTTAACTTTAGGAGTATAATTTCCTTTTGGTATTATTTAGCCATTGTTCTTTGCTGAATTGCCATATGGGTGTGCCAGCAGTAAAGGATCTTATTGTGCTTCCACTTCGTCTGGGGTCTAGTTGGAAATGCAGATGCTTAGGCCCCAAAACTTCTGAATCATAATCTGCATTTTAATTGGATTCTCAACTGATTTGTTCACACATTAAATTTGAGAGACACTTTTCTAGGAGATTTTTTGTTTTTGGCTGATATATTAATTCTTCAACTAAACTTATCGTTTGCTACACAATAAAAAATAATGCGCAGAAAGGTCTTTATTCAATATTCCCATTTTATTTTATCTGTAGGAGTCTTGAGATTCAATAGAGTGTTCAGTCACAAGAATTGTCTTATCCTAAATTTTCTGGTACAATTATCTCTTTATTTACATTACTAAAGTTATTTTAATTTTTTCTCGGTTTCAATGGCTTAGATATGTGCATGGTTAACACTTATAAACATCTTCAGAACCTTTTTGAAAGTTAGCATAAATTACAAATAGAAAATTCAAAAATGTGTCTTTTCTGATAAGAGAATTTAAAAGTATGTTGGGAAGTGACAATACTTTAGCTTCAATTCAGTTGAACTACTTTGGGCACAAAGACAGAAAGGAATTTTTGTTCCAGCAAATGCACAGCAGGAACAGCTGAAACCTAGAGAGAGATAATGCACTAAGTATAGCAGTTAAGTGATAAAGACTTTGATTCCTAAAGTGGCAAGCTCTAAGCCTCAAAGCTGTGGGAGCAGCTTAAGGCAGCAACTAGAAATGGCATGGATCTCCTGGAGTTATGAAGATGCCTTTGGGTACCATCAGAGGGGAGGCCGAGTGAGGTATATCCTAAAGGGACAGATAATTATGATTGGTGCCAGTTGATTGTAAATCATTCAAAGTACCATATTGTACTAAGATACTAAATCCAAAGATCTTTTTGAAATTACTTCCTGTTTCCCTATAATGTTGTGCACTCCTGGATGCTCCTGTTTTTTCCCGTTTTACTTTGCAGACCTGACTTACGTGGTCCAGACTTGCTTCCTTGACCTGATCCTTTGAAGACTGCATTTTTTTCCTTAACTACTTAAATGTCTTGCTTCAATTTTCACTTCCAGAGAAGTGACTTAAAAATACATTTCAAGTCCAGACATCCAGATCCCAAAACAAGAAAATCCTGGCTACACCTAAAATTCAAACAACAAACAAACAAACATAATGCTTAGTCCTACATACAAGACTTTTAACTTGTGTTCTGTAGGGTAATCCGGTTCTTTTAGGGTTGCCTCAGGAGCCCCCAGAGAGGACAAGGGGATCGAGCTGCTGAGATTTTTGGAGGAGCTCTCTCATCAATTTTATATATTGGTGTTTTATGTAGGTTTCATTTGATAAAATCATAGTAATAATAACCATAAAAATAATAAGCTGCTTTAAAATTTACATTACTGATGTTACAGAAATAAAAAAGACTATAAAAGAATACAATGAACAATTTTATGTTAACAAGTGAGTTAACATAAGTAAAAAGACAAAATCCTAGAAACACACAAACTAATGAAAATGACTCAAGAAGAAATAGAAGATTGAATTCGTAAATTTAAAACTCCCCACAGAGAAAAGCCAGGGCCAGATGATCTCACTGGTGAATTCTACCAAATGTTTAAAAGGAGAATTAACACCAATTCTTTACCAACTCATAAAAAAACAGAAATGGAGAGAACACTGTCCAGCCCTTTCTATGAGGTCAGTATTATCCTGACACCAAAACCAGACAAAGGCATAACAAGAAAACTATGGACTGATACCTATTATGAATATAGACACAAATATTCTCCACAAAATACTAGCAGCTGAATCCAAAAACATATAAAAATGATCACACATCATGACCGAGTGTGATTTGCCTCAGAATTGCAAGATTCGTTTAACATCTAAAAAATCAGCTAATGTAGTACACCTTATCAAAACAGTGTACCATACAAAATACACATGATTATCTCAATAAACACAGAAAAAACATTTCAAGTCCAACATCCCTTCAGGATAAACACTTAACAAAGTAGAAATACAAGGGAAAGCCCTCAACCTGATAAAGGGTATCTGTGAAATAACACATGTAACGTTAAACTTAATGGTGAAAAACTAAATGTTTTCTCCCTAAGATCAGGAACAAAACAAGGATGTCCACTTCTATTCAACATTGTATGAGAAGTTCTGGCAAGGACAATTCTGCAAGAAAAAAAAGATATCCAATATTAAAGGAAGAATTATCGCTGTTTAGAGCTGACATGATCTTTATATAGAAAATCATAAGAAAAGCTATTATATCTAATAAGTGAGTTAAGCAAGGTTGCAGGACACAAGGCCAATACACACCAAAAATTGTATTTCTATACACTCACAATGAAAAATCTGAGATGAAATTAGGAAAACAATCCATTCACAATAAGATCAAAAATAACAAAACACTCAGAAACAAATTTAACAAAAGTGCAAAATTTGTACTGTGAAAACTACAAAACATAGTTGAAATAAATGAAGGAAAACCTAAATAATTGGGAAGATAGCCCATGGTCATGTATCAGAAGACTTAATATTGTTAAGATGGCAACACTCTCCGAATTGACCTACTGCTTCAAAATAATCTCTGTCAAAATTCCAGATGTCTTTTTGCAGAAACTTCTTTTTGCAAAAGTTAACAAGGTAATCTTAAAATTCATATGGAATTTCAAGGGGACCCAGAATAGCCAAAACAATATTGGAAAAGGAAAGCGTATTTGAAGGACTCATTCTTCCCTATTTCAAGATGTACTAGAAAACTAAAGTAGTCAAGGCAATAAACAAATGAAGACAAACAAATAGATTAATGGGAGTACATTTTTGTGACCTTGGGTTAGGCAGGAGTTTCTAGATATGACACACACAAATCCATTTCTACTATTTTCTCAAGGCCCAAGTCTTCATTTCTTATCTCTATCATCCTGTTGGCACTTGAGCTGTATAGTCTAGAGTTGGGAAATGTCTTACGTTTATACACCAGACTCCTTAACTCAGTGGTCCTCATCCTTGAACATTTGAATCATTGAGAAACTTCAAAAAAATACTCCTTAGGTCTCACACTCAGAGCATCTGGTTTCATCGGTATGGGGTACACACTGGGCCTCAAAATATTCTAAAAGTTCTCCAGGTGATTTTAATATGCAGTCAAGTTTGAGAAACTTATCCTAAGTGAATAGAAAATTCTATATGACTAAGGCTTGCTTTATGATTCATCACATCCCCAGCACTTAGTACAATACCTAAAATGAAAAAGATGCTTAATCATTGCTGAGCAAGAATTCTTTTATTACAATTCTTTATCCTATGTTATTCCTACATTTATTTCTCAAAGAAATAAAAATGATCAGATTTAAAGTTTTGAAAAAAAATTATGTTGACATAAAATTAGGTCAGATATTTTGGCCTTGTATTACTTTCCTGAATCCATTAATAGGAAGAGCTGAACAGCCACAGTTCTGTCCACACTGGAGGTAACACTGGACATTGGTTACATGATCCAGATTGGAGATATCATCATTGCTACTGGACATGACTGGCTTAGAGGTCATGCCTGACTCTGTAGACTCCCCAGCACCACCACCATGCTATGCAATATAGAAATAGGAACACACAGAAATAACACTTGTCTTTGAAGAGCTTGCAGTCTAGTAAAAGAGATAGAACTCAATGAGCCGGCTATCTGGTGCCATTCCATTTCAGAAATGATATACTTAACACTAGAAATGTTTTTAAATATCAGGAATGAAAACAGATGCCCAGTATCATCACAGTTGCTTTGACAATAAATGGAAGTCATGACCAGCATGTTGAACAAGAAAACAGAAATTAGAAGAATAAAGTTTAGAAAGGAGTAACTAAAACTGTCATTATTTACAAATGATGTGACCTTTTTGCGTAGAAAACCAAGACAATCTCCAAGTAAATTATTAGAAATAATAGACTAGTTTATTAATATGCAAAAGGAAATTGCCTTACTATGCCCTAGCCACAAATAATCAGAAAATAAAACTGCACAAAGGACATTATTTACTATAGTATCAGAGATTATCAATAGCCTTTAAATAAATATAAAAAATAGTTTCACTTGAACAGGTAAATCATTAAAACTGTAAGAGGCATTAGTGATCTAAATAAATAGAGATTAGATTTATATTCAAGGTTAGGGAGACAGAATTTTAAAGATATCAATTCTCCCTTAATTGTGCTTTAGATTCAGTGAAATTCTAATTAAAATCTCTAATAGGAATTTTCATGGAACTTTATAAGCAAATTCTAAAATTTCCATGGAGGAATAAAGAGCCAGGGAAACTGAAGGTTTTTGTTCTACCAAATATTAAGACTTACGAGTTTATATTAATTAAAGCCCTTGTACCTCTATGCTAGGATAAACAAATTGGCCCAAAGAATAAAATAGAGATCTCAGAAACAGACCTGTATATAGATAAATAGATAGATGATAGATAGATAGATAGATGGAAAACTGTTTTCTTCCGTAAAGTATACAGCATCAATTACTAAATGAGGGCTTAAACGAGGTACTCAGTGGAGTAAGTGCATAGTAGCCCTGATGTGAAACAGTAGATTAGATAACTTGAAATTAACTGGGATTTGATTAAATAGTAGGTAGTATCAGGCAACTGAAAACTTAGTGGTGAGGTTTAAACAAGCATAAAGAAAATCAACTGTAGGGGCTGAGATTTACACATTGACTTTGTATTGAACTCTGAATTGTCCTCTCAGAGAGCAGCTGTTTTCATTGAGTCTGAAGTCTTTTGGGGGGCTGTTCCAGAGTGTTCTGTTTTCTGAGGTGACCCCACTCTGCAATTCTCTTTTACTTTTATCAGGTTAAATTAAACTGAAGGCAGGGAGCCATCTTCAAGCTCATAACATCTATTGTTATTTTAATCAAAAAGGAGCACTACTGCTTTAAGATTTGCTCATGTATCCATGGAAGTGTTCATATCCTCAGAGAATACGGTGGATTTAGCTCGATTTGGACAGGGGACAGCTCATTTCCTCTTCACTTAAACACCAGTCCTCTGGAAACTTTGTCTTCCCAGAGAAGGCAGAATGGATCTAACTCAAAGTCAGAGCCTCCACCATTAACCCACAGTGATATTTACATTGAAAAATATTTACCCTACAACTGTCATTGCCTTAGCACCCCTACTCTTCCACTAGGAGGCTCTCTTATTTGTAACTCTTGACAAAAAAACTTGTTTTCAAGATTCAAATCCATGTTTCGGTAGGGTGAGGATTTTCCATCATCAATCTAGCCCATGAAACTAATTACTGTCTAATACATCAACATATATAAAATATCCCTTTCCAAGCTATGTACTCTCCTAATATCAAGTAAGTAGCTAACTACTATTGCTGATGGTCTGAATGGTGTCTATGCCTATGAAATACTTTAGATTAAGATATGTATGTACTCAGATGTAGACAACTAGAGAAAAGGGAATATTTTAAATGTCACTTAGTCTTAAATTTCCCATAATCAGGAACAAAGGTGGAAACTACAAATGTCACAACACATTGTACTATAATTGGTTGTAATAAGTGATTACTATGCACTTACTAAGAGTTTAGTTGAATGTTAAAATAAAAATTGCCTTTAAATGAACAACATAATTCAAAATTCATAAACCAGTCATCACAGATACAAATCAATCATAGCTAAATGCTTTAAGATCCTCGTGTCTGTGTGTGTGTGTATGTCTGAATTTTTTGTGTACATAAAAATGAAGAACGAAGTAATATGGGCCTTAAGTACAATTATCATTTTGATATGCTTCTCTGTATTTCCTAATTTTTCAATAATTACTTTGTGCTACCTTGTAGTCAGAGATCAAATCAATTATAATTTTCAAATATCTTCAACATTTTTAATAGTACCTTTGGCATTTTCTTCCATATTACCTCTTTATGTCTCTACTTGCTTTCTTTATATGTTGAAAAGGCTCTATATCGAGGTGTCTGGATGTAGCTGGAGACTTTGTACTACTGCTCTCCTGTAATATGCTCTATTTCGAACAGATCAAGATCATACGTGCCTTCAAGTCCCAAGATCAAACCATTTCTATCAAACTAGTCAACATGAATAGAGTTTCTTACAAGCCCAGTGATTTAAACTAGGAGTACATTGACTTCATTACATTCTGAATACTAATATACTTTGGCTTTTCTTATTCTCTCTTGGCCCCAAAACAGAGGTTTTGACTAGGATGAAAACAGGTAGATTTTGATAATTTCTTTCTGATTTATTCAGTGCTCTATAGAGAGAATGATCATAGTTCTCAATGGCTGCATAAATGAAGTTATCATCCTCATTGACTCAAACATACAGGCTCAAGACAGAATAACTTTAGAGCTAGGGAGAAATTTGGCTTTTTACAAAATTTCTTTTTTCTCACTTTAATTCTATATATGAATAAGAAGCCAAACTGAATGTTTTAATTTAATAAGAATTAATTTAAGAATTTAGTGAAACTATTTTCTTTCTCAAATATTTTTTTTGGATAGTAATGATTTTGTTATGATCTATCTTGCATGTAGATTCACTTTATTACAGTACATTCACTACTTGGTCACTCTTTTTATTTAACAAGCTAAAAATAAGAGACGAGGCAATGATTGTGATTGCATTGAATTCCAGCTCCCTGGGTAGAGACTAAGCAGTTTGAATTGACATTTGTGTCACTGTCAAAAACCAACTGCTTGCCACATCCATTGGTGTTAAACACAACATCTGGTTCAGTATAATTAGGTTTTCAAGTAAGTTGATGAGAAAATGAGCCGTATGCACTTATCCAAATGGAGAAGCATGAAGAATTTTCTTTTGATTGACATAGATATATGAGATGGGTTTGAAAAGATAGTGATTCAGGTCTTGAAGTCACACTTGACATCAAACATGACCGTTGGGTTTCACTTAGGAAGGGGAATAGATCCCATTTTCTTTCATTACCAAACACATGGTTGATGATGACATTTCTTGTATGAAGTGCAATGGGAGGAGATCTCCTGTGGTTGTTCTCTAATTGAGAGTTTGTCCCAGAAATAAAGAGGAATTGAGCCTGATGGTTTCATGATGGTGAGTGCAAAAGCATCGACATTGTCATGGGCAGGGCTGTAGATGTAACTGGATCACTGGATTTCACTCTGTGAAAGAGTGGAAGTCATTTCTGGAGTTGAGAGATTTCAGCCAGCTGGGTGGAATGGAGTTAGGTGACCTGGCCCTTGCTTCTGCTTCTTGTCAGGATCTGAATACTATCTCTACACACTACACTGGAATAATCTGTTGCTGGGAAGGTTGCTTGTCCCTCAGAGTAGCCGTATTATTGGGCCTTTGGCTAATGGCTTCAGAAGCTTTTAAAAGAAGAGTGCTGGAAGAGTGAGGAAGTTTAACATTTAAATAATTCCAATTTTAAGAACGGGATCACTAGAGACAATGATTTTAGCTTAGGGAAACCTTGGCTGGTCTTCTTTTACAAATTCAGCTCCTAATTTTGGCTTCATTTAGCCATCACAGACATCAACCTACTTGTCCCCATGAAGAAGAAGCAGCAGAGGGTCTGTCACACAGGTCCTCTTACAAGACAAGACAAACCCCATGACTCTAAAAGAAGTAGTTCCGTTTTCTTTTAGAAAGAATGGCTATTTTATCTCTTCTTTTATAGGCTTACACAGATGTGGAGCCTATTTAACTTGTAGTTTTATTCAGGGCTTTACCTGTTTTAAAAACAATAATATGTGGGCTTCCCTGGTGGCGCAGTGGTTGAGAGTCCGCCTGCCGATGCAGGGGACACGGGATCGTGCCCCGGTCCGGGAAGATCCCATATGCCACGGAGCGGCTGCGCCCGTGAGCCATGGCCGCTGAGCCTGCGCGTCCGGAGCCCGTGCTCCGCAACGGGAGAGGCCACAACAGTGAGAGGCCTGCGTACCGCAAAAAAAAAATAAAAAAAAAAATAATAATATGTACTTGAGTTAAACAGACCTAATCTCAAGTTCTAGTTGTGCCCCTTTCGAGTTATGTGGATTTGGGAAATTAACTTATTCAGTTTTAATGTGTCTGTATCTGTAAACCAAGGATAATAGTATTTCTTCTACCCAACTAATGGTTGTCGTGAAGACTAAATGAGAAAAGAATACACAAAAGGACTTTTTATATGTTAGCATTCCATGTAAATGTTACTACTCTTTAAAATCAAGTTATGGGTTTGAAATATCAAGTAAATAATATTAGATATTCTTTAATTTGACTAGCAAAAAAATGAGCATAATAAGTATAGCAGGACTTACCATCCATGTTTTTCAAGTGAGGAGATAGAGCTTCATTTAAATTAAATGAATTAAGGAAAGGTCACACAACTGGTACCATGGAAGGAATAAAACTCACATTTTAGTATAATTTAAATTGGCATTTGATGAAGTCTTACAGGAGAATCTATACTGAAAATTAAGTATCATGAAACATAAGGCAATTTATCTACGTGACTTCATAGCCAAGTATAAAATTCTATCCAATGAATGTTGTTTGCATATCAGTGTTAGTTTCAGAACAGGTCCCTAGTTGTGTTTTGTTCTGTACTTGGTTCTTATGCTTTGGACTACATTTATTAGTGGTTCAGATAAAGCCCAGAAAAAAACTTAAAACACTGGAGAATAATAGCTGAACACAACAGTTTTAAGATTTAGAATCAGCAGTCTCAGCATCATCAGTAGGTTTAAGTAATGTGCCCAAACTGATTAGATGATATTTAAGAGAGGGACTTCTCTGGTGGCGCAGTGGTTCAGAATCCGCCTGCCAATGCAAGGGACACAGGTTCGATCCCTGGTCTGGGAAGATCCCACATGCTGCGGAGCAGCTAAGCCCGTGCGCCACAACGACTGAGCCTGTGCTCTAGAGCCTGCGAGCCACAACTACTGAGCCCACATGCTATAACTACTGAAGCCCACGTGCCTAGAGCCCATGCTCTGCAACAAGAGAAACCACCACAATGAGAAGCCCACACACCACAACAAAGAGTAGCCTCCACTCGCCACAACTAGAGAAAGCCCACATGTAGCAATGAAGACCCAACACAGCCAAAAATAAATAAATAAATAAATTTATTTATTTTAAAAAGATGATATTTAAGAGAATAAGTATACTATTACACTCTAAAATTTGAAAAATAAACCAAGTAGGAAGAAGATAGAGCAGTTTTTATGAAAGAGTCACTTAATTTGATGATGAAATCAATACATCAGTGGTGTGATTCAGATGCTGTAACGCCTTGAATACAATCTGAGGTAGTGACTGAACAGGAAGCAGTTAAGGGTACCACTCTCTCTGGTAGACCCGTCCTGGAGAGGAAACCTTGTATAGTGGTTAAGGACATAGACTCTAGAACCAGACTGCCTGGCTAAACCCTAGCTGTGTGACTCTCTTCTAGTTGTGTGACTTTGGGAAAGTTACTTAATTGTCTTGTGCCTTAGATTCCTCAACTGTAAGATGGAGTTAACAATAGTACCTGGCTTAGGGAGTTATTATGAGATTTAATAGACCAGGTGCTCAAAATGGGGCCTGGCACAAAGTCAGTTAACCATTGTGATTATCCCTGTTAACTCTGAATCACAAACTAAGAAAGGCACTTTCAATCTGGAATGTTTCCAGGGGAGGGAAGTAGAAGGTAGTATTTATTGAACATATATTAAACTTTCAACCATGAGCTAATGCATTTCTGTTTAATTTTTTCAAAAACCCTGGGAATTAGGTACTGTTGTTTTTGTAATGTATATGCAAACAATATAACTCACAGCGAAAATTGTGAGTTAGAAAGGTTATATAATACAACTGATACGTGGTAGATATTTGCTTGACTTTGAAATAACTTTACCCGTGAAGTAATGCTCATTTGAGGATCAGCTGACACAACTGAGGAAGTTTAACCTGGCCCAGCAGGGACCAAGTAGAAGCATATTGTCCCCTAACATTTGAAGGACTATCAAGTAGAACAGGGATTTTACCCTGCCCAGCTAATAATATAGTCCTACATAAAGATTCCAGGACAGGGCTCTAGTACACCTCCTTATCTGCTCAGGCCTGGGTTTACTGCATTAACCTCTTATCTGAACTTCATACCACTAAGCTTTTCTTAGTACAATTCATCCTGCATCCTGTTATGAGATTAATCTTCCAAAAATACTACCACTGTTATATCAGCCTCCAGCTGAAAACCCTTCAGTGCTTCCTCCATGGTAGGCAGGATAAAATCCAGATACCTTAACTTGGCATTCAGAAGATTTTATGATCTGCTTGCAACCAATATCTAGAATTATTAACTTGTTGCACCAAAAGGGGCCTCAGACATAATGTCTTGTCCCTTCATCATCAAATGATGAAAATTAAGCTCTAAACAGGTACATGATCTATCAAGAACTACAGCTAGTTAAGAGAAGAGAGTGAGTGAATATCCAGGTCTGTATACTACTATTGCAAATAAGACATTCAAAACGACAATGACTGAAGCAAAGGAAACCACCTTATCCTGGACAGTATGGTAGGTTTTCCACATACATTTCTTCCATGCACCCGAGAGAGGTTTTTCTTCGACCTCCCCCCACCCCCAATTTTAAAAACTTTATTTTTTATAGCAGTTTTAGGTTCACAGTAGAATTGAGAGGAAGATACAGAGATTCCCCATATGTTCCCTGCTTCCTCACATGCATAGTTTCCCTTATTACCAACATCCCTCTCAGGAGTCTTTCACTATTTGCAATTGATGAACCTACACTGACTCATCATAACCACTGAAAGTCTGTAGTTTATATTAGGATATTAGGGTTCATACTTGTACATTTTAGAGGTTTGGACAAGCAAATAATGATATGGATATATCATTATAGTATCTTACAGAGTATTTTCACTGCTCAAAATATCCTCTGTGCTCTAACTATCCATCCCTCCACTCCCACCCCTGGAAACCACTGATCTTTTTACTGTCTCCATAGTTTTGCCTTCTCTAGAATGTCATATGGTTGGAATCACATAGCATATAGTCTCTTCAGATTAACTTCTTTCACTGAGCAATAGGCATTTAAGTGTCTTCTGTGTTTTTTCATGGCTTGAAATGTTTGTCTTTTTACAACCTGTCATTAGTGTCTTCCTCTATTTTTCTTTGACTGATTTGATGAAAACATATAATGTAACTCCAGGAAAAGTCAAGTGAAATGCCATGCTGTAGTCACTGAGATTTTTGTGCTTTTATTTTGTTTTAATTTTTCATTTGTTGTTGATAATTATGAGCCCAGTGTAAGGTATCCTAGTAGTAGTGAATGCTTCTGCATAGTCGCCAAAGTACATTCCTGCAGGTTCTAGAGTGAAATAGTCCAGGCTTAACACCTTGGCTCAGTCCATTTCTAGCTGTGTGTCTTTGGGCTAATAAGTACACCTTTCTAAGCCTCCGTTTCCTAGGCCTAACAGAGACCAGTTTATCTTACTTTTTGATACTTGTGAGGTTTTATTGAAATAATGAATTGAAAATACTTGTTCAGCCTTTAGAGTTTGAGCTGAAACTTGGGGTTGGGGGGCGGGTACAAGGAGTCTCAGTCTTTCAGACATCTAGTATAGTTCTTCACACATTAACCAGTAGGACAAAGACGTTAAACATGCAGTATATACGGTCTGCTGCATTTCGCTTATTGGGAATGAGTGTCATCTCGCTAAAGGTACCCAACTTCTGATGGAGCTGGATCCTTTCACAAGAAGGCCCCCATCCAAGCAAACCACAGCCAGTGTTTTCCTCACTTCTGATTTGTGCAATGGGAAAAGCAGGCTTTTGTGTCCTGGCAACTTCCAGAAGCTCATGCTTCTCCATCCCTTAGGAAGCGCTTCTGGCCACCGTCCTGGAGGACCAGCGTCAGTCCTATTGCTAACACCCAATGACAGACAGGTCCCCCCTGCAGGACTCAGTTTTCAAGGTGCCTATTTTGAAAGATAAAACACATTTTTTTTTTTTTTCTGGGAAGCCCAAAGTGCTGCTCTCTCATTCTCTCAGCACTCGCCTCCTTTTTCTGTGATGTCTGGCATTTTTGGTTCTCTTGTCCCTTTACCCTTTGATCTAACACATCACTCCTTGACAGAGGCTCACCTTCACTGTCGAGGAAGAATAACCCCAGGGCAGGACTTTGCTTGTCATCCTCCATGGTGAAGAGGAATGCAGAGAAATATTTTAGTTTTTCCCAAATCTCTTTATCCTCTTTGATTTTTCTCATGCTTTGCTGGTTTGCAGGCACTCACTGGGGCGGCCACAGACAATGCATCGGAGAAACTTTTTCATTTGGTTCTTTTCTTCTCCTTTTTTCTCTTTGTCCTTCACATCATTGACTAAACTAACCTCTTACTGTCAGAGTCTTCATTCCATACTAGGAGATGCAGTGTATTCGCATTTCCATTTTAATCACAGCCTCTGAGGGTTGGAAGGGAACTTGGAGGTCACCAAGCCCAGCTCACATAGGAGCTCTGTCTTCAGCTCCTGTAACAGACAGTGTTTTAGCCTTTCTGTGGACACTTGCAGTAGAGGGAAGTGCCCTGTTTTGCAGTGCAGCCCATCCCATTACAGGAGCACACCTGACATCAGGGATCTTTCTTTTAACGGTCATCTGTCTTCTAGTGACACTCAGCCATTACTAAGGTTGTCTCTAGTGCTGTGCAGAATAAATTTGTTACATGTTAGACATTTTATCTCTTCTCTTGTCCTCCTTTTATTCTATCTATGCCTTTGATTATTCCTGATACAGTGTTTTCTTCCTCATTTGTTTCTTTAGTTTTTGGTGGAAACAATTTAGCTTACAACTGCTGTTTGCTCCCCAAAATTGAAAACAAAAACACATTAGGAACATAACTTTCTGTCACCAGAATATTTAGTCCCTTTTTATTAAATTATATATATATAGAGAGAGTTCCTTTGCATAATTCTCTAATTATGCTAATTTATGCATCTATGACGCATACTCTTCCTATTAGGCTGGTAATAGATGCCAAACTAACATTTCATTGACCAAAAATCTGTCCCTGAATCGGTGATTCCTTAACTTGGTATTATCTTCTGGGAACATTTTAGGGCAAGATAAAAAGAGGTTCTTGCAAACACCAAAAAAAACGGAGACAAGAACCAACAAGCTTTCCAAGGTAGGATCATGTTTTAAATTGATATAGTGTCAGGTGTTCTCATAGGAGCTCAGCAGGAGAATGGAACGGAAATTAAGATGGTCTATAAGCCCACTTACAGAGAATACAAAGTATCTCAAACTAAACATCACAAAAGGAGAGAATGTGCATACTTATAAATACAAACAAACACATGAGCTAATAGACACCACCTTCCTATGTATACAAAAGGGGATATCTGGACACATTCAAACATAAGGACAGAACCAAACTGAAAATCATGCATAGCTCTGTGGCAGGTAGAAGTACTCTCAGATGTGGAGTGTGCACTTACCAACCACAGCCACAGTAATAGGACCGACATGATCCTCCAAATTGGTTTTCTGCATGGAAACAGGTGTCTCTGTCAGCAAGGAGTGAAAGACACCGGGAGAGAAGCAACCTCACCTGCCAGGCCCCTGGAAGTTACCTATAGGCCTGGATATACAGGTGTAGATAAGCACAAAGAGAAAAGCTTTAAGAGAAAGATGTATGAGGTGGAAAGTGCCAAAAATGGTGCATGAGTGGCTAGGGAGGGCTGGGTGAGAAAGAGGTCAGCTAGAAAAAAGAGGAATCATATTAGGAAAAAAATGAAATCCTCCATTTTATGTTAATCAAATTGTTTTAGTTTCTCATTCCCAGTTATAAACTGGATCAAACCATCATGGTCTCAGAGACAGAGGAAGGATTTGGCCAGTCTTATGTCTAAGGCCAGCAAGCACTTGGAACACCATGAAATTATCAACTATAACAACAGTTTAGAATGATTGTTTTCAGATGTACAGGTGGCTGAGAAAGGAAAAAAATAAAAAGAGACATATTAAATCTAGAAAAAAGTGTGTGGCTCTTTTAAAAAAATTCTCCCATTTTCTTAAAATCTAGGGATGGAAGTAGCATAAGAAGGATAGAAATAATGTTACAGATAGAATGTGAAGTTGAGGTAAAAACAATACAGTAATTCAGGTATTTGGGTTTTTTTTTTCTACTTTGATAATAACAAAGGTCAGTGTAGACATGCAGTAAAGTGATTTTTATGGATTTTTATCAACTTAAGTAACAACACAGTCTTCTCCATGGAAAATTTATTATAGCTGTTTCATCAATGCTGGTTTGGCTATCTGCCCAGGAGACTTCTTCAGTTATGTCATGTACCTCTTAACCTGATAGGGATTCTTCCTACCTGGGATTGCTGCTAAGAAGCTCTTCTTTTATTATTTCCCCCAATAATATTATTATCCTTTACAGTTTAAAGATCAAGGAACAGAGAGATTAAAGACCTTGAGGAGGTTGGAGTTGATGGGATCTGGTGGTGGGGTTAAATACAGCTAAGGGAGGTTGCTCTCCACAGTGTCAGGAGAAAAGATGGGGAACAACTAGAGAGAAGTCAGCAGGTGCCAAGGGAGGATGATTAATGCTTTCTCTCTTGATTGCTGCAGTTCCTGATAATGTAGGAGACAAGACAATTGTGAGTTGGGAAAACTTGAGAAGCGTAGTGAAGATTTGAAAGAGCTGTTGAGGGAGTTTGGACGGAGGGATGACTAAGGAGGACACTGGTGAGATTGGGATCTTGTCCTCATCGTGGTTCCACTCCTCATGGCTGGGTGACTTTTTGCAGCAGCAGGCAATAGTTCACTCTGCTGCTGGAGCATCTGGAATAACACAGTTCACAAGGAGGATTCTGCAGAACAGCAAGGAGCAAGGGATGCAGGTATACCAAGGAGTAAAACAAGGGACTGTGGTGTGTTGTCTAGGTGGGGTGTAAATGAGAAGATGAGGTTAGGATTAAAATTATTAACTGGAAGAAAAGTAGAGGACTTAATAGGAGATATTTCTACAGTTAAGAAGATAGTATATTGGAAGTAAGAAAAGTACTGAGCAAGAATACTAAGCTGTAGTCACAGAGTAAAATATTTAAGATTTCAGAGATGGAATAATTCTGTTACAACAAAGTCACACTTGTGCCAATGGGAAAGGATCACTGAAATGGAGTGGAAGTGAGGGCAAACAGAGTTGAAGATGTCAAGGAAATGTTAGTCTGAGACATTCAGTGGATTAACGGTGTGGACATTTAAATCACCCAAGCAGTTAGTGGGATCAGAAATGTAGGAAAATACCATGAGTCAAGAGCCAGAATCTCCTGAAAAAGTGATGGGGTGAGCACGGATTTGGCTGAGTGGCCAAGGAGGTAGGATTAAGTTGCAGGAATGTCAAATTGTTTTTATTTGGTGAAGAGGAAAGGGTTTGAACAGTAAAAGGAAGTAAGAACATTCTCCCCCCACAGGCCCTGTGGTGCCCAGAGAGTGAGAAAATGAGCAGTTTCCAATGGATAATCTAGGGAGGCGGCATCCTTGGGGATGGGAAGTAGAGGCACGTCAGTTCACAGTTGCTCCACAGAGGTTCAGAGCAGGAAGCAACCAAGGTGGAATGAAAGAAGGCAGTAACCCAAGGGCCTAGGATTTGGAACAGTGATGAAGGACATAAAGAACAAATGACAGGATAGCATTAGCCAGTTGAAACAATGATCTAAAGATGTGTCTGTGCTCATTCACACAGAGGCACTGGGTGAAGCAAGATGGCATTTGTTGTCTGTGGCTCATTGCAAAGAAGCCCTATTACAGAAGGTAGAGAAGTCAGAAACGAATATTTATCACACTGTAGATAAATTATCTCATTTAGTCTTCATAAAAACTCCAGAATGTAGGCACAATTATCCTCATTTTTTAATAGATGAAGACATAGAAACTCAGAGAGGTGAAATACTTCTAAGGTTAGTAGTGCCAGCAAGGTCTTAGTACAGAAATCCAAACCCAGGCTTGTCTGAACTTTTGTTCTCTTGTACCAGTTTAGTAGAATTGACATCTAGCTCTGGATCCACACTTTCTCTAGTGAGTCAATTAATTTCTAAGTCTGATTCTTTATCTCAAAAATATAGCCATAATGTCAACTTTGCCTAACACTGACTTTTTAAATGATCAAGTTAGATGTTTGTAGAAACAGTCTGAAATAATCATATAAAACTCTACATACATATATCAGTCCGTTCATTTATGAATCTACTCTTTTTTGTACCCTTAAATCCAGGTAAGTATACAGGTAAAAATACAGATAAATAAATTACTTATTTATTCAGACTTTAAATGTAATCTTGTTTCTATAGCATAATACTATACTATGAGGAATGACTAGATACAGAAAGTAGAAATATTTAACTTTAAGATAAGACCGAACTGTTTTCTAGAAGAGAAAGTTTCTCCAGCAGTGTAGAAGAGATCATGTTCATTCATATCGTTCTCACCACTTGGTATTGTAATATTTCTTTGTCGTTGCCCATATCTTCTGGGAGAAAAGTGGTATCTCATGGTGGTCTTCACTTGCATTACTCTGATTACTAATGAGGCTGAGCATCTCTTCATTTATTGATCATGAATATTCTCCTATTCTGTGAAATGTCTGTTAATATTTTTGGTTCATTTTTCTATTGTGGTTATTGCCCTTTTCTATTAAGATACTTCCATTTTAGAAATGTTGAGTTTGCATCAAGAAGAGGAAGTAAGGTGTACAAAACCCACAGTGACTTGGTAGAAGAGCCTGAACTAGGACTGAACTAATCCAGTGTTTTATGTCATGGCTTCCTTTCCACTGAGACTCCTCCTCTTCAAACAGAGGGGCACCTGGGTGCGACCATTTGCACGGGATTGTGTGGAATATCCAGCTAGGATGGTTCTTGTTACTTCAGCTTTATTTTTCCAACAGAAATGTAACAAAATGTGCCAGACACATCAATTACAAGGGAACCCTGTCAATTCTGATGATACATGGAATTTGTTGTAAAGCAACCACTAGCACAGAACTCCCAGTCTGGAGGGAGATTTGCGGGGGGGGGGGGGGTTCAATGTAGATATGATTTGAAACCTTGCGTAAGATATATGATAGGCATTAGAGGAATGACAGTTGGAGCAGAAAATAATAAAATGTGACTTGCTAGAGAGGCTGGCTGGCTGATCAGATTTAGATTTTATTACTGCAGCCTCCTTCGCCTTCGTTTCATGGTATTATAACACGCTTGATAACTCGTCATTCTTCCACCTTTGATTGCATATGAGAAAAGAGGGAGTAGGGGATTGGCATGTGAGAAGACAGGGGGAAGTGATTTTCTGTCATTTCTAATGATATCCTCAAATAATAACTTGAGATCTGGAAGGGAAGAATACTGCACAAGGGCAATGTTTTAGTGAGTTCACTCATTCATCAATTCATTCATTCCTCCCTCCTTCCCACCCCCATTATTCATCATTTTAAGCACTGAATCATTTTCCTTGAACAATGTGCTGAGATGAACTAGAGGGAAATCGTATTTTTCTACTGAGTGGCATCCTGTGGTCTATATGCATTCTTTGTCTCTTTTCCTGCTGTCAGTTTTCCAGGTTCTGCCACCCTGTCTTGCCTTCTTGCTCTTTCTTTCTCCTCCTTCTTCAGTGGCTCTCAGATTGAGGAGAAAATAGTGTTTATGAAGCCGTTTGTATGCAACTCAGATTGCTCCCCTATCAGATGCACAGGATCTGGCTTCCTAACCCCTTAAATATTGCAATGAAACCCCAGATCTTCAAGGTGGGTGGAGCATAATGTGTCCCATTGGTCAGTCCCACTGCATTCTGTGAGATGAACCCTATGGATAGTGGGCTGATTGTCAGAAAGACTTAAGTAGATGGATGGGCTTGTGGAGGTGTGGGAAGAGAAGAGACCTTTGAAGACACCAACCATCTCTGTCCAATATTTGGTACAGGACAAATAGTTCTTTCTTTCCAATAGGACAATATAAAATATAATATTTATAATTACACTATGTTCTATCATTACAGCGTGTAAAACATTCTTTTCAAAGCAATATTTTAAATTAATTTCTGTCTTACCTCCCTTGATTTTTCTCCTCCTTACTTCTTTCTACTGTTATTCCCATATTTACTTTATTGATTTGTAGAATTAATTAAGCTATTATTGAAGACCTTATAATCCAAACATGCTGTTTTACAGAAGAGAAACTGAGGTCCAGGGGCATCATTCAGTGTGCTTAAATTTTTAAATCCTTAAACTCTGGTCTTCTGACTTCTAGACCAGTATCTTCTATTCTTTATGTCCAAAACTTATACTCTAGGAAACTCCCTTGGATATCTTCTGACATAGCCTTGTAGACTATCTCCTTTTTTCTTTTTTTTTTTTTTTTTTAATATTCAGAGACTGAATATCTAGGTGCTCCTCATTTCCCTAGGTTAGCTGTCAGTATCAATAACACTGACTTCCTGGTATTGATAAATAGATTTTGCAGATGCCTCATGGGGTCATTATCTTCTATTTCAGCTTTACCAAAATGCAATTCAGTATGGAGATAGTTTTTCTGGTGCACTTGTTTTCTGGGATTCTCCAAGATCACAAATATCTTGGTTATAGGAGTGGTTTAATTTATTTTACCTGTCCTTAGGAACGCGTATTTAGTAAAATCTCACATAAAATGTGACAGTTATGCCACATGCATGATAATTCAATCAACAAATGTTCACTGAATACCTGATATATGCATTCACCTGACAGGCAGTGAAAATATACAGGATAGGTATGATTCTTGCCCTCAGAGAGCTCATAGGCAGCGGCAGAAACAGACATGGGAACAAAAATTTTTAGTTCTATGCTAGATCAGGCATTGTATGCCCTGAAAAATGAGCCAGTTTTTTCCAGGCTGACAAAGCAAGTCAGGGGAAGGCACGGCAGCCTCAATATGGTGGTGCGTGTGGGCTCAGGGTGGTACCCTTACATCCCCCTCAGCTTGGGACCATCAGTGATGCAGCCTAGGGTGGAGGCAGGAGAACTTACCTACGCAGCAGGATAGTGCCCCAAAGAGGCACCTGCATTCTTCCTACCAGTGTGCCTCCATCCTCTGACCATGATGATGAGAGGGGAGCTTGGGCCAAAGACGAACTACTCAAATATGTACCAACGCATCAATCCTGGTGGAGAAATGGCTTTTTAAACATGGGAGGAAGGCTTCAGAGCTCAGCTACTTATGCCAGTCAAAACTTTGTGTTCTAGTAACACAGACTGTGAGTGGCATCTTGATAAGCTACCAGAATGGAGGAGGAAATGGTCCAAGGTCATCCAATCTGTCTCTCCTGTTCTCTACTTTATTATACACACGTACACATATTTTCCCCCACAGGATCATTGTTCACAGTTGGTGACCTGTTTGAGCAAATAAACCAGGTATACATGTTTAGCTTTATGTGGAATCTCCAACTTTCACCACTCTTTCTTTTGCTTGTTGTTCATCTTACTTCTAGAATCAAAAGAAGGTAAATCCTTCCACAATTCTGTCAGCTTCTTCCTCCACATTACGTGTCTTTCCATAAGGTCCCATGGACTTGCATCTTATCATCTACATTTATTAATTCAGCTTATTTGGTTCCTTTTGGCTAACGCTCTTGTGTTTTCCTTTTCACATTCAATGGAATCCTATCTGAATCCCCTTTCTGATTATTTCTGCCGAGTACAATGAGTTCATGGAACTACAAACAACATAGGAAGATCAGAACATAGGAAAAATATGAAAGGCTTTTTATTTTTTTCTTTCTTTCTACTCTGTGACTTTTTTAAACGTCTTTATTGGAGTATACCTGCTTTACAATGTTGTGTTAGTTTCTACTGTATAACAAAGTGAATCAGCTATACATATACATATATCCTCATATCCCCTCCCTCTTGCTTCTCCCTCCCACCTCCCACTCTCCCTGTCCCGCCCCTCTAGGTGCTCACAAAGCACGGAGATGATCTCCCTGTGCTATGTGGCTGCTTCCACTAGCTATCTATTTTACATTTGGTACTGTATATATGTCAATGCCACTCTCTCACCTCATCCCAGCTTACACTACCCCCTCCCTGTGTCCTCAACGCCATTCTCTGAGTCTGCGTCTTTATTCCTGTCCTGCCCCTAGGTTCATCAGAACCATTTTTCTTTTATACAGATTCCATATACATGTGTTAGCATACGGTATTTGTTTTTCTCTTTCTGTCTTACTTCACTCTATATGACAGACTCTAGGTCCAACCACCTCACTACAAATATCTCAATTTCGTTTCTTTTTATGGTTGAGTAATATTCCATTGTATATATGTTCCACATCTTCTTTATCCATTCATCCGATGATGGGCACTTAGGTTGCTTCCATATCCTGGCTATTGTAAATAGAGCTGCAATGAACATTTTGGTACATGACTCTTTTTGAATTATGGTTTTCTCAGGGTATATGCCCAGTAGTGAGATTGCTGGGTCATATGGTGGTTCTATTTTTAGTTTTTTAAGGAACCTCCATACTGTTCTCCATAGTGGCTGTATCAATTTACATTCCCACCAACAGTGCAAGAGGGTTCCCTTTTCTCCACACCCTCTTCAGCATTTATTGTTTGTAGATTTCTTGATGATGGCCATTCTGACTGCTGTGAGGTGATACCTCGTTGTAGTTTTGATTTGCATTTCTCTAATGATTAGTGATGTTGAGCATCCTTTCATGTGTTTGTTGGCAATCTGTATACCTTCGTTGGTGAAATGTCTATTTAGGTCTTCTGCCCATTTTTGGATTGGGTTGCTTGTTTTTCTGATATTGAACTGCATGAGCTGCCTATAAATTTTGGAGATTAATCCTTTGTCAGTTGCTTCATTTGCAAATATTTTGTCCCATTCTGAGGGTTGTCTTTTGGTCTTGTTTATGGTTTCCTTTGCTGTGCAAAAGCTTTGAAGTTTCATTAGGTCCCATTTGTTTATTTTTGTTTTTATTTCCATTTCTCTAGGAGGTTGGTCAAAAAGGATCTTGCTGTGATTTATGTCATAGAGTGTTCTGCCTATGTTTTCCTCTAAGAGTTTTATAGCATCTGGCCTTACATTTAGATCTTTAATCCATTTTGAGTTTATTTTTGTGTATTGTGTTAGGGAGTTTTCCAGTTTCATTCTTTTACATGTAGCTGTCCAGTTTTCCCAGCACCACTTATTGCAGAGGCTGTCTTTTCTCCATTGTATACTCTTGCCTGCTTTATCAAAGGTAAGGTGACCGTATGTGTGTGGGTTTATCACTGGGCTTTCTATCCTGTTCCACTGATCTGTATTTGTGCCAGTACTATACTGTCTTGATTACTGTAGCTTTGTAGTATAGCCTGAAGTCTGGGAGCCTGATTCCTCCTGCTCTGTTTTTCTTTCTCAAGATAGGTTTTACTCTTAGGGGTCTTTTGTGTTTCCATACAAATTGTGAAATTTTTGTTCTAGTTCTGTGAAAAATGCCATTGGTAGTTTGATAGGGATTACATTGAATCTGTAGATTGCTTTGGGTAGTATTGTCATTTTCACAGTGTTGATTCTTCCAATCCAAGAACATGGTATATCTCTCTGTCTGTTTGTATCATCTTTTTTTTTTTTCGGTACGCGGGCCTCTCACTGTTGTGGCCTCTCCTGCTGCGGAGCACAGGCTCCTGATGCGCAGGCTCAGCGGCCATGGCCCACGGGCCCAGCCGCTCTGCGGCATGTGGGATCTTCCCAGACCGGGGCACAAACCCGTGTCCCCTGCATCGGCAGGCGGACTCTCGACCACTGCGCCACCAGGGAAGCCCTGTTTGTATCATCTTTAATTTCTTTCATCAGTGTCTTATAGCTTTCTGCATACAGGTCTTTTGTCTCCTTAGGTAGGTTTATTTCTAGGTATTTTATTCTTTTTGTTGCATTGGTAAATGGGAGTGTTTCCTTAATTTCTCTTTCAGATTTTTCATCATTAGTGTATAGGAACGTAAGAGATTTCTGTGTATTAATTTTTTATTGTGCTACTTTACCAAATTCATTGATTAGCTCTAGTAGTTTTCTGGTAGCATCTTTAGGATTCTCTACGTATAGCATCATGTCATCTGCAAACAGTGACAGCTTTACTTCTTCTTTTGCAATTTGGATTCCTTTTATTTCTTTTTCTTCTCTGATTACTGTGGCTAAAACTTCCAAAACTATGTTGAATAATAGTGGTGAGAGTGGACAGCCTTGTCTTGTTCCTGATCTTAGAGGAAATAGTTTCAGTTTTTCACCATTGAGAATGATGTTGGCTGTGGGTTTGTCGTATGTGCCCTTTATTATGCTGAGGTAAGTTCCCCTATGCCTACTTTCTGGAGGATTTTCATCATAAATGGGTGTTGAATTTTGTTGAAAGCTTTTTCTGCACCTATTGAGATGATCAGACGGTTTTTATCCTTTAGTTTATTAATATGGTGTATCACATTGATTTGCGTATATTGAAGAATCCTTGCATTCCTGGGATAAACCCAACTTGATCATGGTGTATGATCCTTTTAATGTGCTATTGGAGTCTGTTTGCTAGTATTTAGTGGAGGAGTTTTGCATCTATGTTCATCAGTGATATTGGTCTGTAGTTTTCTTTCTTTGTGACATCTTTGTCACAAAAAAGATGTGACACCTTGGTGTTGGTATCAGGGTGATGGTGGCCTCGAAGAATGAGTTTGGGAATATTCCTCCCTTTGCTCTATTTTGGAAGAGTTTGAGAAGGATAGGTGTTAGCTCTTTTTTCAATGTTTGATAGAATTGGCCTGTGAAGCCATGTGGTCCTGGGCTTTTGTTTGTTGGAAGACTTTTAATCACAGTTTCAATTTCAGTGCTTGTGATTGGTCTGTTCATATTTTCTATTTCTTCCTGATTCAGTCTCAGAAGGTTGTGCTTTCCTAAGAATTTGTCTGTTTCTTTCAGGTTGTCCATTTTACTGGCATACAGTTGCCTGTAGTAATCTCTCATGATCCTTTGTATTTCTGCAGTGTCAGTTGTTACTTCTCCTTTTTCATTTCTAATTGTTGATTTGAGTCTTCTTCCTTTTTTTCTTGATTAGTCTGGCTAGTGGTTTATCAATTCTGTTTATCTTCTCAAAGAACCAGCTTTTAGTTTTATTGATCTTTTCTATCATTTCCTTCATTTCTTTTTCATTTATTTCTGATCTGATTTTTATGATTTCTTTCCTTCTGCTAATTTTGGGGTTTTTTTATTCTTCTTTCTCTAATTGCTTTAGGTGTAAGGTTAGGTTGTTAATTTGAGATGTTTCTTGTTTCTTGAGGTAGGATTGTATTGCTATAAACTTCCCTCTTAGAACTTCTTTTGCTGCATCCCATAGGTTTTGGCTCATTGTGTTTTCATTGCCATTTGTTTGTAGTTATTTTTTGATTTCCTCTTTGATTTCTTCAGTGTTCTCTTAGTTATTTAGTAGTGTATTGTTTAGCCTTCATGTGTTTGTGTTTTTTACAGTTTTTTTCCTGTAATTGATATCTGGTCTCATAGCGTTGTAGTCGGAAGAGATACTTGATATGATTTCAATTTTCTTAAATTTACCGAGGCTTGATTTGCGACCCAAAGTATGTTCTATCCTAGAGAATGTTCCATGAGCGCTTGAGAAGAAAGTGTAATGAAAGAGTTTTTAAAAGGTAGGTGTGCTGGATATATTTCATTCTCTACTCTTTTATCATGCTTAGTGTCCCAGGAAGCTGACCCATATAGTCTGCATCCATGAGTTCTCTTGCCCTTTAGCTGCCAATTGGGTTCAACCAATGAGAGGCACTAGAGCATCGTAAAACAAGAGGATAGTTAGCTAATGGTATTTATTAACTTATCTCTCCTTCTTCCAGGTCACTATAGATTGCTTTGTCCTTCTACTGAAGACTGGAGTACCTGTCAGGCAGCCCTCCCCACAGAGTTACACCCTGGTTTCAGGAATCTCTCTCTTCTCTTCCCTCTTCAGGCCTAAGGATATTAATGACCCCTGCTGCTACTGCACTTCGCTTTCTTGGTTCCTTTAGGATCTGTGTTGTAGGTGGTAGGGTATATGAGCCTGGGCTCAGAATAGATGTTCTAGGATAAAAGTATAGATTGCTAGTTAAAGTTGGGGATGGTGTGCAGAATAAGAAAGGAAAATGGCCAAGAGAAGCTTAGCAAGTGCTCATAGGTACCCTAAGGGAGTTTTTCCTTGGTGTTTTTGTCATATTATCCTCTTCACTTCCCCTTACCCATGAATATTTCCTCCATTCAAAAATACATGATAGCTAAAGTATAGCCATGAAAAGAAATAGAGTGATACTTTAATGGGCAAAAACATAAGCCAAAAAATTTCTTAATTCTGATATATAACAAAGTCATGACATATTTGAATCTGTGTAATGAGTTTTATTGTAAATTCCTTGACGTGTGCTGTGTGTTACAGAAAGAAATGCTTTAGTTAGACTCCACTTTCACTAATAACATTTCTCACTGGCTGCTTCAATTGATTTCTCCTCTTCATGGCACATTAATTTAAATGGAGCAGGTCTTGATGTCTATGATAATTTTCATTTAGTTGGATGTTAATTATTTTCACAGGTAGAGGAACTGCAGGATAAACCATTTTCCACAGTTTCCCTTATTGCTGCAGTAGTTGTAAATTCCATTTAGCCATAAAAGAGTTTTAAACATTTGTATTTTCTTTAGTACTATTTGTATTAAACATTTGTGTTTTCTTTACTCCTTTTTGAGAAAAGCCTTCACCTTTCCTGTCAATTTCTCATGACCAAATTCTAAGATGTGTCCTGACTGCGTCCTTCACTAGCCAAGATATCTTATATTCCATTCATTTCAATGCATTAATTCAATTCTTGTAAATTATGCTGCTGATCTAAATAATAATAATGTGAGTGAAAATGGCACTTGCAGTAACTATTCCTTTGATGTTTCAACTTGATACATGTTTATTTCCTTGGAATATTCCTGCCTTCAGTCTCTCCTACTTGACTCATTACTTCCCCAATGGCACAGTCTCAATTTCAATATCAGAGTAAAATGAGATACATTCTACTACCTGCATTGTCAGCATATTATTCATCAAGTACCAACCATGAGCTGTATATCCACAGTCATGATGGAACATGGCTTAGTTTACCATTTCATTCCCATGAGGAGTGTCATGGCCTTTTTCTTTTCAAGTTCTTTTCTTAAAGAGATACATTTGGTCCTGTCAGTCTGTTGGAGTCCTAGAAAGCATTGGTTGGAGCAGTTTGTCACAATTTTGGATTAACTACTCACACATTGAAGTGTGGGGAGTTCTTTATGCCCTTTGGTGCTAGTTTTTTTTAATTAATTAATTAATTAATTTATATTTATGTATGTATGTATGTATGGCTGTGCTGTGCAGCTTGCGGGATGTTAGTTCCCCAACCAGGGATTGAAGCCATGCCCTCAGCAGTGAAAGCACGGAGTCATAACAACTGGACCTCCAGGGAATTCCCAGTGCTAGTTCTTTTTTAAAATACTATCATAAAACTAAGTTGATAACAGTGAGGACTGAATGAGGACTTGTTCTCTTGATGCTTGAATTTCAACTTGGCACATTCAACATATGTTATGTGCGCAAAGTGTTATAAATCACCGTATGAACACTAACTACACTTGTCTGCATATATAGTGAGTTTTTATTTGAATTCTTTTGTTATGTATTTTACATTACTTGAATAAATGGGGATAATGCATCAACTGGTATTTACTCAGTGCCTTTTCTCATCCTTGTACCACTCTTGGTGTTAGAAATAACTCAAAAGGAAAAATGTTTAGATTCTCAGTCTACCCTGATGTAGATTTTTGGTGGGAACAGGAAAGATACTATAATTGTCATCATAGTGACTAGGATTTAAAAAGAATTTGAACAAGGAGGGTGATCTTGTGAAAGGATGGAGTCTATTTCAAGATTCTGGAATGGAATAGAATATAGCATATGGTCTCCACTAGACAAAAAAGATAAAGGATTGTTAGTGGCTTTTTTGTTTTAATTCTTCCTTGGTTTTTATGCATTCTTTTTTATGTACTGTTTCTTTTCAGTTTGAACTGTTTTCTAGATGATCCTTAATATAAATGTACTGTTTAAGGAGAAATGCCAATAGTCATCTAGAAAAGCTGCTTCACTCTGACCTAAGATTAATGGGTATAGATAGAAACAGGAAGCCCAGATTGGAAATAGATCAGGTTTCAAAATTCTCCATTATGGAACACTAATATATATAAAAAAGATATAAGTGGAGCTTATTAGTTGCAAAACGAGATGGGAAGCCTCTACCCACATTCCCACTCCCCCTCTGCCCAGAGGGTTTGAAAATTACTATCAGTAGTATACTTCTTTTCTATTGTTAGAGCATCCTCATATTATCCTTTGTTATTAAATTAATGGGGACTGCTGACACAGGAGCCTCAATTCCAATCCCTTTGCCTGTGGCTATATAGTCAGTTGCCAAGAGGGTTGTTTAATGTAAACTAAAGTAAAAAAATCAATATAGACAGGGAACAGAGAGAAGGATGGGACCATAGCAAGTTGTTTTTTTTTTGGCTTTTGCTTTTATTGTTATTATACCCCTTGTACCACAGGATGTGTGCAAACAGTAGAATGATGACCCCTCTTCCCACTGACCCCTCAGCAAACACTGGCCTTATACTACTCGGAGGCTACATTTGAGGTGCTGTGCAGTTAGCCCTGGGACCCACTGCTCGAGAAAACTGGGGAGACTCTTCCTCCTCCATGTCTCCTCAGGAATGCCTAATGGAAAAAGTAGGTATTTGGGCCTGGGTTGACAACCATCTTGGCTAGCTCTGTAGACCTGCCAAAACCCCATTTCAGTTTATGCTGGATAGGCAGCAAAATAAGTCAGGAACTCACCCAGAGCAGGAAGCCAGGGTTTTGAATGGCCATTTCTGTGCTTTGTCCAGCACATCTGTTGGAGGCAGCCCCCTCCTATCAACACAAAAACTGTCACTGGTGTTTTTCTCTAAAATAGCTCTATTAAGTAAAGAACCAGGTAGTTTCACTATTGGCAAAGTATTCAGTGGGTTCTGATTTCAAGGTTGTTGACTTACTACTGGTCTACTGAATTGATGCTCCTGCAAATGAACCAGAATTATTAAACAAGCTGACAAACACATAAGTCAGAAAAATGACATCCTTAATATTATAAAAAGATTGGATTATCTTTGAACTGCTGCTTAGTGACACCTGAGAAATGAGTTACAATCTATGACAAGTGACAAATATATATGGAAAGATATATACATCTGAGAAAACCACAAGGCATAGACCAAGACTGTGTGTCTCTATATTATATTGAACTTTTAGTGTCTAGTCACCTCCCAGTCAGATGAAAAGTTTTCTTTACTGAATACGAGATGTTTTGTAGAATTCTGAAACTAATTTTAAAATGTTATGACCTCTCAATGACTTTGGTTACTGCATAAGAAATTTTCATATCTAAACTAAAATATAAAATTTTATTGAAGCCACATCTCTAATTACTTATAACATTTTATCAATTCAGGAAAAATTTTTTATCCATTCACTAAGAAAATCAAATTAATTTTTGATATAAGCTAGAAGTTTAATAACTAAATATTTGCGATTTGATCAGCTGATTTGGAAAAGTCACAATCACTCCCTGTGACTGCTTGATACCATGCAGTTTCTTCGATTTGGAGACGCATTTTGAACCTGCCTACACTGGTATCATTTTAAATAATTATTTTAATTTTCTAACACAAATTTGGTAAATTATTAGTTAAGGGCAGGCACATTTGTATGCTGATGGGAATAGCCAGGTGAGAGGGGAGGGGAAAGTTAGTAGAGAGACATCTTGGAGTAGATGAGAGAAAATGAAACCTATTGAACAAGGTGGATGTTGTCCCTAGCTGAGAGGCAGAGACTTCACCCTTGATAGTGGCAGGTTGGGCAGAGTACTTGGGCCTGGCTATGTCAATGGCCTAGTGGGAACAAGTGGACATTTTCTTTAATTCACTTCTGGTTTTTTACTGTAAGAAGAGGAACAAGGTCATCCGCTGAGACTGAGAAGGGTAAGGAAGTGCAGGGGTTTGGAAGAGACATAAATACATGAAATAGTCCTACAATGGAGATTGGAAGAAAAAGGGCCACCAGCTGTGTCCTTAATACCTCTTGAGTTGACAGTAAATTATTATTCCGGAGTTTTAAGAATGTGACTGTATGCCTCTCAGTATAGTTTGTCTGAGGGCAACCAGCTGTTCCCTTGCCTTTGAAAATGTCTGGAAAAAGAGACTGAGAGACTGTCTTTTTACTTGTGTCCTGGAGACCCTGAACCTCTTCTGATGTCATGTGAAAAACGGTGACCTGAGTCATCCTTCTCACCTGTTTACCCTTCATCTCTTTCCTCTCCTCTCCTCTTTCCTCCACATATGACTGAGTGGTTCTTCCTCTCCTCTGAGGTTCTTTCCTCTTCCTTCTCTTCATATTCTCTTCCTTCTGTCTTCTTCTTATCATCTGTTCCTAGACTCCTTTCCTTGCCTCTTACCTCTACTAGTGTTCTCTATAGGCATCGTTTAGCTTAAAAAAGAAATTGAGAATTTATCCATCAATAAATTTATATAAATAAATGAATAAATATGTATCTAAAACCAAACTAATTTTTACATTGAAATATATCCCAGTGTATACATTTAAAGGGAGCCGTGCCCTTTTGCCCAAGATAAATGATTCAGGTAATGGAGTAACAAGAAATTTGTTTATTAATAAGATAAGTTTGCCTGGGACATGTGGATACTGACATCTGGTTCTAAGATTGCCAATCCAGCAGGCCTATACTGAGCTCCATCAGAGTGGACGTGGGGACACTGGTGAGAGAGCTGTTAGGGGAGCTTCACAGTGTCCCCAGAATATGGAAAATGTGCTTAGGCAGAAACCAGCACCCACATTTTTCTGTTCTGGAGATTTCTGAAGTGGGTGATAAAAGACTACAGCATACGTTGAGGATAAAATTAAGGGTGGTGGACTATCGCACCCCAGTTTCTGGCAGCCTCATGTAGTAAAGATGCTATCCCAGTGGTTCCTGAGGCTCCAGGTGAAGGAGGACAGAAAGCAGAGGAAGGGCAGGAGCTCAGTGGTTGTCCCAGAACCAGGCCACCAAGAAGCTGTGCCCCAACCTGAGAGGGGGTTGAAGGAGTGAGCTATTGCCAGTGGCCTAAGATGGACAAAACTGCTTCTCTGTGTGTGAGGAGATGGAAAGGGCTGGAATAAAGCTGATCACTGCCCTAGAACACCACCTAGGTCAGCCACGTGGAGACTGCCACATTGACAGAAGTTGCCAGAAGCCCAGGGAATGGACCTGAACTGAGGACCACCTCTACATAGCACAGGTGTAAAAGCTGTGCAAGAGGAGCTCCTCCTGCCCTCTTCCTTTTTCCTGACTCCCAGCGCCAGAGGAGCTAGGTCGTGGGCACAGGTGTAAACAGCGTCCCGGGGCCACAACACCCCACTCACTCATTCCGAAGTACTCAGGTAGGGGGAGGAGTCAAACAGATCACGATCCAGCCCCACTCAGCAACCAGAGAATTAGTCCCTGGTGACAGAGGTTGTCTTAAAGCAGAGTGGACTAAATTAGAGTTACTGAAAATGGCTGGGATCACCTTCAGGTAACCTTAAAGAGTGATTTGACCAAGCATGGTTGAGCCAGTGCTTAATAAAATATTTACAGTTTCATGTTTATAGCTCACTGTGTTAGACTCAATAAACCAATCTCATAAGTAAGTATAGAAATAAAGTGAGCTTAGAAGGAAACCTTTATTTATTTATTTATTTATTTTTTGTGGTACGCGGGCCTCTCACTGTTGTAGCCTCTCCCGTTGCGGAGCACAGGCTCCAGACGCGCAGGCCCAGCGGCCATGGCTCACGGGCCCAGCCGCTCCGCGGCATGTGGGATCTTCCCGGACCGGGGCACGAACCCGTGTCCCCTGCATTGGCAGGTGGACTCTCAACCACTGCGCCACCAGGTAAGCCCCAGAAGGAAACCCTTATTAGTGTATTCTAAAATGTTACCCCAAGATAACTTTAAGATGATGTGTCTTCAACCAAATTATCCTCACTAAAGATATTTATAATTGTACATTTTTAATGAAAGAAAAAGTTCCCATTCAGATAATAAATTAAAAAGTAGTATTTTAAGATATTCTTTTTTTTCTCATTCTTTAAAATTTATACTCTGGGGTATATTTTAATGTAAGCATTAAGACAGGAGTAGATTTACATTTATTCACATATTTATAAATTATGTAAATTTATTGGTGAGTAAATTCTCAAATTTTTCTTTTTAACTGGAAGAGGTGTCTAGATAAATTTTGTTAGAGAAAAGAGGTAGGGAAAGGAGTCCAGAAATGGAAAGCTGAGAGGAAGGTAGAAAGGGAGGAATATGAAGAGAAGGAAGGGGAAAGGAATCCACAGGAGAAGAGCTGCCCATTTGTATGTGGAGAAAAGAGGAAGGGGATGAGGGGAAAACAGGCGTGAGGACTTGGTCACCACTGTGCACCAGACATCAGTACCAGGCCCAAAGGCAGTTCAGGGTCCGGCTTCTCAGCCACCTTTTCCAAACATCTGTAAAAGGTAATGGAACAGCTGGAGGTTCTCAAATGGACTACACTGAGGGGCATATTGACAAATTCTTCAAACTCTGTAGTAACAATATTATGGTTAACTGAATGTGTGGTAGGGGGTGGAGTGGTAGTAGAGAGGGGAGTGGAGGAGAAAATTAGGTAAACTCTAAATAAGAACCGAAAGCCATGCCCTGGTCCCTGAGGTCATCTGTTAGACTGTTCACATTCAAATGTGAAAACATCATTTCAATTCAAAGTTAATGGAGAAATAAAATTTTTGAAAAGAGTATATATTTCATTTACTTAGAATCAGCTTGGAAAAAAAACCCAAAAACAATACACACTTAAAAGATATGCTTTACCTGCTAGAGAATGGCATTGTATTAGGAATAAACAACAGCATCTCTGTTACAAGAGCCAGTAGAGGCCTAATGAAAATATAAATTTATTCAAAGTACTTTCGGTACTACCAAAAAATGCCTCAAAGTGACTCCGAGTTCACTCACAGAAAAATAATTAAACCCCTGAAAGTTAGCCAGTAATAAGGGCTTAAAATATGCTCTATCTTGTAGTAGGAATGATGGTGAATATAACATAGAATGCTTGCTTTCAAAGAACTTATCCACTTGTAGGTAAGCTGAAGATAGAAATTGTAGTGCAGGCTTAACATGGTTATAATTAAGCACTTATGTTAGTATATACAAAGAGTGAATGTGAGCCAAACTTAGTAGGACTGGATTTGTGATATTACATGGAAGAGTGAGAGAAGGGAGCAGAAGTGTGTGTTGGAGGAAAGAGAATTATCTTTGAGTCAAAATATTGTCCAAGAGTTCAAGAAGAGCAAAACAAGAAAGAAACAGAAGGGAAGAGAGCACAAAGTTTAGACCAGAAGAAAAGAAATAAAAGATAAAGGGAGGGTAGCCAGAGTAATGGTGACCCCAGTGCCAGAATGCTTGCCCATTCCCTTTATATTTTGCATTAATTAATGCATTTATTGAACAAGTATTTATCTCATAAGCACCATGCATAGTAATGAGCAAAGAAGAAACAGAGTTAAAGAACACATGATCCCTATCCTGGAAGAATTTACAATTTATGGGAAACATTGGTTACATTGCAGTGGGGGTGATGGATCCTTCACCAGAAAAATGTGTTCATGGAAGCTCAGGAGGAAGTTAATTTACTACATGCTCCACGATCTAGGATATTTTGTTTTCAAGGATGAAAATAGAAGGAAAAATATGCTGAAATTAATATATGGCATTGATTTTTCTTTGTCCAACACATATTCTCCCACTAATCTAGTTCAGATGTATCAGCTGTGGTTCATCTGTTCCCACCTAGAGTCATGGTTTCCCTAACCAGGGATCTTAGCCCTGATTTCACATTAGGATCACCTAATACTAATGCCTGGGATCCCATGCTGGAACAGTTAAATCAAAACCACTTGAGTGTAACCTGGGCAAAACCATTAATTTAAAAAATTTTCCATATGATTCTAATGTGCTTCTGGAATTGAGAACCGCCAGCCTATATATATATACATATATATATGTGTATATATGTATATATATGTATATATAGACTTGGACAGACTTGCTATAGCAGAAGTTGATTGAAGATTTCTGATTGGTTCCAAATGTTATAAACAGAAACAGCTTTTCTTTTGGTGGCACTTATGTCCTTTCATTTTACTTCCCACTTGTATACTGCACTGTTTGGTTGAGTCCGTATGACATTTGGTCATTGAAATAGATTTTATTTGTGGAATATTCTTATTTTGAATGTTTGGCTGTTTGCTGCTGGGCCACACGTTGGCCAAAACGTAGCTAACCAAATAATTCTTTCCCAGGTGTATATAGTGAAAAAAAGTAAACTCTGACAGTATTTTCATGAGACTATAATTTTCAAATAATTTATAAGTATCAGTTAATTGCAATGTTTAAGAAATGGGTAAATATAGCCATACATCAATATATATCTTAAAGAGAATTAGAAACAAATAAAGAAACTTTACATAAAATACAGTTATATATTATTGCTATTTAGCAGAAAACTTCTGCTTCAGCTTTTTCTAATGCAGGTTTAACTCTTACTCTCCTATAGGTTTTGTAGCCAATGAAACCTAACCCAAATCTTGACATTCTATGACCTCTGTATGCCTATAGAAGGCTGCCTGGACCCTTTGTATTATGGCCCTTAGTTGGCCTTGGCAGTTTACAGGCAAAACAATTTTCAACTGTCTGCCTGCAAAAAATATTAGAAAATATTACGAGACTAGTGAGCATGGTCAAAATGCGTTCTTCTTTCTTTGTTCAGTCTCCTGTAGGAAATAGTGGATTTCTACCACATTTTCCTTTGCAGTTAGAAAAAAAAATGTGCTGAAAGGTCCATTACGATAGAGTTGCCCCTACCTTCATAGGGTATATTCAGAGTATACTGTCCATAGGGGTCTATAGTACAGGCAGCAATGCCCCTAGTCTCTCTTCTCTCTGTGACATCTATTCAGTTATCATACTTCCCCTTTCTGATCAATGGAACAACTACATGTAATAAAATAATTGATTACACTTTACTAAAAGTAACCAAAACTAACCACAGCTCTCTACTTACCTTGAAAGGAATTAAGCTCCTTTCTTCACTGAAACTTTTAAAAATAATTTGAAGAAATTATTTTCTGGGTATTATAGATTATTACAGATATTGCAAACTTAAGTAGGACTCACGGCTGATGCAATGCCACAGAAGTTATACTCTGTTTAAAGAAAACAAATGTAATATAAATGGTGGAATTTCTATATCAAGAATTATATTAAAATGCAAACAAATATCTAATCATTATGTTATACAACCAAAACTAATATAACGTTATATGTCAATTACATCTTCAAAAAAAGCATTACATTAAAGTATAGAAATCTATAAATTAATATAGAGAAGCATTGTGATGAGCTTTTAAATTATGACAAATCAATAGAGAAACAGAAGCAATGGTGTTTAGGGTGATTTATACAGACTGCCTCATCAAAATGCTTTCTTAATCCAGGTATCCAAACTAATACAGAAACAACATATACTAAGGGTGAGGGGATTCAAACATCTGCATATTGGCTAGGAGTCAATTTTTGCTCAATAGAAACACTCTAAAAGGAAATATCTTGTTTTACTGTCAATTCCGTAACTCAAAATTGGAAAAGTAGTACATGGTGGAATTGCTAGTATGGATTTAATTCTCATTGACAAAAGCAAATTGATAGGTGAAATAAAAGCAAAAAGAAATAGCGTGGCCATGCCGTTTCACTGTGCATAATAATGATTACATTTTGCAAGGGAAGCTTCAAAAGAGAAGAGGAGGTATAAGTAAAATTTTATGTCCAGAACCCGATACTCTAAAAGAAAAAAAAATAGCTCAGAAATAAATGGAACGGTCCAAAAAATAAAGTGAGAACAATATGTATAATTAAAACAGTCATGATGAAGAAAGAGAAGCTCCTATAGACACAAAAATAAATTAGAAAAGAGGTTTCATCTCAGCTGATAGCACAGTTTCCTAAATCAGCCTCCCAGTGGTCAGCTACAGAAGCCATAACTATGATGAGTTTATGTATTAAAGGGGTACGTATACAAATTGGGATGTGAAGCATATAGACAAAAAAAAAAATACAAAAGAATAACATGCTGGAATGTAGGAATAATATTTGGAGGAAAAATACCTAAAGAGCTAAGATATGTTATTTTAAAAAAGAGAGAGAGAGAGGCTGAAGTACATGGCAAAAATAACCACAAACCTTTATTTGGAGAAAGAGCTCTAAGAAAAGCGGGGTCCCCTGCTTTATAGAATGCAGTATAATTTTAGCAGACTATGGAAGGGAAATGGAACTCAGAAAATATTGTTCTGCTTCTGCATTTTTCTCAGGAGGAGAATATACTGTAAACTAGAAAGGGCAAAATAATAATTGATGCCAAAAAAGGAAAAGTTAGCATAGAAGAGTCTCGGTGGTTTGAATCACTGGCTCTTAAATGTTTGTCTTCTGCAAAATAAAAAAAATGGTAATAAAAACAACTTAGTTGAATTTTTAATAAAACTCTAATTTTAAAGTGTCCTTTATTCTGATATTTTCCTCATTTGTCTTTGCAGATTTCACATATTTTTGGGTTGTTTTTTTTTGATGAAATGATGGTGATGGTAGATGTGAGTTGTAGTGTCTTTATATAATGAAATAAAAAGCAAAGTATATGTAGTTACTATGTCATATAAAGTAAGTTGGCTGTAATGTTTTTATACAATGAAGTTAAAAGTTAGCAATGTTATGTTAGTTCGTATTTTTAAGTCTTATTGGTTCTTAGAATTCCAAAACCTGGAAGTCGCTTGATTTTTTTTTTTCAATTTTTAAAATTCCTTTGAGTAAAGAATAGATGCACATGATAGAAATCAACGTGGTACGTATAGTCACGTACTATTTTTCCTGCTTGCAGCCTCCAGATTCTTGTCCTCTCAGTCTCCTCCCAGAAAGCCAATGAATGGAATGAATTTTGTACATAATTCTTCACAAATTCTGGAATTTGCCTAAAAATTACCCTTGCTTTTTACACAAATGGCAGCTATACCTTGCTGTTTTCACATAGACACGGGAACCACTATTTTAATTGTATTTTAAGTAGAAACTAAATTTAGATATTAAAATGATTTGTTGATGTGCTTGTGGAATCAGTGTCAAAAGTTCTTTAAAATGCTGTAGGATGAAAGAAGTGTCATAGCACAGGAAGGATGAAATGTTGACTTGATATTTCACAAAGCAGAAAAAGGATAATTTAAGAACCTGCATACTGGTGAACTTGACGTCACGAGCAAGCTGTACGTTTTGGCTGATGGCTTAAGCACAGATTGAAAATTAGGATCTGTTGATGCAGGGAACAATCATGAATTCATAACGCTGTGCAAATAAAAATTTCATCGAGTTTTCTGAACTGACATAACAGAAGAATGTTATATATTTGTACATTTTTAGTATAACTAGCCACTTAACAATATTTTTCAGGATCTGTGTTTGGGCTAGAATACAGCAAGAGGATAAAGTACAGCTCTAAACCGATTGATCAGTTTTATCCAGAAAAGATTAATTAATTATTTCTTGAAAGGACCATAAAAGGTAACTTTTAGAGTGTTGCTTGGTTTGACCTATTAGCATTTTATGAATGCATTGGTGACAAAGTGGGTGTGATTAGTAAAGTTATGAATAATGCAAATATGGGAGGGAAAATGAATGGGTATCATATTGGATTCAGAATTCAGAAATATGTTGACTTTATGGAACAATAAAAAAATTAAACCAAAATTAAATTTTAAAGGGGTTCAAAATATCAACTATCCAAGTACAGGGAAGTGGATCTGGCTAATAATTCATATAAAGAAAATCTGGACATTTTATAAGTTAACTGCAAATATATCCTCAGCACACATTAGGCCCTCCCAACTTGAAGACTGGAACTTTACTTAGATCTAGAAATCTTCCTTTCTTTTATTATTTCCTCCCTTATGTTATTTCTGTTCTCTCTTTCTGTAATTTCTGTTAGATTTTCCCTTTCTGTTCCTTGGTCCCTTTTCACTCACTGGGTCCATGCTGTAAGTTTAGAGTTCTAAACTTTAGAAACTACACAGCTACACTTATGCTCTGAATAGTCTTAACCTGTGATTTCCTTTCTTTCATAATATGATCCCAAATGTTTCTGTCTTTTAAGAATTTTGTAAAATGCTGAAACTACTTATAGCTTTCTAGCTCTGCTGTGGATTTGCTTCACATACCTACACACACATTTATGGCACAAAATGGGAGTTTGAGAGGTAAGATGGGTAAACATTGTATTCGCTGCTCTGTCTTGATCCAATATCCATTAACATAAACCGGTAACACCAAATATGTTCTATGATCATATGAACATTAATGGAAATACTGTGCTCAAGGAAAGAGCAGTAATAATTTCACTCGCCAGAGCCTATTTGAATATTGTATTCAGTTCTATATAATAATATCGAAATAATGTTATATGATGAACGTTTGAAGGAAATAGATATATTTTGCTTAGGAAGAGGCAGGGTTAGTCATCTTCAGTTATTTGAGGGGATGTTATGTAGAAATTAAACATATTTTAAATATCTGCAGAAAACAGACATAGAATCAAGTTTTTGGTTTTTTTTTTAGGACAAGGTGGTGGACTTCATTTTAGAATAAAGAATAGCTTCTGAATAATTAGATCTGTACAAAAGTAGAATGAGCTACTTTCATAGTTGGAAGTTTTCCAGCATTGCAAATGTTTAAACAGAGACCGAGGGATGACTTATCATAAATATTTTAAAGAATAAAACATTTATTGACCTAATAGTACCTCCTAAATATCTAATCCCAAGTTGTCTATTTTTCTGTTTGTTTTGCTTCCGTATATCCTGTCTAGCCTTAGATTAAGATTTGTTTCTCTTACCCGGATTCATCTGATTCCTAATTATCTGCCTGGTTACTACCTTACCTTGCACTCTGATTTCCATGTGCCTCCAAATTCTTGACCCACTGCCTTGCTCACCTCCAGACCCTGAAAGTATCCCATGTCAGATTTTCCACTTAATTCCAAAAACCTCATCCCCAAACCATCTACCAGGTTTTATGTATCACTTTGAGTAAACTTTGCTCCAATGCTTATCCTCTGCCCAGTGTTTTCTTTCATGTCCTTGTTCCCACAAATATTACATCATTGCATTTCATTATTATAAGAGCCTTCTCACTGGGCACTGCCACCAATCTATCTTCCTTCTCTTTGAGGCCTCCTAATCTCCCATATACAAACACGCACCCTTCCAGCACATTAATCTTTCAAAATGCTACTTTAATTATTGCTTATCTTCCCAAAACTACTGTCTGAAAACCAGTGTTTCCCAGTAGCTATTCGATAAAGTGTACATTATTCAACTTGGCTGCCATTATCAAAATACCATTGACTGGGTAGCTTAAACAATATAATTTTTTTTCTCACAATTCTGGAGGCTGGGAAGTCCAAGATCAAGGTGCTGGCGCCACCATTCGGTTGCTAACAGAAGCTTTCTCATTGTGTCCTCACATGGCAGAGAGAGAGAGAGAGAGAGAGAGAGAGAGAGGGCTCTCTGTTATCTCTTCTTTTAAGAGCACTAGTCCCATCATGAGTGTCTCACTCTCATGACCTAATCTAACCCTCATTAACTCCCAAAGGCCCCATCACAATACCATCTCTTTGGGGCCAGGGCTTCAGTGCATACATCTTTCGGGGGGGGGGGGGCATACAAACATTCATTCCATAACAAAGAGTGTCTTTATGGTTTGGTTTCAAACCATATTTCTAGCTTTATTTCTTTGTACTCCTTTATATACCTCCTCTTCTTCAACTAAATCTGTTTATTCACGCTTTCTTCATGACACTTCCTGCTTTCATGACTCCCTTACAAAATATATCCCTCGCTCTTCTTCAAACCCTACCCATCTTTAGCTTATTATATTTCTTCTATTATTCTCATAACTGTTTCAATTCTATATTTTATTTAACTTTCACATGACTACACAGGGCTGGGAGCACATAATTCTTCCAAACTATATTGTAATTCTACTTTAATGCAGAGACCATGACATAGACCTCTTTGTACTGAGCACATAGGTCTCAGAAAATAATTCTTGGCTTGATTTGCCTTCAGTTCTTCATTCATTCAACAGCATTTAATGACCACCTACTTTGTGCTAGTAGGCTAAATATAATTCTCCACCATGTGATCTGGTTCTCAAAACTTTTTACCCCTCTAAAAATGTCCATGTCAATATGTGGAGGAAAAAGAGCATTTCTCTTTTCACCTTTTTCTTTATAACTTGACACAGACTGTCTCACTCACCTGCCTCACTAATGACTCTCAGAGATTTTGCTTGTGCCATAAGCCTAAGATCACCATTGTTTATTCAGGTTTCATTGTGAAACAGAGAAGGTGAATATAATGTTCTTTTAACTTCCTCAAATTTCAAAACATCTGAGAAAAATAATTGGAAAAATTGGGCAAAATAAATTAATTCATTCTTCTCCATCCTGTTGATTAATATTAAATTTAGCCCAGTGTCTGGCAATTATAAGCACTGAAAAAATAGGTTGAATGTTGAATGAAATAATTCTCAAGACAATTGCTGGAATCTGCCAGCCTAGAAACCGGAAACATTAAAATTAGGACCGAATCTCAGAGATCATCTAGATAAACTTGTTCATTTTCTAGATGATGGACCAGAAGTCCACAGAAGCTAAAATGTTTGCCCCTAAGTCACACAGAGAGTAGCCAACATAGATTAGGACTCAGATTCACTCTACCGTCTTCCCATACTCTTTTAACTACATCCCATAGTTTAGACCACACTACTTTGGTGAGTTTAGATGGGTAAGTTAAAGATACATTAAGGAAGTTTTGGAAAAATTTGACAGAAAACGATAGTCATAAAAAGAGCCAGGAAGAAAAACATATGAAAGGAAAGAGAATAGATTTACTTTTTAAAAAAGCAATTGGTGATTGCTATCTTTCTTTTACAAGTTTGGTAAAGTTCTGCATTAGAAACAAAGGACAAACTAAAAGAGTTTTGTGTTCCTTACAAGCTTCAGGATCTTTCTTTTTTCTTTTTTGTCTTTGAATCCGCTACTTGCATCTGTATTTTTGGTGTTAATCTCTAAAGGGCGGAAAGAGTGATTAAAAACTCTGAACTCTATGTTTAACTATTTGAAAACTGCTGCTTTGTTTACATGATTCTAGAAAGGGCAAAATGGTTTGACTGTCTTGTGTCTGATTGATCTGATATTTGGACATTATGCATACTAAGTCTTAGAGGAATAGAAATGCAGCTGTTTGGGGGAATGCCTGCGTGACTCTTTTTTACCCTGGCTTCTCTCCTAAAGTTCATTAAAGGCCATCTTTCAAAAACACATAAATCCACTTACAGTTAAAACAAAACCAAAGGATTATTTTTTTTTTTATGTGAGAGTAAAAATCCTTATTCTTAAATGCCTCTTCCACCTTCTGCCTTGGGGGAAGTTTCTGGTATCTGTGTTCATTTTAAGCCTGTCTCATCTGTCCTCCTTCTTTGAATCTCTGCCTTGTTTTGTCCAACATAGAGGATAACAGCATCTAATACTTGATATATCTTGTTTCCAGAAACAATAGCCTGTGGCGCTTCCATTACTTATTCTCTCTCCTTCTGTCAGGGACATAACAGTCTGCCGCTTGCCAAGAACTCTGCTTTTCCAGGCCAGTGATTCCATTCCCTCTAGCATTTTCTCAGATTTAATTTCTTGAGAAAGAAAAAAGAAAAAAATTATGGCTGATAGTTCTGCCAAATGGAGTTCAGCTTTGAATGAATTAGGCTGGAATTTAACATATGCTTGTGGCCAGTATTTTAAATGTTGATGAAGGTGTAGTGGTGGTTGTGATGGTGGTAGTAATGATGATGATGGTGGTGGTGGTGGGGATGGTGGTGGTGGTGATGGTGGTGGTGGTGATGGTGGTGATGGTGGTGGTGGTGATGGTGGTGGTGGGGATGGTGATGATGGTGGTGGTGGTGGTGGGGATGGTGGTGGTGGGGATGGTGGTGGTGGTGGTGATGGTGGTGGTGGGGATGGTGGTAATAGTGATGATTTTAGTAATGATGGTGGTGTTGGCAGTGTTGATAATGGTCGTGATGGTGGTGGTGATGATGACTGTATCTATTTGTCGGTTTGTCTTTCTAAAGAGCCAAGTAGTTCTTGGGATGATTTGATCCCATTATGGAATAGTAGAGAAAAAAATATAATAATAGTCTAACAGGACAGCAAATAATTTCTAATCACTATACTATTTGTTTGATTCTCAAGAATGGAAAATAGATAAATTACTTTTCTTGAGAATAAAACATTTTGTCATATTGGCACTCTAATGCCTGCTGCAATCTCATATTTTTGTTAATTTTTATGGACAATTCCTTGATAAACATAAGAAATAAAATTGGAGAGTGTCTTATGTTTATGTCATCTGAATAAATCAGTCTGTTTATCAGAATGTACTTAATAAGCTTCTTCCAAACACTCAGTGCTGATTTTATCACTGAGAGGATTATTCTGATCTTTGTTTTCAGGTCAATATAGTTTAAGTCTAAAGATAAGATATTCATTTATTCTATAACTATATATTGAAAACTTTCTATGTCCTAGACACAGTACTAAGAAGAGAAGATTCAGTGCTTATCCCCAAGCTCTAATTGAGAACATGGGATTGCAAACACCATTGCATAACAAGAAATTTGTTAGAATGAAAACACATAAATTGTACTGGAAATCATAAGGGAAGAAAATCTAAGTTTTACTGGAGTGGTCACGGAAGGCTTTATTTGATGTAGGAACATTTTAGCCAAGATTTGGAGGGAAAATTTAAGCAGTGAGGCATTCAACTAGAAGGAACAGAATGCATGAAAATACACTGGCTGGAGTACACCTGTCTTATTACAATCACTGCAGCTAACTTAGTGTTGCTATCGTATATTATTCTGGTAAGTGTGTAGTGTGGGAGAATACAGTACTGGCTTGAGACAAGGCTTGGCAATCAGGTAGAAGCCATTTCATGAAAGGTCTTGTAAGCCATTTCATGTTGGGATTTTATTCTCTGATGAGTAATTTACAACAGCAGATTGGCGTAGTTAAGTTTGTAAATTAGAAAGATTATTGGGAGCCGGAGTAGAGGATATATTTGAATGAGTAAGACTGAAAGCAGGATACCAGTTGGGTGACCTTGGAGGGTGAGATCTGGTGAGACTCTGATCTAATACAGTGATGGTAATAATGCAAAAGTGGTGACTAATAAACAGAATATAAAGGAGATAGTATCCTAAGGAGTTAAAAAAAAATTAACGTGGGGAGATTTAAGGATGATTTCCAGGTTTCTGGCTTGTTCACAGACGGAACAATGCAAGACAGCATATACTTAGTTGCTAAACTATGCAGTTTCGAAAGTAAGTACTTTAAAGCTTATAGGAATGAGCAATAATTGAAGAAGACTCCTTGCAGAAGGTGTCAGGATGTCAGTTGGTATCAGAGAAGTGGTACATATAGCACTCTATAGGAAAAGTAATTTTCCTAAGTGACTTAGGACTCACTTTCTTGTTTCCTGCTTGTGTTCTGGAGAGGCACACGACTCCCACAGAAGAAACTCTCCCCCTTCTCCTTACCCTGAAAAAGTAGGGTAAATGGGTGTAATCATGGTCCATAGCCCTTTCCCAAATAAAATTATATTTCTAATTAGAGAAATACATACATTCTCAATCACAGATCCCAGTAGAGAAGGACAGAGCAGGAGGAAAGGAAGGAGAAAGGAGCTAATTAGTAGTTATTTTCACAAAAGATGGGGAAGGAGGCAGAGAGTAAAGTTTTACTTTTTAGGTTGGGAAAAACTAATCTGCAGTGCCCCCAATAAAACAAAATAAAATTCAACAATAAAATAATCGCATTGGCATTCTCAGATATTAAAGTGTTATCTTTTACTGCCTTCAAACAAAGTCTATAATATCAAGGAGCAGATATTTGCTACTTTATTAGGAGTGCTAAAATATTTCTTTTTGTTTTATCTCTTCCTATTGGCCTCATTTTTGCAAGTTGGTGCAGTGTTTGGAAAAAAAAATGTGATTAGTGCCCATAATACAAGAGCCAACTGACAGAAACAAAACAAGAAAATAGAGTAGGGTGATTTATCACCTTTTGCAACCACACTGTGTGTAGATTAGGAAATTCCAATACATTTAAGAATAACGGTATTCTTGTTTGTATTTTCAAGATAAGTGTATTAAGATATGTCTATGTGAAATATACATCAGTACCCCTGTGTGACACAATGTTTTTTGTTTGGTTCAGAAGATAAAGTATCATGATTATAGAGATGGGAGAATGATCTTTCCAGTCAAGTTCCATTGGAACTAGACCTGGAAGAATGGTTAGATATTGACTAATCAGAGAGAAGAAAGGATATATTATGAAAAAGGAACCATATGTACAAAACCTGAAGGTTAGACTAAGGACTAAGCATGTTAGAGGTATACTTAGGAAATCTCTAGGCTGAGCTTTAGACTGAATAACAAGAAATAGTGGAATATTGAAAGTATTGTATGAGATAGCATATTTTCAAGGTTAGGCTTTAGATTTGGGAATATCTTAGAAGATTTTGAATAAGAGAGGGAGTGAGTGACATTGCCACTTTATGAATGATAAACATTAGCATTATTAATACAAATGAAATTAATAATAGCTAACACTCAGTAAGTGCTTATTACTATAAGCGCCAGACACCTGATAACTAATTTAATCCTGATCATACCCAATAATGTAGATGATATTATTATCATCCCTACTTTCTAGATTTGTGAACTGAGAAAGTAGCCAGGGAACTTGCACAAGTGACACAAGTAATGTATGAGAGCAGGTTTGTGAACTGGGCCCAGTGTGGCATAAGGTTTGTTATTTGTAAGACAAAATAAAAGGAAAAGAAAAGCTGAGGAGTCTATCGTCTGAGACTTTGAGGTACTGAACACTTGTGACTATAGAGGAGGGCCCTACATGAGCCTTCGGTTTTATAGGGTTGGCCAAAAAGTTCATTCGGGTTTTTCCATAAGATGGTATGAAAAACGAGAACAAACTTTTTAGCCAACCCAATACTTTTACTCAGAGCACGATGTTCATTCAGGTCAAATTTAAGCTTATTTAAAGAGAGAGACTCTTGTTTCCTGTTGCAGAGATGGATCTCACAACTAGGCCTGAATCAACTTGGTCCCTGGAACAACACCCCTAATTCTCTAACTGGGTCCACTAGTGATAGTTTCTTTCCCTCAAGGACAGTCATTTTCTTAATTCCATTCACAGAGTTTTGTTTCTGGAAATGTTGCAGTCTATTGACTATGAAAATAGTGTAGTTGCTCTTCCATGCAAATGCATAAAATTCCTATTGTACTATGTGTACTACTATTGGCTCTTAAGAAAAAGAAAAACATAAGTAGCTCGGCAACATTGTTGGAGACAGAATATCTGTTTGTTTTGGAATCCAAGAGAAGCTCCCCACATGGCTGCCCTCTAAAGCAGATTGGTAAGCAACTTTGGAAAAAATTATCCCAAGGGCTTTCTTAGTCCACATGACTAAGAGTTTAATGTCCGCTAGACTGATTCCATCATTTTAAAGGTTACGTGATATCCATTTGCTCTGGGATAAATTTCCAATGTTAAAGGGAAGCTGTGGTTTCCTCTGCTTCCCTGAACCTCTCTCCTTAAGATCTTATTACATCTCTTCCTAATCAGCCAAACCTGCCTGAGGATATGGTTCTCTGATTTTTGTTTTTCCCATTCATCTATATATTAAATGTTTGTTTATCATTTCCCACATACAGGGTCTTATGAGAGATAGGTTTACAACAGAGAACAAGCCACAGTCAATTCCTTCAAATAAAAGGAGTAGAAAGAGTTGTAAATGCTACTATAGAGCTAGTTCGCAGTATTAGGAAAGATCAGAGAAGGGACATCCCATGTAGTCTTGAGGTATCAGGAAAGGCTTCCCACAGGAAATTACTTTTAAGCTGGGACTTGAAAGGTCTCATCCAATATATGGACAGGGCAGGGGAGTGGGTGGATTACTAATGATAGACGGTCATTCTAGGGAGAAGGAACAGTATGTACTAATGCAAAGAGGTAAAATATTCATTGGAATATCCAGGAAACTTCAAGTATTTCAATTCAGTGCCCCATCAGTTTATTGATTCATTTGGCATAGTGCTCCCAAACTATGTTCTATGGCATATATATATATATATATATATATATATATATATACACACACACACACACACACACACACACACATATACATACACACATATATACACACACATACATGTATACACACATACATATATACACATACACACATACATATACATACGCACACACACATACACACATATATACACACATACATATATACGCACATATATACGCACATACATATATACTCACATGTGCACACATATACACATATATATACAGACACATACACACATATATATACACACACATATATACACACACATATATACACACACACACATATATACACACACACACACATATATATATATTTCTCCTGTTAGAAGATATTCTGGTCAAATAATTTTGAGAAATATTGAAATAAGCTAAGTTAATGTTTTCTTGACTGCAGCATTTTTAATAAAGCAGTGTAAATAGTGACTCACCAAAAGAAGAATTGAGGGTGTGACTTTTCCCAAACTTATTTCACAGTGAAATGAATGGTTATTCTAAAGAACATCTTTTACCAGTTCATGGAACTAGTGTTCTATAGAACAAACTTTGTACATGCTGCTGTAGCATCATGTAAGGTGTTGGAAACCCTGATTCCAAATCTTGAACTCACAGTGTTGAGGTGAAATCTGCAGGTGAACATGTGCATTTCAACCATATAATTTTTGACCAGCTACTAGGATTTTAGAGATTGTTAGAATTCAGTTTGAAAGCGACCTCTAATATCTGCAATATCCCGAGTCATGGTATTGAAGAAACCAGTGAAGTTTGTACCAATCTAAGACAGCATTACATTTCTGTCTCCTGAGAATGTCTCCAAGAAAGAGCCTGAATCAGCATTTTAGAGATAGTTCCAGTGTAGCCTAACTTGTTTATCTTATATTCAGGAAATATTTTAATGTGAGCATTTCTGTAAGTTCCTTATGTAGTATTACATCAGAGATAGCCAATATTAAGGTAGATTTGCTGAGTTATATGGGACTCAATTACTTTACAAACCTCTTTGGATGAAGAACATGTAAGATTACATCAATATTTTCCATACTCATTTGGCGAAGGCCAGCTTTCCTTTGAGGTAATTTTTTAACCAGTGAGTGAGGCAAACAAAATCTAATAGCTTTTCCATAGCACAAAGGGTTAGAAGGGAAGAGATCTTGAGAATGGATGATGCCTCGTATTTCTTCTCTTTGATATAAAGGATCCTCAACAACTACATCAAGTGGCCCATCCCTCCACCATTCTAAAAATAGATGGAAGTACAGTCAGCTGATTTATGACTCATTTAGGCAGTGATGGAAATGAAGATGATCACCCTTTTCAGAAGGCCCTGAACCCACTCCATAAGTATTTCTTAAGTTGAACCAATGTCTATGGAAGTACCAAAGCACTTCCTTATCTGGGCAGTTTTTTAAAAGTAATAAGTATAAAGTATCCTACTCCACTTCTCTAGGTACTCCATTTTTTTCTCTGAGACTAAATTATTTATATTAATACTTTCCTGCTCTATCATTCATTCTCCAAAAATGTCTAAACAATGTGTGTATGGACTCAATCCTATTATCAATAGAGTCTAAGCTACAGGCTCTCATTGCAGTAAAAGAGCAGAGTGTATATACTGGTTCTGCAAGGTCCTGAAAATAGGTTAGTTCATCCATTGTAAACTGTGCAACTGTCTGCCAGACACAGACTTCCTTACTTCTCACGTATTTGGTTCATCCATTAAGATATATTTGGCCAATTAGGATCAGCTATGTTTGCCCTTCCATGATTTGCCTGATCGTAATTTTGACAGTGTTTATCTTATTAAAAATTTGGTGTGAATGTGCAAAGACATACAGCTAAGAAAATGTCAGATAATTCTCCCTTCAATCCCTGGGGCAGGTCCATTCTTGATCAGGTTCAATCAGCAGAACCTGCATAATATACACCTTATCTGGGCCTCCTTTATCTATAGGGACCCTTTCCAATTGTAGTGTAATTAGAGGTTTTTATGTTGTTCAAAATCCCTCTGATTGTATGTGAGATACACACATCCTATATTGGATTTATTTATTGGGACATTCATTCTTTCTTTCTTTCTTTTGTTCATTTATTAACTTAAATTCTACCTGTAAACCTATGCAAAATATCCCATACCCTTCCTTGTATTAAGTTAAACCAAATCAAACAGGTAAAACCAGAACAAACCAAACAAAAATGGTTTGCTCTTCTGCTTGAGTAAATGTACCTCAAGTGTCCTTGACACAGTTTCTTACTGCCTTCAGATATTTTTTCTTTTTTTAAATTTCTCTTTCTTTTTCCTCTTCTCCTTTCTCCTTTTCTCATTTCCCTGAATTCCAGGTTCACACCTGCCTTTCCTCTGTGGCCCTGCTCCAGAGTAGCATCAGGGCGACTGTTAGAGCAGCTGCAGCCGACATTCAGAACTTTTCTTTTGCTCCAGACAACGATTCAGAGGGTTCCCTCTCTTGCTTCAGACTCATCCCCAGCTCTGTGATCCCTAGGCTTCTGCTTCTTTCTGCACCTGATGGGGGCTGTCTCATAGTTTACCCACTGTGTCCTGCATTTGTGCATTCTGAAGCCAGAGACCCCTCCCTTGCCATGCAGAATTAGAGGACAAAAGATGGGTCTGGAGAAAATTTCTCTCAAAGCTATGCCCAGGTTTTCTTCTAGTTATTAAATTAACCGAACACCATTTATTGCACACCCAATGTTTACTTAGCATGGTCCTAGCAGTACAGACCTCAAAGCCTCTCAAATAGGTACATTTACCCCTGCACTGTACAGTGACTACAGCTGTGCCAATGGACTGAGGTAGGGCAAATGAATAAACTGTACACAGGCAAGGGTGCATCAATTTGGGCTACCAATGACTATTTCCAGGAGATCAGCCTCTAAGTTTGCATCCAACCTCTTTCAGTCATAACCAAATTGCCCTCTCTGGGGCCACTTAAAAGTATTCTCTTAACCACATTCAGGCTTCAGTTAGACCCTTCTCTCTTTCAGGGACTATGTATAACACTCTTTACTGATCCCAAGAGTTCCAACATTTTTATTTTATTACATTTTTTTACAGGCAAGTAGGTAGGGAAAAAAGGCTCATAGATTGGTTTTGTATTAGTATTTTTCCCTTCTGGAATGAGAAGGAATATGTGTATGTATATCTTACTTAAAAAAAAAAATTCAAAGATATCTCATCCCCCTAAAAAGTTTTTTAAAAAATTCAAAATCAATGTATTTTCTTCCAGGAAAAGTTGTTTTATAGACAGATGTATCCAGAAAAATTCAGATGTAGTCAGTGAGAGTGGTTTCTCATTAAAAAGGAAAGGAAATTAAAGAAAGGGAAGAAGAGGGAAGAGAAGGAAGGCGAGATCAGGGAAGGAAACCCTGGGGGGTGTGGGGAAGGAAAAAAGTGTCATGACAGGAACAGTAATGTAACCATCTGTCGAAAATGGAATTTTAGTGAATAGTTAATAATTTGTGTAGTAATAGTTAACATGTTCGCTCACTCTGCTGGCTTCTATGCTATGCACTCTACATACTTTATGTCAGTTAATGCTTATGGCAATATTATGATTTATTCATTTTGTAGAGGAGGTAACCAAGGCTTAGAGAGGTTAAATAACTTGTCCCAGGTTACATAGGTCTGAGTTAGAATCCAGTGGTACAGTCTGCCTCAGCCTGCACTCTTTACTGCTTCTCTTACAATGGTAACAGAGTAGGCAAACAGTAATTTAGAGGTTAGTTAATTCAACTATGTCCTGAAGCCGTTCCTTGCCTGAGAAGATGAGCAAAAAAAGAAACTAGATATGTACATATTTATATATATATATGATTGAATATTATCACATATTTTATGTGATTAAACTATAAATCATTCCCATTTTTGTCTTTCAAAATGGTTTAATATTAGTAATTTTATATGGTACAGCCAAATAAATGTCTATGTATGTACATTTTATATATATACACACATGTATGTTATAGACAAATCTATATATTCATAATAATAATTAACACTTATTCAGTGCATATTAAGTTTAAAGAAACATTCAACATGCTTTATATTTATCATTTCACATAGTCTTCCTATCAAACCTATTAGCTGGGTACCATTTTTCCCATTTTATAAAAGAGGAGATTAACACATGGAGACACGGTATGTAACATTGAAAGTCACATGGTTAGGAAATGATAGAGCCAGGATCTAGTCCTCTTTAGTCTGATTTTAGAAATCATCCTCTTGACCACAATGCTACATTGACTTCATATTTTACATATTTATTTCTATACATGTTACTGGAGAATCCATCCTGGAGTAAATTATGTAGGACTCAATGATATTTACCTATATGTTTTTTACTTTTTGCATCTTGCCTTCGTATATCTCCTCCCATTTAATAGATCTTCTTTATTTGTATTTAATATTTAAAAACATGAAGGTTAAAGTAGTTACTTAACTTACTCAAGGTCACACAATAATTAATGATTGAAGTAGAATTCAAATTTAGGTCATCAGGATCTAAGGGCTTTTTCTCAGTGTGATACATGGTAAATGCAAACCTATTCAAAGCCAGATGCTTAATCGAGAAGTGTTTTACAGGATGAGAATAAAATCCACCTTGTCTTGCAAGCTCACTGCTAAAGATACACATCAGTGATCTCCACAGTAGTTTCATTAGCCTTTTGTAAGGAGTTAAAGTCCCTCTGCTATTTCAAGTTCGCACTAATGATAGAAATGTGTATATTATCTTTGACTCCTCCTTCATCCTCTACATTCAATCACACATTTTAAAACCTAGCATCTGTTTTCCATCCCTACCATTTCTGCCCGAGGTCTGTTCTTTGTCATGGATCATTGCTGTGACCTAGGTACTGTTCTCCCTGCTAGTGATCTTGTCCCTTCAGATCCATCCCCTGCACAGTGGTTTCATAGATCTGCTTAAAATACAAATTTATTCATTGTATAGAACCTCTCATCAGGTCTCCAACCACTATAACATAAAGTCTGAGTTTCTTTAGCAGGACACAGGAATGTTCCATAATTTAATTTCTTTTCCTCAGCCACCTCCTTTCACCTTTCCCAGAGTCAGTTTTGCACTTTCAGCACCACTAACCTTATATGCACTGCAATTTCTTGCCTCTCTGAATATTCTCAGGCTGCTCCCTACCACATTATCATGGTCCTATTTAGTTCTTACAGCAAATTGTTGAGATGGGTACCATAATTATTCTATTTCAGAACATTGCCAGGCTTGGGTTAGCTTTCCATTCCTACAATCTAGAGGTCTGCAGGGGATGCAATTTTTCCAAGATATTTACACAGATTATCAGTGTTCTCCTGGTTTTCTTTCTCTCTGATGGAAACTGTTCCTCTGCCATGTATGTCTGATAGAATTATATGCATAATCAATTTTGAATGATGCCATGTGAGGGGGACTTGGCAAATACACTTTATCATGAAAGCAAACCATGGTTGTAACACATTCTATAGACACAAATTTAAGTTATATAAAGTCACAATAATCCTTTGGAAAGGTATATATGTCAGGTCAAATTGAACATCAGACACTATTATGATTTTAAAAATTGAAATTAATCTAGGTTGCTATGTTAGGATATTTTATTAACTGCAGCCTAAACAGACTAAGCACAGGCCAGAGACAAGCTATTCATTAAGATGTATCTGCTGTTCCAAATCAAGCTGATTCAACTTATCAGGAAGAGGACCCATACACAGTTTTAATCACATTGCTTAATATGTCAGAATTTTCTGAGTTTGGATATTCATCCTGATATCAACAAACAAACCTCCATTCTGGTTAGTACATAGGCTCTTGACCCTTATCTGTTGACTACTAAAGAGATAAACTTCATCCCAGTACTGAAGAAAAGGGAATTGTGAGGTAAGAGGAAACCAGAGGAACATGTAGCAGAGACTATCACATTCAAAAGGAAAAGTAAAGAGGAAGGTGAGGACTAACACTGAGAATATATCATTTCAAAATTCTGTTGTTTGGTTACAAAAGTTGTAGATCACAAATACATAACAGTATGCATATGTTTAAGTTCTAACTTATGTATAATAATAATACATGTGCAACCACACATGTAAAGTACCAAAAAAACCCTTTCAGTCAGTGAATGCTTATCTCACATGTGGTACTCATAGTTGGTAACAGAACTAAGGGGAATGAATGAAGCAACACAGATCAGTTTATCAGTATGTGTAGTGTCCATAGGCACAAGATGGTGTAAGTGGATTCAGTATACTCAATGATTACAGGCAGCCTAACAATCGAGGTTTTGAATTTGCACCTAACAAATAATTTGAAATGTTTTCCCCATATGATAGGTTGAAGTATAAATACAGGCTTAATCTCTCTCTGTATTTCCTTAATTCAGGTGCACATTTGCAAATTATCAGATTAAGTCTAATAAGTTCTACTGTTAAACTGGGCATAATATTAATATTTTTCACGAGGCTCTGGTTTCATTTTCTACACTCAATTATTCATAATTAATATAAATGTCACTTTATTTGAGGTTGTGTTGATGTCGTCATTGTATCAATGTTCTCCAAAAAAAACAGAACCAACAGGATATGTGTGTGTGTATATATATCTATATATATACACAGTTGTTATTCATTATGAATGGATTCCTTATTTGTGAATTCACCTACTTGCTAAAATTCCTTTGTAACCCTCAAATCAACACTTGTGGTGCTTTTATGGTGATTTCCAGACACACATAGAGAAGTGAAAAATCTGAGTTACCTGACATACATGTTCCCAGCTGAGGTCAAAGGTGATACTGTGTCTCCTTGTGTCCTTTTCTTGGTCCATTTAGTGTCACATTTTTCTCATTTTTGTGTTTTTTCTTGGTGATTTTGCTGTTTAAAATGATCGTCAAGCATAGTGCTGCAGTGCTGTCTAACATTCCTAAGCACAAGAAAGCTGTGATGTGCCTTATGGAGAAAAGATATGTGTTAGATAAGCATCGTTCAGACATAAATTATAGTGCTGTTGGCTATGAGTTTATTGTTAATGAATCAACAATATATGTTAAATAAGATGTCTTTAAACAGTAACATACACATACATAAAACAAGGTTATATATTGATTAAATGACAAAATATTGTGACCAGAGACTTGCAGGAACCTCACCCTATATTTCCCCTAGGAGCAATTGTTTGGGACTCACTAATTTAGTATCCCAGTGGGCTTTATAGAGTATAACTACCAAGAATAACAAAGATGTACTCTGTCTAGCTAGCTAGATTCATTTTAATGCAGTTTAGTGCAGTTAATGGGGATCAGCAAGTCTGAAATCTGTAGAGCAGGACAGCAGGCTGGAAACTCAGACAGGAATTGATGCAGCAGTTCTGAGGCATAATTTCTTCTTCTCCAAAACCCTCAGTAATTGCTCTTAAGACTTCAGCTGATTAGATGAGGCCTGCTTGTATTATTGAAGGCAATCTCCTTTACTTCAATTCAACTGATTGTAGACATTATAACCACATCTACAAAATACCTTCAGAGCAGCATCTAGATTTGTGTTTGGTGAAATAAATGGACACTATGGCCTAGCCAAATTGAAGCATAAAATTAATCGTAATAGATTTGATAGATATTGATGAGTTTATAATGAGTCCAGTTCACTGAGTGGTGTTTTTATTTATAGAGACGAGTTACAACTATCTTCACACACACACAAACACACACAGAAAGAGAGAGAGAGAGAAATAGCATGTTTCTGCTCTGACAAGTGAGAAGTTTACTTTTTTACTTATAGCAAAAAGTTTTGCTATAAGACCCCCTTGGCTTCAAGTCTGAGCACCACCACTAGCTGGCATTGGAAAACTTACTTACTTTTATGTTCCTTAGTTTTCTTAAACCTAAAAGGATAGCAATAGTACGATCCTTGACATCAGGCCTATTCTTTTTAGATATTCAGAAAATCTCAGCTCTTTTCAGTACTAGCTCCCTAGGGAATGTGAAGAGAGAAGAGAGACATAAGGCTGTGAACATGCACAAACTCCCTCGAAGGTGAGGCCACAGCCCCTTGGCAGGTGTGTGGAGAAGTGTTCGGGATGGCAGCTGATGGGAAAGCAACCAACTCTAGCCCAGCACCTTTCTGCTTGTCACCAAAATAAGCCCAGGCTAAGAAGAGCATGGATTGGGGTAGGTGCAAGGTTTTGACCTTATTTCATTAATAAAGAAAAGCTTTCACATACATTAGCCATCAAATTCTTATTCCAGAAGTCTACGATCAAGGAAATAGAACCCAAAAGCAGAGGAAGTAAGCAAGATGGGGGAAAATGCAGACCCCCAAATGCTTTCCATAGTTGTTTTGTTTTGTTTTTTTTCAAAAGAAGAAAGAGCTCACAAAATCAGTCCACATAGAAGTCACAGCCACCAACTGAAAAGTGAAAAATTCAGTCAATTAGCTCATAAACACAATGCTAAAAAACGGGTGTGATCATGTTTCCACTCTTTTGTTTAAAGGCTGTTTGCTTCTGTGATTGTGGTGATGCCATGTAAATGCAGAGGACTCAATAATGAAAGGCGAAATCAGGACCTTGCTGTTCCAAATGCTCTCTCTGCCTCTTTGAGTGTACCTGCTGCCGGGCTCCAAACCCCTTCCCTGACCTCCCTATCACAACGTGACAGACCTCAGAGAGAATGAGGGGACATTCTAAAACAAAAATAAACCTGTCATTTTTATAGTCAAAAGTGTCAGAGCTCAAACATCAATGGTAATTCACAAGAGTCAGTAATGTATTTTGTGTCTGCATTTACTGACATTTAGTGGTTATTCCATATGAAATTTATTTTCGAGGTACTCTTGCATTGCAATTTAATCAGTATTATATCTTTAGCTTTAAAAATACTATTACAACCTTGCTGGACCACAACACATAAGCCACATCAATTCCTTATTGAATACAGAGGTATTTATGTCATTATACAATAGTCACTTTCCAAAGTGCCTTCCGCTCCTTTCCAATACAGAGGCACATTTAGCTTTGCCGTCTTTACTCAAAGAATTGTCATCATTATTAGGTTATTTTTCAAGTTACATGTGGTTAAGGCAAATATATTAAATATTTTGGATATGAATGTTTATAAGTATCTTAAATTATTTGAGAAAAAAACTAACATAAATGGTACTAGATTTTATACAATCTCGGCTAATTATAGAGTGAAACAGTTGGTTTAATTGGGAAGAGGGGCTGTGCAGATTTATGTGCTGTATTCATCATTTTGGAAAACTTTTAGTTTTATACAGAATAAATTTGGTGGCAAGAGAATAGCCACCAAGTTATTTCAGTAATCCTCATTCAAAGATGATAAGACTGTGGAATAATATGAACTTTAATAAATATATAAGCATGATTTTTAATTGATATATCAATTATTTGTACATGGAAAGAGGCCAGATGCAAAATAATAGCTTTCCCATATGAATCTATCCTATATACATTATATAGAAGTGGCCAGAAACAAAATAAGTTTATTTTATGAACACATCCCTTATAGTCTACATGAATTGTGTGCATATGCATACATCACAATTAGAAATGTAGTGACAAAAAATTATATTTATTGTGCAACTATAAATAAGTTCAGTCTTTGCAAGATATATACAAATATGCTTCATGTTAAATATATATGAAGAAAACTACAAGACATCACAGAGGGACAAAGGAGAAAACTTGAATGAATGGTAAAACATTACTGGATGAAAAGACAATACTACATAGTCGTTGTTTTTCCCAAATTCATTTATAACAGTCCAGTAAAAATTCCATAAGGAAAAGGAGTTCACAAAATACTCTGAAGTTTATATAAAAAGAATGAAAATATAGTAAACAATTAAAAACAGTGCACTAATAAATGAGATTTATAATTAGAGCTTCTAAATATGTAATAAAATTAAATACTGGTACAAGGATAAAATGGATAAAATAATGGAATAGAATGGAAAGCCCAGAAATAGATCTAAGTTTATGGAAATATTTACTAGCTGGTAGAATTAGCTTTTCAAATTTGTGGAGAAAGTGTAAGTTATTTAATAAATGTTCCTGGAGTGACATTTAAACTATTTGGGGAAAAAAATCAATATTACATATCTTCATACCTTATTTAAAATATAATCCGTATAAATTGCAATTTCAAATATAAAATACGTGAAATAGCTAAAGGAAATTATCTTAAATATTTATTTATTTGGACTGGAGAAGGTCTGAATGTTTGAATGATACCAATGAATTTAAACATTAATAGATATAACACATGTCCAAAAATTCCCATGTAAAAAGGGCAATAAAAAATGTCAATGGTCAGTAACATGAAAAATATAAAACTTCACAAGTCAATAAAATGATAGCTAAAACTTCAAACTGATAGGATATTTTATTCATCTTATTTGCAAATTTATTTTAATGATAATTCTTATTTTTGTTAGCTGTAGGAAAATAACAAAATCCTCAGTTGATGGTGGGAATTTACTATCAAAAACAGCAAGTGTAGATCATCTTGGCTAATAATCCAACTTTTAGGAGTTTATCGTAAGAAAGCAATTAGTGATCTATAAAAGAAAAAAAATGTACATGAAAGTTCAACGCACCATTGTGTATTAGAGTGTAAAACTGAAAAGGACCTAAGTGTCACAAATAAAGGATTGTTTAATAAATAATGATATGACCACAAAACTAAATATCATGTACCCACTAAAATGATCCATTAGAAGATTATCTAAAGTCTGTTATTATCTTTATTTGAAAATGTTATCAGCCAGTAAATGTCAAAGGTCATAAAGTAGGGGCCTAGAGGCCAAATCTGTACACACACAGACTTGTTTTCCTTGATTGTCAGTATTTTATAACACTGAGCAAAGATTAATACACTGGGAGAATACACATAGGAATCCGGATTTCCAGTGTACCTTTACAATTCTGAACATCTGACAACTTTGTGACTACATTCCCACCCTCAGCTGGGGCTGGACTGTGGAGGTTCTCTGCCTCTCCTTCTCTCCCAGGCCCACCAGCCATGCACCTTGCTTTTCTCACTCTTCCAGTCCCCTACCTGGCCCCACTGAGACAGTGAATTGACGTCTACCATGTGATCTGAAACTTTTAAAGTTATAGGTGCTTGTATTCATTGCATGCTCACGCGCGTGTATATAGGAAGATATGCAACAAAATTTCAATAGAAATAAAAGTTCACAGGTGCCTCCCATGATTGTGTAAGGTCTTTGGCAACAGGAAACAAGTCAGTATTATTCACTATTTTATCCCCTGAATTTAGGTGGAAGAAAATTATTTGTTGAATGGTCAAGTAAGGAGGATAATAGCTCTTATGAGTCAGGTATGAGTAATTCAAAATCTTTTTATTCTGGTTTACTTTTCTAATGTACTAATTTAAAAATGAGAAAAAATCATGATAATTTTTACTTTTTAATGTCAAGGGCAGAGGGAAATCTGTAAGCAGAGCAAAAATATATCATAAATCTCACATTTTAAGTGAAAAAGAAAAACACACCATTCTTAGTTGAGACAATGCAGAAATACTTGGCACTAAATTCTGCTCTATAACACAAAACAATACAAGACCCAATTGATTCTTGTCTGATTTTGTACTTTTGTTTAGATTTCCAGCCTCCAGTTGAAATTGTCAAAATACCCTTTCTTACCCTTTGCAAAGTGTTGCATATCTCAAACACACCCTCTCCAGAAGCCTTCCTTTCGCTTTCCTCCTTTGTTGCAGGGATATTTAGGCAGCGATTACAGTGATGCTATAAAACCAGCATGTAAGTCACTGGACGACTATTTCTAGGCTGTTCACTAAATAAGTCCAGGATGAAATCACCAGCCCAGAGGTGTCAGTTAATTGAGGAATCAGACAGCCAGAGAGACCAGACTGGGTGAGAAAACACCCTTATCCCAAGGACAAACCTTTGCTCTGACTTTGGAGAGAATACACAAATGAACTTGCCAAGTAAATTGCTTTCCTTCCCTAATACATGATCTCTTGCTCCAGTGCTAAAGCTGCTTTTTAATGAGTTGGTAAGTAAATATGGAGCTAGATTGAGAGAATTAGTTCATGCTTGTACTTTTTCAATATGGAGAGCGAAATGAAGATACAGATAGCAATTTGAATCTAATTTTCAAGCTTGCATGGATAAAAGGTCACAGAGGGAAGCTGAGATGTACCAGAATGTTGGGGATGAGAGGCAGGGTGATAGTGACAAAGAAAACCAGCTGTCACAGAGCAGAGGTCTCTTCAGTAAGTACAGCAAAGCCCAAATAGTGTAAACTGAAGACAGAGCTGTTTTCTCTCTATAGGTGCATGCGGTACAGTAGTTAGGAAAATACAGATCTAAGGCCGAAATCACTGATGGTCATTTCCGACCTCCCAGTCGGCATTATATGGATCCTAAGAGAATTAAAGTAAAATTAGAATCCTACAATGCATTTAAGCTGAAAGAGACAATGGAGTTGAACATCCTCACTGCCACAAAGGGCAAAAATCAAACTCAGGTAGGTAAACACCATCTCCTGATTGAGGCAGCAGGTGTTTTAACATCACAGACCGCTGCTCTTTGAATGAGTTTAGACCAACACTGCTGTTTAAAAACAAACAGAGATCAATGTGAGAAGTGGAGTGTGTGGAGTGGTTATGTGTCTACTGTCAGTTGGCTTGAATTCCTAAAGAAGACGCCATCTTGCATAGTTGAAAATTTTTCTTTTGAGATGAAACAGATTCAAAATAAAAGCCTCTCCCAGATAGCACCCCAAGTTCCTAAATTTAAAAAGAAAACACACACACACACACACACACACACACACACAGAGGCTCAGAAGGACAAGACAGTAGGACCAGCCACTAGCCAACTAAAAGAAAGCAAAATAGGTGGTTTCTTGGTGTAAAAGTAAGGGCAGCAGGGAAGTTTCCTCAGAGTCATTCAGCTGCCAGTATTGGACAATATCAAATTTTAAAATTAGAGGAGAACCCTCACTCAGATAAATTGATCATTTTGAGCCGAGGCTTATTTCATATGGTTGGTTTGTTTAATTTGGTCATTAAACTGCCCCATTCACACTATTTAATATTTATATCCTTCTTTTTTTTTCATGTATTTATTTTTCATCATATAGCATAAAAATGGAAAGCATTTGAGTCATTATTAATAAAGCCATTTACTATTATCCTTCAAAAATGTATTAATATTATAGTTAAATGCTAGTCATACATAACACATGGTACCTTTTTGCTTTGTATATTCATGATCTGGTGCCACTTGCTCTACATAACAGGATAGGTAAAGAGAACACATAGCACATACTGCCTTCCCAATATGTACACTGCTACCATATGGCAACTTAGAATCAGTTTCTGATTCATGTTGGTGAACAGGAAACAATTATTAGCAAATTTACTTATTACAAATTTGTAGAATTCAGTAATAAATGGTGATTATTTGAGAGAGGTTGTGACTTCATGAAAATTGTCATCATATGGGATAAGTAGAGGGAATCTATGCAATTCATGGAAATTCAGGAATATACTTTCTAAATAACAGAAAGTAGTTAAGCAACAGTTCCAGCAGACCTGTTGTACAATTGACAATTTTACAAACTGAAAGTAATTCTCTTTTCACCTCTACTCCCAACCTAGCCAGAGCCAACCTTAAGCTTTTACTTATGCCTGTGGACAAATGTTGAGGAGCCAGGACTAGGAGGCTTGGTTTAAATTCCTTTGTGTTATCTCATTTAATTCTTGAAATGGATCTGCTAAGCCGGTGTTTTCACTGCATAAGCAATGAGAAAACTTATTCTTGGAGAATTTAGAAACTTTGGAGTGTGCTTATATGCCCTGACTGGAGTTTGGGGTTGTCGAAGGGAAAGGTACTCAACTCATGGTCAGAAGGTTAGGTCGAGCCAGGGCTATAGACAGACAATGACTCAGGTGATGAGATAGATCGATTTGAAATTGAAATCCAGTTAGAGATCCTGGTCAATGAGATCTCATGATCCCAGCTTGATCAATGTCATCAATAGTTTATTATATCTTACCTAAGTGGTCTTCACTGCCATGGAGTCTCCATACTCCTTAGGTCCTCTGCCATACCCCACCTTTCTTGTACTCAATAGAGAGCCTTTAGGAAGTTTCCTAAACACCCTATTCCTTGACATCTCCAAAACTAATGGAATCTACTGTCATCCTTAACCCTTTCCCTCCTATTTGCAAGATTAACCCTGGGGCCATTCTCTCTCCATGTCACCTGTATGCCATTCTTTTCTGCTTTCTTAAGCTCTTGCCTCACCAATGGTACCAACTGTTCTTAATTGTTTAGACCCACAATCACCAGGGTTTTCTTCTTTTCAGCTTTGTTGTGCTTTTTTCTTTTTTTTAAAGAAACTAAACAAAATATTCTCAAAGGCTTCCCTAATCTATCTTTCTTTCAAATCATCTTTTTTTTCACTTTGCTTTACCCTCGAGTTACAAAATAAGGGACTTTCTACCTTGTTGCTCTTATCCATCCAAACCCTGACCATGTACAAAACTACATTTCATGATTTCTTATTCGCTGGCTTTTATACTCAAAGAATTTCCATTTTCTTGAAAGTAATTCTTAATTTTTAAATTCATTTAACCTCAACATATGAAAATATTGTTTGCATTCTGTAAATCCATTGAGTCTTTTAAAGTGGCCATTTAAAGATTTGTTTTTGGTTGAGTAAGAATGTGTAGTTCATAGTAAGAATAAAGGAACTAGCTATAGGTCTGCTGTTAAAAACTTGGCTATAAAACTTGGAATTATATGTTAATAGAAATTAAACTTTATTCAAGTGGCTCCCAATCTTTATTTTAAAACACAGTTTGGAAATCTGAGGATGTACCAGGAATTGTGCCAAAAATAATGAAAATTCACCCCACCCAATTTCATGGTCCCAACCCCCCAACATGCCTGTTTTGGGTATTTCTGTAGTTTGGATACTTTCTCTTCCCTGTCTTAGACAGGGCTATACCACTGTGACTTTCTGCTTTGCGTACATAGTAATTTGTTGTTTTAATAACAATACCAAAAAGAAAAAAAGAAAAAGAAAGCACGTAGCAAAGTGGGTCAAGCTGTCACCTTCCAGCCTTACAGTGGGCTTTGAAAGCAACCAAACAAGAGAAGAGCCGGAGGTAGGCTGCTCACAAGTTACATTCCTAAATGCAGACACAAAACTGAGGATGTTTTATTATGACGAACAGAGACCAAGAGGCTGCCTACAAATGAGTCTTTCCTTGGAACACTTGGACGAAATGTTCCCTGATAGCCAAGCATGAACCAGAGTGGAGACTGACTGAGAGACGCATAGACCTCATACACAGGCTAAGGATGTGAAGTCTGCCATAGCACACTGGAGGGGCCCTGCTCAGCAGGTTGGGGTGGGCCTTCTGATCCCCAAAAGACTATCGGTACTGTAGGTCCTGATCCCTCATCTTGCTGTTGGAGGTCAGCGCCAACCTCGTCATGACCTCTGGATTTTAAGATGATGAGGCTGTGTCTGCTGTTTGTGGAATAGTATTTCTAGATAAATGTTTTGTAGTAACCATAACATAAATAATGTTTCTTATTTCTAGCCAGTCATGGCAGAGGAGTAACATGGCATTAGAGATTGGGAAATGGGCCCCTTGTGGTGGTCCCTCAGACAACCTGTGCTGTCTCTTACATGCCACACTCGCTGAAGATAGGATGGATGAGGGGCAGAGTGAATAAACATGTAGCAGATAAGTATTTGGATAAAGATTTTGAAGAAGTCCCAAGAAATAGCATGGGTAAACAAGAAAAGGCCTGGAAGAACTCACCCAAGAGAGCTAGTGTTTGGCAGAATGAATATTTTTGTTTTGTTGTTGTTATAAAGTATTCACTTTAAATTAGAAGAACTGCTAAAATGAAATTTTAAAAATAGTTTTTCTAAACAGCATTTAGAGAATCTGGTAAATGGAAGTCACAGATTCATTTTATGCATATTCACAAGTCATGTGACCATGTTGCTCTAAGCTTTTAAGTCCATACAGCTAGAAACTAGCAGAGGTGGGTTTCAGTCTCAGGTTTAATTCCAAGGCTTTATCTGCTGCATCCAGAAACCCATTATGCTTATCTGTGTATAAAGGTGACAGAAAGAAAAGTTAGACCACCCTTTTGGAGCAAGGAAGCCAGCCCTTCTGCTGGCACATCACCTAGAAGGATATCTAGGTCCGTCTTTGCTGCTCTCTCTCTCAAGAGGAAGTGATACTTTGTGAGAAGTTCTCCTTAGACTACTATCATTTTAAGAGCAGAGACATTCTTTCTTTCTTTTCTTCTTCAAGGGGTCAGAATCCCTTCTTCTTCAGCTAACACACTGACAGCTGGCTCACACTGGCACACACAGTGGTTAGGTGAAGGAATCCAGGGCAACTTCTCTTAGCTTCCTATTTCCTTTCATTTTACATTGTTTCAGAGATTAATTACTTACAGGATCCTCTTCTAACATGCTCTGTTAGAGGTCCAGCTAGATATAATCCTATCCCAGCAGATAGCACAAACTAAAACTGCTTAGCTGATGGCATAATTGTGCTTGACGGACTGAGCATCCTGTCTAGCAGACGTGTGCATGAGTCTCAATCCATTTACAGTCTATTTGACGATCTTCCCTTCTCATGCATTATTTAGGTCCAGACGTTGTATTTCAATACCTTTATAATGTGGACTGCTCAAAGTTTAGCTGCTTTCTTACTAGATGACATGGTGGGGCTGAAGGCATATAAATTGTGTTGGGGATAATGATTAGCCAAGATGGTATAGCTTGAGAAAGGAAGTGTCATTTTTGTCATAGCCTCATACTGGGCTTGGTCAACATGGAACCTGCCTCCTGGGGAAACATAAAGGTTAAGGACTATAATTTTAGCTCAGTTTGAATGAGAAATCTGATTTTTCAAAGTGTTTGGAGAGTCTGAAAGTGAGGAGGAGTTGAGGTATTTAAATATTTAGTTGGGCTTGAACTTGTGGTGTTGGGAGAAGAAAGGGGATGGGATTGGGGGAAGGGGGGGTTGGGGCAGCGTGTGATGACCTATGTGACACATGTATCACATATCGTAAATTACATCATGATTTCGCCTGTGGTTATCACCAAGGAAGTGGCTTTAGTTCAAGCAGGTAGGAGAGGTGACTGTCCTGATTTACCACATGAAGTTCTTCATTCTCTCTGACCAACTTGCTTTATTTTAACACTAAATTAGAGCTTTGGATACAAAAATCTTTGCTGAGTTGATGTAGCTTTTTATGTTGCCTCATCTCAATTGCCATTAGATCATTTAGTAAAGACTTTAATCTTCTCCATGCTCTCATTTTTCACACTTTAGTGGGATAACACTGTGGTCATTTTGCTCCGTTCTAGAAATAGGCTGCAATCAGACTCTGAGGAAACAATCATTTTGTATTTCAATTGGAAACAATAAAAATAGTTGCTGCCCATTACTCTTTACACTTCGTTACTACTTTATTTTTATAGCTTCATTGAATCTGGTATGAATCATAAGTATAAGAAGCCTGTGTCATTTCTGTCATTGAAAAGTTAAAAGACCCAAGATTCAACCTTATGGAGTCTTCTGTTCCTTTGGACTCTATGCCTATTCTAGGCTTTACTACCAGAGGAATGATGATGTCTGTTAAACTTACACACATGGGTGCATTTTTTTTCAGAGGTTATAAGCAAGAAAATTATGCCTATAAAACACAATCCACTTACCTTTACCTTTCATATGTGGATTTTTATGAAAAGAGCAGCACATACATTGATTAACTTTTTTTCTTTCCATACGCAAGGCAAACTTAAGCAGAGACATGCTTAAAATAAATACTAGATTCCTAAGTAGAACTAAGTGTCCTTTTCTCTACTAACCTGTTACAAATGTCTTATCTAAATTTGTATTTTCTTTATGGTCAGAAGAAATTTCACTTCTTCCTGTACCTCCTAATCTTTACACAACTTCTGATCCCATTTATTCTTAAAAATTCCAGTCTGTTCTTCAAAGGAAACTATTAACTTACTTTTAAACTTCTCTCTGAGCCTAAACTAATTTTCATTCCTCTCTTCAAAGCTGTCCTTGAGGGCTTCCCTGGTGGCTCAGTGGTTGAGAGTCCGCCTGCCGATGCAGGGGATACAGGTTCGTGCCCCGGTCCGGGAGGATGCCACATGCCACGGAGCGGCTGGGCCCGTGCGCCATGGCCACTGAGCCTGCGCGTCCGGAGCGTGTGCTCCACAATGGGAGAGGCCACAGCAGTGAGAGGCCCACGTACCACAAAAAAAAAAAAAAAAAGCTGTCCTTGAGCTACTATCCAAAGTTCCATGTTGCCTTGTGCTTGTGCTCAGTCTCAGCTTTCAACAGAAGGCATGTGCACCACTGAAAAGAATCTGTAAAGGGATGCATTGTTTGGAATTCCTCAGCTTCTCTAGAACAGCAGTTTTCAATCTAGAATTTTCTATCAGCGTCATAACAAGCCTCAATCCCTCTGCAAATTTGATTCACATGTTTAATTCAAGCAATGAATTAACTAATTTTGAGTTATTAAACCAGCAGCCTGCCTATTTTAGGAAAAAACAAAACAGGATACAGAAAGCCGACTATACAAATTTCCAACTTCTCAAGATGTTAAGAAAGACACAGGCATCAATTCAAATACAGCTGCCTAATCATATACAACTTTCAGTAGCTCTTCGAGGGTTGCTCCCATTTTCCTTTCACTCCTCTTCCTTGTGAGGACATAACAACCTTTAGACAGAGGGCTTTCTCCACTTTTGCTGCTGTCTGGTCTAGAATGCACTATTTTGTCATCCCCATTTACTAGATGATGTTGATTATCAATATTGGAGTTCAGTCAAATTCCTGGTACAGAAAAGAAAGGGTGCTGCTGCAGTGCTTATTCAGGTAGAATTTCATTTTAAAAAGTCAAAAGAATGATTTGTTCCAGATCATGCTTTGTTTATAACTGTCCAGACCACTTTTCCCTTTTGGCAGGAGGTAGGTTGTGTTAAAAAAAATAACTAAAAGGAGCCACAGACGTAGAGACAAGGACAAGGGTACTAGTTAAATCATTGTTAGGTCTCTTTCCCTCTTAGTCATGACATTTCTCTAGAGTAAGTGCTGTTTAGGATGCGTTTTGAAGAAGGCAGGAGATAGCTTGGCGAACATGGAGTGGAAGTTTGTCCCAGCATCACGAAGAATAGTATTATTTTTGACAGCCAAAACTGCAAACATATTTACATTGTAATAAGGGCTTGGAAATTCTTTAAGGTTTTCACGCTGGAAAAAATTCATGAATTCTCTTGTATTTGTACTAATGTGCAGATCAAATTGTTGTTTCAGCTACTTTCACGCTTATTTACCGTTTGCTTTTAAATTTTTTTCTTTTTCATGAAAGTGCAACTTATATCCAGCGAAGTGCACAAAACGTAAGGCTTAATAAATGTGATGTTATAAGTGAGGCTTTCTTTTTTCAAATATTTTACGTAATGCATACCCGGTAAAGTCTGCAATACTGGGCTGCAGTTTTCTAAATGAGAAAAACTCTACACATTGCTTTCAGAGTACTTTCAACACATCTTTTCAGATATAATTAAAAGGTCAGTGTAGGTGAGTCAACGGCTAAGTTTTGTTTTGTGTTTCTGAACCTGCAGGTGGTCAGGCCCAATGCACTGGGGTGGATATCCACCAAAGTACATTGCATTTTCCTGAAAAATATATAATGCACAATCTTGAGAACAGAGTAAAGAAAAATGTCACACAAAGCAAATGGTGAAGGGAAGGAAAAAAGAGAAAGAGAAGGGAGATAGAAATAATAGGAAAGGTTTCCAGGAAGCCTTCTATATTTTTTTCACCCCAATCTGACCAGCCTTTCTTAGCCCTGGCACTTGTCATTGTATTCATCCAGAGTTGTTTTAGGTAGCTGGATATTTCATTAGCAGTTTGTGTGTCCCCTAGATTATAAACTCTTTGTGGGTGAGAATGTGTTCTATTTTTTGTTTGGTCACTCGTTACTCCTTCACTTTGATCCTCCACAGCCCTTGAAGGCAAATGAAGATCTGTTCATAATAGAAATTCAATAAGCTGTTTTAGAATGAAGAAAGAAACAGAGAAAGCTCTGGTTTCCTAGCAGGGCTGCCACTGCTCTCTGCGGCCACCACCCCCAGCATAGCTGCTCATGTAGTGAGATTCAGGAGCTCATTTTTCAGGAGATCGAAAAAGCTCTCAATATGCGTATTGACTCCTAATGTGTCACTTGAAAGAAAACCTGATTAAAGAAAAAAAAAAGTGGAAATTTACTCCATTTCTGTCTGATGCTGAAAAAGTACCAGAGTGTGGAATGTCAATATAATCAGCTATCAGAGCTGCACTGTCTCCTGGGCCCCGGGACAGAACTCTTCTTTTCCTTTAAGTAAAATTGAAAGACATTCAAGATTTGTAAGGGTCATCACAATATAAGCAAATTATATCATTTACTACATCAGTATCAAAACTCTGTACATTGAAACCTCTCTTTAGAGAAAAGGGACTTTGCTTCCCAAGACTTCCTTAAAAAGTCTCTCCCCAAATCTCTTTGCTTTTCTTTATTTTTCTCTCCAACACCATTGATGGCAGAAGTGATTGATCATTGCTGTAGGAATAATCTCAAGCCTATTAAATTCCCATATCAAAGATTTCAAAAATTAGTGGGACTGATTGAATGTGTAGAAGATCTAAAATAGAGTATAGACTGTATACCTCAATGGTCACTCTTCCATGTCAGGGAAATTACACAGTTATCAGATTATTATACAATATAGTATATTAATTTAGAAATATATACTACAAAATTAAAAATAAATAAGCTTCGTTTGCTTTCTAATTGATGATAACATGGTGTAAAATTACCATTTCATTCTTAAGGCAGAGAAGAAATATGGGTAAGTCTCCTAGACTATCTACTAGCTCCTTGTTCCTAGTATGGTCTTGTTTCTAATGACAGTCTGATGTTTTATTCTATCATCCTTATATTTTTTCCTATTTTTTATAATAGTTGTTATTTTATACTGAAAGCTAGATATCTAAGCATAATATTGTTGAAGTCAACTTTTAATTATCTCAGGACAGACTGTGGTGTTTAGCCCTTATATATGCAATTTAAAAAGCTAAAATGGGCCTTATTACTCTATCAGTTGAGGGAATTTCAGGCAACACTGGCGAGGCTGATGACTTTATCCCTAGTGTTTGCTCAATGATTAGGCTGCTTCTTAGAGACCAGTTTCTGAAAGAGAGGGACAAACAAAACCCAGAAAACTGTGCCATTTTTAGTAATGTATTTAAATAGCAGCAGAAGTTAGAAATCTATAGAAAGCATATAGATTAAGATTACATTTTTAAAACAAACTTTAAATATAAACATTCATAAATTCAGGTTTATGTGAATTCCTCTTGACTTCTTGTTCTGAAATTTTTCTATGCACCCACATATCTTCTTTCCCTGGAGTCCACTTGTTGTCAATCATGGGCTCCTTTTTTCCTGATATTTTAAAATTCTTCTAGAAAGCTTTTTTTTTTAAATTTTATTTATTTATTTGTTTGTTTATTTATTTTTGGCTGCATTGGGTCTTCGTTGCTGTGCACGGGCTTTCTCTAGTTGTGGCGAGCAAGGCCTACCCTTCATTGCGGTGCACGGGCTTCTCGTTGCGGTGGCTTCTCGTTGTGGAGCACGGGCTCTAGGAACGCGGGCTTCAGTAGTTGTGGCTCGCGGGCTCTAGAGCACAGGCTCAGTAGTTGTAGCACACAGGCTTTGTTGCTCCGTGACATGTGGGATCTTTCCGGACCAGGGCTCGAACCCGTGTCCCCTGCATTGGCAGGCGGATTCTTAACCACTGTGCCACCAGGGAAACCCTAGAAAGCTTTTTTAATAAATCAGCTTTTGTTTCCTGGTATGACATAGTAGAAAGAATGTGACCATAGGAGTCGGATACCTAAATTTGGACCATAGCCCTAGTATTTGCCAGCTCTCTGATCACAGTCATCTGTAAAGCTGGAAAAGATGATTATTGTTTTCAGAGTATTGTGAGAATTAAATAAAATAATATGCAGAAAATTCTAGCATTTAGGTTACACGTGTATTAATAAATTTATTATTAGCTTATTATGTTGTGGATGTACCTGTGAAAATGATCATTATGTATCAGGCATCTTGCCTGACTTGGGCAGAGTGTGGAGAAAACCCCATTTATTTTATCAGATTTTCGCTGTGTATTCAAATATACATTAGAATTTTTTTTTTTTTTTTTTTTTTTGGGCTGTGCCGAACGGCATGCGGGATCTTAGTTCCCCTACCAGGGATTGAACCTGTGCCACCTGCATTGGGAGTACCAAGTCTTAACCACTGGACCGCCAGGGAAGTCCCCCATGAAATTTTTAAAAAATCATTTAAGTTAGCATTTTCTCTGTAACAGTTCCAAAAGATCAGTTACTGTCAATGTTAGCACTTCTGTGTAGTTGACATGAAAATTTTGTGAGAAGTTATATATCAATTTACCTGTTTATGTTTTTATGATGATTGCTTTTAGAAAAATGTTTTAATCTTAAATGTCACATATTTTCATGTGCAGAACCTCACTTACTAACTCTTTGTCTCATTGTGAACATCTCCTGTCCAAAGTCACAGTATTGGCCTGGACATGATATCCTCTGTTGTCTAATCCAAAGACCCAACTTGAACTTGGATTAGTCATAAATAAATTATGATAAATTTGGGGGGCTCACACTGGCTGCTAGGTAAAACTGTTCCTCAGACAAACAATGAATATAAATACTGAGTCTGGAGCCAAGTAATTTGGGTTTGAATCTCAATTTGATTCTTAATTATTTGATCTTTAGTTCAATATTTATAAAAAGGTGTATAATAATAATAATCACCTCAGGAGTTGCTGTGAAGAGTAATCATGCTCAACATTTATTGTGTTATTATCAATATTATTATTATCATTGATTATTTAATATTATTAATAACTTAATATCATTGATAATGATAGCTTAGTATTACCAGTACCACTACACCCCACATTTCCTCACTCTTAATCTATTTCATACACACACACACAATTTTCTATACTATTAAGAAAGGTGATTAATTTATACTCATTTAACAATAGTAAATATTGATAGTATTTATTTAATGCTTAACATTTATAGATCAGGGTTCAGAGACATTATCTCACTTGATCTTACTACAACTCTAGATGAAAAATAGGGCTGCTATTATTCTCATTTGAGAAGAAAAAAACATAGCTAATAATTAAGAGCAGAGATTAGCACCCACAGCTTTGCCAGAATATTAAACCGCTACATTCCTCACTGCTACATACAGGGACTCAAGTAGTGAAGAAGCTAAGGACACAATTTTTTTTCTCTCAAGTTTCTGTAGTATTTTCAGGACTTAGTCATAGACTAACAGTAAAATAACAAATGGATTATTATACGTTTGCCATATTAAGATATTGAGTCCTTTAAAGGTCATCTTCATTGTTTACTTTGTTGTGATTATGTTATTTCATCAATGATATAACAATTATTGCTTTAATAAAATCCTATGTTGCCACATCAGAGGTGAAAACTTTTACAGAACTGTAAACAGCAGAGGTGCCTAGAGCTTTATGAAAGAAAGCTGTTTTCTTTAATAGAAGAGGAACAGTCCTTACATAGGCTTGTGTATCACGTGAGGAGAAAGGAATGCCATTCTTCAAATACTTGTGCTTGCTTCTAAGTGAATGTTTTCCATTTTTACGTATAGCATTAGTATAAACAAGTAAATATTATAACTCTAAAATTTTAGAGGGTACGATAGCAACTAAGTATATTAACACTGTATAAATTTACTGTTTTACTTGAATAAGCATTCCAGGACCCCGAAATGGAATCTGTCTTAGCTAGCAGACTCTGTTGGGTAAAGGATAATTCTCAAGTGAGGGGAGAAACAGAGAGAGTATCTAACCAAAGGGTAAAGACATTGATTTGAGTTGCAGACATTTACTCACTGGCCTTGAAACCAAGACAATTCACTTAATCTCTTTGTATAGGCTGAGCTTCCTTCTTAAGATAAAGGGGATGATAAGACCTGTTCTGTATATTTTATAGAGTTGTTAATATGAAGTGAGATAACATGTTTAGAGTCCTAAGATTATTTTTTCTTTCAATTATTATTATTATTATTTTTTTTTTTGTGTGGTACGCGGGCCTCTCACTGTTGTGGCCTCTCCCATTGCGGAGCACAGGCTCCTGACACTTAGGCTCAGTGGCCATGGCTCACAGGCCCAGCCGCTCCGCGGCATGTGGGATCCTCCCGGACCGGGGCACAAACCCCTGTCCCCTGCATCGGCAGGCGGACTCTCAACCACTGTGCCACCAGGGAAGCCCCTCAATTATTTTTTAATTGAAAATTAAAGCATGCTCATAAGCATGAGAATCATGAAGCTTTATGTTATTGTAAAGTTTTAGAATAATAATAGTTATTGTTTTTAGCAGAAGTTATGGCAAGAACCAAATCCCTTACTCATTCTTACAGTTTCTTATTTCCATAAAATAAGAGATCAAGCTAGTTTATTTTTTAACTTAAATGTTTTATATATATATATAAAATTCTCCAGAGGAAGTCACCAAAAATATTTTTTAAATAAAATAAATATTGCTCTATGTTTTATTAAAATGAGTGTGAAGAATAAATTAAAGTGTCAAAAAGGATACTGGGAAAATTAATATTTGGTACTTTTCAATCAAAGTATTAAAATGAACATTTTGAAACATACATATAACTCAATTCTAAAAATATCCATGAACTTATCTAATGAATAGACAAAAGCAAGCTTATAAGCAAGTCAGAATTCTGAACTTACTGTTATATTAGCTAATAAGGAATCATTAGAATAATGATTGGATTAGTGAAATTATTTTGTTCAAATAAATTACATGAATAAACAATTGTATAAGTAATGACCAAAAGCAGTGGTATTGAAACAATTCCACTGATTAGGTAAATAGGGGTTGAATTAATATTATTAATTGTTGATCCTGTATTGATTCAACAAACATTTTTGAGCACCAGTTATATTCGAGGCAGTGAGCTGGATGGTAGAGCTACAAAGACTCAGAAGTCAAAATTCACAGTTTTGTTACTGACAAAGAAAAATACGTAGACAGTGTATCAATCAGTGTCCTTTGGGTCAAAGGTCTAAACAGGGGATCTACGAAAACTGAAACCTGAAAGGCTACTAACTGTAGGAAACAAAGTGCTCAGCCTCTCTAGTAATCAGAGAAATAGAAATTAAGACAAAAAGCTGCATGTTGTCTCTCTGGGATTGGCAAGTATTACGAAGTTGCATAATAACAATTGTTTAAAGGTTATTAAGAAACAGGACTTACCTGGTCAGAGTAGGATCCTCTGCAGCTATCCAAGAGAATAATATGACTGTAGTCAGAAGAAGGCTTATACCCATGCCTTTGTCCAGTGCCTTGGTCCCTATCTTAGGATTATATGATAGGGAAATTTGTAACTCAAGTCCATGACACAATAGGAAAATTTTAATTTCAGCACCATTTCAAGCAGTTTGAGGCAAACTGCATGCCCATCACTAGAGAAATGTATCAGAAAAGATGCTATGATTTACTCACTATGGAATTATCAGTAGAAGCAATACATTTGAAATAGCTGGAGCAATATAAAAACATAATATGGAATGAAAAAGAAACAGAACAACATCTAAGACACAGTATCATTTAGTAAATTAAGCTCATAAGGGCAAAAATGTATATTTTCCAGAGTTGCATATCTAGCCAAAGAAATAGTACAAGCAACTTGAACAAGTTCTAAAGGAGAGACGGGGTAATGGGATGTGAGAAATAACAATGAAAAGAAGGAAAACATTGATTAAATAAAAATAAGAGGACCGTGCAGAGACTGATGAGGATGTTGGGTATAGTCTGAGGAGTATAATTTACTCAGCTTTCCACTTGATATTCAGATAACTCTAGACAAACAGGAGAATAAGAGCAACAGAACAGAATAAAATGATATGAGGCATGCTGTGGAAAAAACAGCTAGGCTAAAAGCTATCAAAAGGGTTTCATAGAGTTGATGATGCCTGAAGGCTGAATAGGAGGCAGACAGGTGAGAAATGTGAGGATGTAAGGATGAGGGGATGCGGGGGAGGTTCTTTGAAGATACGAGACGAGGATGGAAAATGGCATGAAGTTGTAACATACAATGTTGTGTTTGGATAACTGCATGTAATTGCCTTTAATGTGGGATATTTAGGGAAGTTCTGAGATACTTCTGGAAAGATGCAAGGGGGCAAGATTATAAATTTTATCAAGGGTCTAATTCTGTCAATGATACAAGTAAGTAGGGCCTAACATAAGGAAATGGGAGTGAAAATGGGAACAAGGTATAACTTCAGAAGATACTTAAAAGGTAGAGTTGACAGGTCATGGTTGCAGGAAGTGTGGGAGAGGCAGGAAGCCAGGAGATGGCTAAGAATTTTAACTTGATGGTAATAGGATTCACAGAGATGGGTAAAACAGAATATGGAGAATTTTGAAACAAAATATGGTAAATTCCATTCCATCCAAACTACTTTCCTAATTAAACTCTTCAAAGTTCCTCCATGACTTAGAGATTAAATTCAAATTCCTTATGTTTTCCTTAAGAAATTTATGATGAGGCCTCTGTCAATGAATTGTTTTAATGTTTCTACATGGTTTTTTTTTTGCTATAATATTTCTGAATGGACGTCTTTGAGTAGACCTCTTGCACATTTTTCTAACTATAGCTGAAATATAAATTCCTATATGTAGTATTCCTGAGACAAGTGTTTCTTCAATGTTAAATTTTTATAAATGTATTTACATTTTTAGAGATATAGATACGGTTCCCTGCAAGGAAATTACCCCAATAACTCCAACCAATAATGTCCAATAATTTTAACAACTGTGGATGAAGAAATGGTTTCCACTGTTTGTGTCTGCATTTTCTTTTCTCACTCTATATTACAGTTGTCTGTGGGTGACTTGGATTTGGGTGTCTTTGCCTTTTAGGGTGCTTAGAATGATGAGTTAGGGTCAGGATAGTAGGTCATGGAATAACTAAACCACCTCCTATATCCCAACTAATGACAACATATTTGCATTTTTTAATTGTGATGTTGAATATCTTTTCATATGATTAAAATTTAACATTTAATTTGTCTTTCGTCTAGCGAGTGTATCAATGTTTTAGATTGTTAGTATTCTCATCTTTCCTTATTTCATTTCAAAACTTTTTTATATTAAGGACATTAGGTAACTTTTTATCATGTGCTTTTACAAATATTGTTTCCCAATTTTTATTTTTACTTTTTTTATGCAAAAATTTCAAATAATTATATAGTGCTTACATATATTTTTCTTATGGCTTCTGAGTTTGGGGTCTTGTTTATTAAGGCCAAATTCCTCCTAAGTTATTGTTTTTTAAAAATATACTTGAAGATAACTTGCTTTCCAAGAAGAATAATCCATTTCGTTTAAATGCTATTTGTACTATGAAATAATTTTCTACATGAATTTCAAGGGAAAACCACTGCCCCATCTGTATTTCTTTGTAATTATGGGGACCTGAATAAATAGAGATTTCTCAATTTCAAAATGCCAACAAATAACTTCTCAACAATGCTTACTTTCTGATACACACAACTCATTGATTTTGTCAACTTGGGCCACTTCCTTCAGAGGTTGTGTCCCCAGAAATATGTCATAGCTCATTTGATAAAACTCAACTTTCTTTCCAGTGTCCCTTATGAAAGATTGCTCAGTTGTCTCCAGACTTCGATGATATTATCTGAAAACGTTGAACATGTGTTTACTTAGACACAGCAGGGCTGGGCAGCAGGAAGTGCACTCCAGTTTAATAATTGCTCCTTTACCAACCCATCCCTGCCACCACAGCGTATGCCTCTCACAGGCAAGGACCTTGTCTTAATTATCAGGGAATACCCAGAGTATATCATAATGCTTAATCATGAGTTACTTAATAGATATGTGAGGACAAAGTGAATGAGTGAATGATTGAACAAACTAAGGTTCATAGTCTTATCTCTATCATTGACTTGATATGTGACCTTATATAAATTAGTTAATCTTTCTGGGCTTCAGTTCCCTGTTCTGCTGAACAAATATAATTTCTAGCCTGACTGTACCAAAGATTTGTCTGGAAGAACAATAAGATAATAGACTTGGTAGTGATTTGAAAAAAAAAATTAGAAAATTCATATAATCATATCAATATACATTTGATAAATAATTTCTTTTGCAGGATGTGGAATATTGCTAACTACATAGAATATGCTATGTGACACTAACTACAAGTGTAAAATGGAGATCAGAAAAAAATAATACTCACTGGGGGGAATGTATTGGCTAAAAGGAGTATCATTATTATCTTTATTATTATCATTATCAGTATTATTATGAAAAACACTTAGAGAAACCTGGTGGAAAAAGTCACACACAATGTTATATGTTTTATGCTTCCCCCATAATTTAGTCCTCCTATTGGTTTATTAATTTTTATGTCTATACCAGAAACCTCCTGATGCTTTGGAAAGTTTTTTGTGTAATTTTGGCTTATTTAGTTCAATTCATCAATATTATGCTCAGTTAAATTGACTGATGACAGATAGATAGATAGATAGATATTCAGTTCTAGATATGAACATATTCAAAATGTCATCAGACTTCAAATACATTGCCAGCCTGAAAGGATCTTTTGAATCCTTCATTTAAAGTCTTTGCTTTTCATAGGGGGAATTGAGGCAGGTAGTCACAATAAACTTATAGGAGAAAGAAGGAAGATTTTGGAGTAAAAATTGTAGTTCAAAAGAGAGACATCTGATATATTTTAAAGCAATGTTTATATTACGTATTTGTTAATTTTCTTCTATTTCCCTGCAGGTTTAAATGTGTATTTGGCTACTTGGCTACTGATTAGAGAACACAAAATGAATAACTCAACAAACTCCTCTAACAATGGCCTGGCTCTGACCAGTCCTTATAAGACATTTGAAGTGGTTTTTATTGTCCTTGTGGCTGGGTCCCTCAGTTTGGTGACCATTATTGGGAACATCCTGGTCATGGTCTCCATTAAAGTCAACCGCCACCTCCAGACCGTCAACAATTACTTTTTGTTCAGCTTGGCCTGTGCTGACCTCATCATTGGTGTTTTCTCCATGAACTTGTACACCCTTTACACTGTGATTGGCTACTGGCCTTTGGGACCTGTGGTGTGTGACCTTTGGCTAGCCCTGGACTACGTGGTCAGCAATGCCTCAGTAATGAATCTGCTTATCATCAGCTTTGACAGGTACTTCTGCGTCACAAAACCGCTCACCTATCCCGTCAGGCGGACCACAAAAATGGCAGGTATGATGATTGCAGCTGCCTGGGTTCTCTCCTTTATCCTCTGGGCTCCGGCCATTCTCTTCTGGCAGTTCATTGTAGGGGTGAGAACTGTGGAGGATGGGGAATGCTACATTCAGTTTTTTTCCAATGCTGCTGTCACCTTTGGCACTGCCATTGCAGCTTTCTATTTGCCTGTGATCATCATGACTGTGTTATACTGGCACATATCCCGAGCCAGTAAGAGCAGGATAAAGAAGGACAAAAAGGAGCCTGTGGCCAACCAAGATCCAGTTTCTCCAAGTCTGGTACAAGGAAGGATAGTGAAGCCAAACAACAACAACATGCCTGGCAGTGATGATGTGCTGGAGCACAACAAAATCCAGAACGGCAAAGCTCCCAGAGATGCTGTGACTGAAAACTGTGTCCAGGGGGAGGAAAAGGAAAGCTCCAATGATTCCACCTCAGTCAGTGCTGTCGCCTCTAATATGAGAGATGATGAAATAACCCAGGATGAAAACACAGTTTCCACTTCCCTGGGCCACTCCAAAGATGAGAACTCAAAGCAAACATGCATCAAAATTGTCACCAAGACCCAAAAAGGTGACTCATGTACCCCAACTAATACCACCGTGGAGGTAGTTGGTTCTTCAGGTCAGAATGGAAATGAAAAACAGAACATTGTTGCTCGCAAGATTGTAAAGATGACCAAGCAGCCTGCAAAAAAGAAGCCTCCTCCTTCCCGGGAAAAGAAAGTGACCAGGACGATCTTGGCCATTCTGTTGGCTTTCATCATCACTTGGGCCCCATACAATGTCATGGTGCTCATTAACACCTTCTGTGCACCCTGCATCCCCAACACAGTGTGGACAATTGGTTATTGGCTCTGTTACATCAACAGCACTATCAACCCTGCCTGCTATGCACTTTGTAATGCCACCTTCAAGAAGACCTTTAAACACCTTCTCATGTGTCATTATAAGAACATAGGCGCCACAAGGTAAAACATCTTTGTAAAGAAAGAAGGTAGTCAAGGGGAGCTTGGCGAAAAGAAACAGAATAAAAGAGCTCCTAGTTTTCAGATCTCTGCCATTGCACTTTATAGTCTTATCATGGAATGTGCAATTAAGGAGCCCAACAGTGACACTCTTATGGTGCCTATGCTCCAGTTTGAAACTTGCACCTTATAAACCCTGTCAGTTTAGGAGCAAGGAGACCATTAAGGAGACATGTTGGAACTGTGGATTTAAGAAATGATCTATGCTTTCTCATACTCTCTTGAAGAAGGGCTTCTGAATCTATAATTTTATCTCTGCACAAAAAGAATAATAACCTCACCCCTTTTTTTCATTTTTTTGTTCCCAAGTGTCCATATGAGGATGAAATGCCACAGCTACAAACTAACCTGGAGAGTTAAACATAAAGAAAGCCATTACACAATGGCGAAGTGAACAAAGAAGATCAAAAAAGGATGTAGAAATGGCCTCCGGAGTGTTTAACATATATTATTCTCTTGTTTTGCTTTTATGTGGAGAATTGCAACATAATAAATGCTTATCTTTTTTTTGCCTTTCCCTTTCCCACCATCAAAAGAGAGCAAACAAACAAAAACAAACAAAAAACTTAATTACATTGCATCATTATTTTTCTCATATGGCATTGGTTTTTATACTTCCCTGTTTTACATTGTGTAAGGGCAAAATCTGCAGGACTTTCACTAAATACGGAGACAGCCATGAAAAAGGGTATTTCACCCCTGCCCACTGTGTCTTTTGCATTCTTTGGGGGTATAAAACCCTATGAGGATTTAGTTCACTTATGTTTCTTCATGTGAAATATTTTCACCAATCTGGTTTTCTACTAAACTAGCCTCTTATTTTAATAGAATAGCCTACATAATATATAAACATGCTTGAGAAAGCAAAGTCATTTTTTAAATTGAGGTTTCATCAAATTGAACAATGGTCATTCTTGTTGGAGAAAGTTTACTGAGGGCGGGTGAATTTTGAGATAAGAAAATAGAAGGTTGAAAGGGCATCCTGTTTCAACCTGATCTGCCTAACCTATGTATGACATGCTAACTTGTAAACATGAACTCCTGGCCTTTGTCAGCAGGAAGATGCTGCTTTATTCATCTGGAATCTTAAATAGGATTAACTTATTCACGTGGCACCAGTGACTTTTGGGTCAGTCCCAAGAGAATAAGACCTTCTCCTCAATGCTTGCTAAAGGATGATATTCAACTTACAGATAAGTGAGGTTTACAACCATCCTATGACCTATGGAGGGAAAAAAAAATAGAGTAATTAAAAAACATATACTGAAACCACCTTTTTTTCCCCTCAAATCATCAGTTCTCCCTAAAATTTTTTAACTTCAAAATTCTGTCAATAGAAGTAGTAGTCTTTATGGCAGAAATGTTATGGATACCTAAACAGGCCAAGTGAGCTCAGCAAAATCTGAAAGAATATAAGTGGCTGCACCTGTGCCACTTCTCACCATTTTTAAAAATTCTAGACCATAGAAAAGTCATATCAGAAACGATTACCCAACGGCGGCCTTATATAAATCTTGTCTATGTAAGACTTTTTATTGGTACCCCAAATAAATATACAATTACATTGACTCACACTTAGTTATTTTTACCCCTCAACTTTTTTTTCTTACTATATTTGCTATAGTCTTCCAATCAGATTTTTTAAAGACGGCCCAATCGATAGAAACCAAATTTATAAAACCCTTTACAAATTTTACATTTTAGATTTATGGGCTTTATGATAACTTGACCAGTAATATCCATGTGAGTTGCATGATGAATTTGTCAGTATTAGACTTTAGCACTTCAATTAGAGTTATTTTGTGTGACTTGCCTCACTGATGGCATCTCAAAACTTTTGGGAGCTGAAAAAAAAGCACAAGGCAAATAACAACAAAAAAGAACAATTAGTAAGAAGCAAATTGCCAATAATTTTTGTATATAACTTATCCTTTATAAAAATAACTTCTTGTTTCAACAACTTCAGTCATTCTTCCCCAACTAAATCTTCTATTTATAAACATACAGCATCAGTTCATACAGATATCTTTATTCTACCTTAATGTAAACTTTTACATTTAAGATCCATATTTTTATTTTGTTTCTTCAAGTCAACGTATCACTTTAGTTGGGATGAACTCTTTGGATTCAAGGATTGAGGATTCAGGATTTGGGTCCTTTTTTGCCTTCTCTAGCAGTCCAGCTCATCGTGAATCCAACTGCCTCTTACTCTCCATTGCCATCACATGCTCTCCTTTCTTCCTTCTATTCTTGATCTTCACCGTATCTACCACAACCTTATTGAAAGAGAAACAATCAAAAATTAAAGAAAGGAATTGAATATAGACTGACACATCATGGAAGCTTTGTAAACCGGAATCAGAAAAAATGGAAAGAATACTGAAAATAGTAGATGATTAGAAAGATACGGAGACTGCATCCAAAGGCTTGCATTAACTATTGCTGGATTTGTCTATTTCAGTGGCTCCCAACTAGGGACCATTTTTCCTCCCAGGGGACATTTAACAATGTGTGGAGACATTGTTGGTTGTCACAACTTGAGAGCGGGCTATTGGCATCTAGTGAATATAGGGGCCAGGGATGCTGCTAAACGGCTTACAATGCACAGGATAGACCCCACAACTAAGAATTTTTTGGCTCAAAATGTCAGCAGTGCCAAAGTTGAGAAACCCTGACCTATTTTAAGGGATTCGAGAGCTTGCTTTATATAAGTGGGAAAATAATCCTGTTTCACTCTTAGAATATCAATGCAAATTGTTCATCTGTTTGAAAAAGGTTAATGTTCACCAATCATGTATCAGACACACTGTCATCCATTGAGTCTGGTGTACTTGTAATTCACAGACTGGGAACACAAGACACATCTATATAGCCAAAATCACCAGACCATGCACATAGCACATTGTTTCCAACATCTTAATGTCCACTTATGATTGCCACAGTGTCCAGTCAATTGAAGTTGAAGTAGTTGGCTATTAAAATGGTTGCAGTTGATATGTTCACTTTCTATTGGAGCTGCTATTTTTCCTGTCAAAAACCTTAACAGCCTCTTTCAGAAACATTATGATTCATCTCCTTTATCTTCACTGGAAAGGTAAATACCTGTCAAGAACTTCTTCTTTCCTCATAGCAATAATGTAAATATCCCAGAGCGGTCTTCTAAGAAGAGGAATTTAAGAATGTGAAAAAGCTAGTTCATTTCTTGAAAAAAGAAATGATTGCCTTTTTACCAGTTCATCATTAATTTAATGTCAGCTCCCAAGTGGTAGGACAAAGTCATCAGTATAATAAGCCACATAGATAAACTTTCTGGTTTGAATGTCAAAGCTGGAGGTCCCACATACTCCTGCTCTTTTTCCATTCACCACTTCTTTGACCCTAAACATCTGACATCGGGAGAGACGGGAGTTCACAATGATGGCAACATATACTTAGAAATGCAATCTACTTTTATTTTCTCCTACTTAGTTCACTGGTAGTTGCCTTTTCCCCAGTTTGATAGTATCCCTTTCAACAATCACAGCACTGGCGTTGCAAATAGATTAGGGAAGCACCCAAAGCTGGATGAATTGTGCAAAATGTATGTTCAGCATGTATATATAATACCATGCCTCTTAAATATGCTTCTCTTAAAAGGGTGCACGCTACAGCATGAACTGTGTGCATATTTGATGTATCTTCCTGGAATATGCTGTATGCTTAATATACATATTCTATAAATAGAGTAATAAAATGTATAATAGAAATACATATTTCTGTATGCAAATAAATATATTATACACAAAGTCTGAGTATGTAATATGGTATATGTTGCTTCAGAGTATCAAAAGTAGATTTTATACACCCAATTTTGAAAGAATTACTATTACACTGTGTCGTAATCTTCGGAAACATAGCACTTATTTTAAATATCTCTTGGAGGAATATACTAATAAATCTTTGGTGTCACCCCACGTGACAACAATGCTTTTTGCCTCTGTGTTCCTGACAGTCCTCTAACTAGAATCGTCCTGGCTGTTTCTGTTCCAACAGCTGTGTTGATCTCACGTCTGATTGCCTGATGAGATTGCAACCAATTCATTGACATACAGCTTCGCTCTCCTCCAAATTAACTGATTTTTGTGAAATAAAAAATAATCATACTGGGAGGAAGGGATGACCTTCAGAATGTTTTACACTTTGAAAAACAAGGAAAAATTGTACAACCACTGTATGTTACAAACCACTCTTTTCAGTTTGGGGCCAGTACAGCATCCCATACATTAAAGGCCAAAAATTTTTAGTGTAGTATGACATTGAAAGTTTCTCCAAGAAATTATAAAATATATGGTTTGTTTCTAAGTGTCCTACATTTTCTCCATAGCAGTTATCATCCTTTCCTTGTTGTCCACTCAACTACCCACATTCCTCAGAACATTTTCTTTGGTCCATTAGCACAAGTCCTTACTTAGCAAACATTGTCATGATGTTAGCTGATAGTGGGCATGCAGTCCCAGGAGATGCTTGCATTTTAATAGAAAAAGCATAAACACTGAACATTTGAAAGATTCCTTTAGATTAATCTAAAGATAATCTTTAGACACCAATGCATGAAATGGGAGAGACTCTTTTCAGTGAACTCTAGTTTTCTTTGAATTTTATGATGTTTTTGGAAGGCTACCCACTTCCGGAATTTTCCCTTTTATGCCACAGTCCACCCTTGTGAATTACTGTTCCTTATGTAAACCAAAATCATTTCTAGCAAAAAAAAAGAAAAAATTGCATTTTCTGTCAATTCTCATTAGTTTATTATTGTCCCAGTGAAACGTTCTCAATTCATTTTTTAGAATTTGAATTGAATACTGTATTGATGAATTGTCAAATGCTGTTCCTGACTAGGTGGTTGGAAATACTGAGAGGAGAAAAACATCTTGCCATCATAATGGAAGAAGTTTCCACTTTATAATATATGTCAGTCTTTTTCATCCAAAAATGGAGGAAGCACAATGTGGTAAGTTGTGGAATATAGATAGATATTTATTAAGTAGTGACATTCTAGAATATCTATTCTTTGGCTTCTTAAACATACACACACACACACAGTGAGTCATGGGAAACTGTGAAGGAAAAAAGGCACCCATCTTCTGTACTTGCATTTACCCAGCAGCTCATCTGAATCCTTAAACTATACATTTACTGAAAATGTGGATATGTTTGGAAGTAATATTGAAGGATTTTTTAAAATGAGTATTGTTTTCAAGTTATTATCATAAGATAAGGGATGGTGTTAGTGAATATCTCATCCACTTTTTTTTTTTCTTGGCTACACCCTGCAGCATGCAGGATCTTAGTTCCCTGACCAGGTATAAAACCCATGTCCCCTGCATTGGAAGCTTGGACCACCAGGGAAGTCTGGTGTTAGTGAATAAATTGTGTCTGTGTCCAGAAAGAATTACAGTGGATTGCAGAGGTGGATAATTTAAATGTGCTTAACTGTTGGACTATTTGTATATAAAAATGTTATAATTCACTTTATCCTTAATTATTTTCAACAAAGTAGGTCTTACTCTCCTTACTGCCCTTGTATGTAGGGTGGGTACTTAACATTTGTGACAGTATGAATATCTTTACTAGGGCCATGTTATATAATGCCTTACATCAGAAGTTCTCAAAAACTTTAGCCCACAATAGAATCACCTGCAAGTTGTTGGGCCCAATTAGTAGATCTGAGGTGTGATCTGAGAATCTGTGTTTCAAATAAATTCCCAAGTGATCCTGATGTGGACCACACTTTTAGAACAACTGATTTGTTTTTTAACATCTTTATTGGAGTATAATTGTTTTACAATGATGTGTTAGTTTCTGCTTTATAACAAAGTGAATCAGCTATACATATGCATATATCCCCATATCTCCTCCCTCTTGAGTCTCCCTCCCACCCTCCCTATCCCACCCCTCTAGGTGGTCACAAACCACCGAGCTGATCTCCCTGTGCCATGCGGCTGCTTCCCACTAGCTATCCATTTTGCATTTGGTAGTGTATATATAAATCCATGCCACTCTCTCACTTCGTCCCAGCTTACCCTTCCCCCTCCCTGTATCCTCAAGTCCATTCTCTACGTCTGCGTCTTTATTCCTGTCCTGCCCGTAGGTTCTTCAGAACCTTTTTTTTTTTTTTTAGAGTCCATATATACGTGTTAACATATGGTATTTGTTTTTCTCTTTCTTACTTACTTCACTCTGTATTACAGACTATAGGTCTATCCACCTCACTATAAATAACTCAGTTTCGTTTCTTTTTATGGCTGAGTAATATTCTATTGTATATATGTGCCACATCTTCTTTATCCATTTATCTGATGATGGACACTTAGTTTGCCTCCATTTCTGGCTTTTGTAAATAGTGCTGCAATGAACATTGTGGTATATGACTTTTTTTGAATTATGGTTTTCTCAGTGTATATGCCCAGTAGTGGGATTGCTGGGTCATATGGTAGTTCTATGTTTAGTTTTTTAAGGAACCTCCGTACTGTTCTCCATAGAACAACTGATTTTTATAGTCTAATGAAAACTTTTACCAAAGCATTATGACAATTAACAAGGCATCTATTAAAATGCTATCCACAGGAAAGTTTTTCTTAGACATAAAGTCTAGTGCTTACTTATAAATAGGGTCTTCATATTTTCTATCTCTTGGGAAACTTTGAGTGCCATTATCTTAACATCAGAGCTTAAAAACAACCATACTGATACATTTACATAAAGATAAATCAGCATATTAAAATTTAAAGATAAACACAGCAGATGCTTGAATTCTATGATATCTCCAATAAAAGCTACTTTAGACATACGCTTTACATGATGTCCATCATATGTTTTTGCACAGGTCATGTATGCAAACACATTCTCCTCATATGGGTATTCAGAGTAAATCATTCCATTATTTCATCATTTAGAATTAGTGGTAATTAATTGGCAATTTAGAAGTAATTCTTCAACCTCTTCTTAATACACATATGCAATCACACATACTCAGGCATATAAACACACATGCACACTGATAAACAGATGCACATACAAATACACGTATGCATACAAACAAACAAGATTCACCATGTATATCTTGACAGTGCCCAGAGGCATAATCTTTCTACTACCTCCAAAAACATGTGGAACTCTACTAGAGAAGGTATTGAACCCTCAGATCAGCCACATGATATTGAAGAAAAAATTCATCTGTCTCCTCTGGGCTGTGGCCAGAAAACTGCAGAATTTTCTCATAGCCTTTAGGATCATATAAGTCTTAGCTTTGTGTCTGCCACCAATACATCCCAGTCATCTGAAAGCCATCTCTTCAGTGCATGCCAGTGGTTACATGGGATTGTGATGAGAAAAGATGCCTGAAATACATTATAACACCTAGAAGACACATCTACAAATACATATCATCATGATGGGTGCCAGCAAACAGTCTACACTGTACAATATGATGCTTTTAATACCAATGTGACTATCTAGAGAGCTGAGTACAAGAAAAAAGTGATAATTTCTCAGCACATTCCTTCCAAAAATCCCTCTCAGACATTCTTTTTAGGTTTATCTCTCTTTATACCTCTGAATAGTATAAAAACTTAGGATTGACATTTACTTCAAATATGCAACAGATGGTCAAATAGTCAAAATGTCTGGTATCCTGAAAAACAAATAAGACTGGAATGCAAGTCTCATCTTACAGAAAAAGTAAAATTATCAACCAGATTATTTTTACTTTTCTTGGGATTCTCACTATTCTGTTTATGAATAAAGGAGTACAGGAGATCATTTAAAGACCAGATATTAAATGGCTGAATAAAAACATCTTACTTTTTCTCAACCCTACACAGAAGCAATAATCTAAAAAATTTTTTACTTAAGCAGAAAAAAATAACCATAAGGAATAAAATTAAGAATGAACCAAGAGCAATAAAAATAAGAAATCCCAGTGAGGGGGAAAACAAATCTTACCCCTAAGCTCTCTCAAAGGAATAACAATACCTATTTAGTAGAAATTCTTTTCTTTTTCCAAATTCTTTGTATTTTTTTTGTATGGAGCTCGTTTTTGATTTTTGCTGTGGTTGACATTGCTACTCCAGAAAGCAAAACAAGAATTTTTGAAAAACTGCTGATAATGACACATATGCTTTAAATATCAAAACAAAACAACATAGCAAAAATATGGACGAAGGGCAAAAGCTTAGCTGTAAATGAAATAAATGCTGTGTAGAGGATGGTTTCCATTTGTAATGATTTCTGAACAACATAGCATCGATTTCCCTCTGTGGTCTTGTGGGCCCTCCCTGTTCACGAGGTGGTGGACACCGGCCCTCAGTCACCCTGTGAAGAGGTCTAACATACTGACGTGCTGTTTTAAACCAGCTGTTTTAAGCGAGGCCCTGTGGGGACATGAGCGGGCATGACCATCAGCTGGGAATTTGTCATGATTAAGTATTGGACCTAAATCTGGAAGATAAAGCCTGACAAGCCTTTTGTTGAAGACGGTGTTTGAGAAGCTCTGCCTGATCACAAACTTGGGAGGACAAAGGAAGAACAAAATTATTGGACATTTCAGACATGATGAAAAAGGGAGCTGAAGTTTATGCTCAGTGTGCACATGTCTCTGAGGAACCCAGTTTTAACAAATAGTCTTCCATGGCCATGTACAGGTTAGTTTATGTAACAGGCAAACTAGGATTATAAGGTTACATTAGCTTTAATGATTCCTGAAAACCTGTCATGACAAAGGAACCTGGTATCTTTCTTGTCTCCACTGTTTTGCTTTTTTATTTAAGAGTGAGAAATATAACATTCATTAGAAAGAAATACACACATGGTGTAAAGTCTTAGTCTTTTAAAAAATATTATATTAAAATACAGTTACTTAAATGTATGTGAATTCCAAATCCCATAGTGAGATTGTTTAATAAAGGCAATGCACACACTAAAATAGCTGAAGACTGTATATTCTTAGAAAACATATGTTTTAGTCTATAAATTAAGTGTAATTCTGATAGGGTTTTAGCCATATATATATATAGTATATACTATATATATATATTGCATTGCTATAAATTACATATATTTATATAGGTCTGTATAATCATGTATATATTACACGTTTTATTTATAAAGGGAAAAGAGGTGGTAGTAGGAATTTAATGGAAAGTGATTCACAAATACAAGGAGTGAGGCATGAAGCAATGGAAAATATTCAACATACTGAAGGAGTGTTGGCTTAAGTGTCGATGAGGCATGTGTACAAAGACATTTCAATTTCCAAATTCAGTGCTGAGGAAACAGTGGTGCCAAATCCCAGAAATACGTAGGAAATGATAACAATTACATGCTATGTCCTTGGATGTGTTTTGGCCAAGCTGTATTCTTAAATGGAGCATTATACCAGTCAGAAAACTCAACAATAAAATATTTTTCTCATATGATTCATCATGTTTAGAATACACTTGTGAACATTTTGGGAGTCAGATTCTAGGTACTCCTTGGTATTCTTTAAGAAAGTATACCAACTAGGGCAAGTTCCTCACTTGATAAAGTGCTAATTTCAATACAAATTAGTGTGAGGTCTATCTAGCTCTACCCTCAAAAATTTTTATTTCACTTTCTCTACCACATGAAAACTGCTCCAGAGCACTTTTTCTATCCACTGCTTTCCATTTCTCAAATATCTAAAATATTGTATAGAGGGGCTCCAGGTGTGCTCAGGTTTCTAGAAATACTTGCTGGGCCAAGTATGTAGGGAAGCTTTCCTCTTTTTTGCGCTTTCCCCAAATGATTGACTTTGAGACATTGACCTGGAATTCCTTTCCTCTTTCCAAATAAGGAGAAGCAAGTCAAATCCCACTCAAACTACTGCAGAATGTTGTCAAGTATATATAAGAAGTACTGCAGTGAATGGGCTTAGAGATGACTATGTCCTTGGCAAAGAGGTGTTGCTGACTCTAGCCCCAGGAAAGGATCCATTCAGACATTTTCCTACTCAAGTTTTTGATAAACTTAGATTCTTCATTTCTCAGGGTTGGTCAGAATGCCTTTTGCCACCTATTCTCACCTCCATCTAGAAACAGGAATTCTCTATAGCCTCCCTGATGGTCATTAAGTATTAGCTTCAGCTTTCCCAGCAATGGTCAGTTCAAGTTCCTCAAATACGTACTTGGCTCTCTCTTATCTCATTATTCTCCCCAAACACAATCTCATCCGTAACTCCAGCTTTTATTATCCCCTTAAATGTGATAAGACATAAATATTATCTCCGTCCCGTTCATCTCCAGTGAACACCAGACTTGCATATCCTATTGTCTATCTACGTCAGAACCCCTCTTGGATATCTCAGACTTACCTCAAACTCACCAGATCCAAACTTGCATTCATGAGCTCACCCACAGAAGTAGCCCTATTGTGCTGTTTCTTAACCCATCATCTACTTAGTGCACAAAAATGGAAACCAAGCCATCATTCTTGATTTTCACCCAAGCATGCTTCAAATCCTCCCAATTTTACCTCGTAAATATCAAATCTATCAAATTATCCATAAGTTTCTCCCATTTCCATTAATGCTAATACATAGTGCAAGCGGCCTAACTGACCGTGCCACGTCAAATCTGACACAATCCCATGCGACTTGTACCCTGCAGCCAGAGTGATCTGTTCAGAAGGCAAATCTGAACTCCCCTGCTTAAAACCTGTTGGTGAGTTCTTCTTTGGACAATGTCCAGATTCCTTTCTCCAAGCCCTTCGTGGGCTGGCCCCTTCCTCCTCTGCATCCTGACCTTTCACCGCATTCCCACGCGATTCCATTGATCTTGCCACATTGCACATGTCACAATTACCCTCATCATGCCCTCTCCTGCCAAAGGACCTTTGCACATGCACTTCGTATGACTTTCTGAAAAGCTCTCCTCACCCTTCATTACCTGGTTAACTCATAATAATCCTTTAAATCTCAAATCAGATATGACATTTTCAGGAATGTCTCCCCTGATTTTCTAACTCCATCAAATCCTTCCACAGCATTTTTCACAACTGCAGTATTATTTATGTTTGTAGAATATGTGAATAAATTTTTGTCTCTGCCTGTAGACTTCACAATACAAATACCATGTTTGCATTTGTCTACTTGAGACAGTGCCTGATACATGGTCACTGTTCTCTCTCTCTCTCCACTCATTAGTTATTTGACCTTGAGAAAGGCATTTAATTTTTTCACATATAAAGATTATCCATATTTATATGTATGCAGTAATGCAATAAATTACATATATTTATATAAGCAATATTTTGAGGATTAGAGGTACCTATGTAGAGTTTGAAAAGTTCCTAGCAGAGTGCCCAAAAAAGAGGAACATTCAATAAAAGCTATACATTTATAACACTTATTAAACTGGAAATCTGTAAGAGAGACTAAAGATTTGAGGACTTTTCGGACTGTACTTTGCAGAGCACTAAGTATCTCATCAACCCACAGGTGCTTTTCTAAAACAAGTGACACCTCTGGACCTTCAGGATCACTTCTTCAGAACAGAGAATTAACTTGGAAACACCCAGAATGCAATTATTATTTCCTTCTGGGTATGGTCTTTAGTTTTTTGCTTGAATGATCATACATATCACAGTAATACAATTATTGGTATCTTACACAGATATAACTCATTTTTTATATGCCACGTATTTTATTACTTAGATCTGGCCATAATTAAATGAGAGGTTATTATACCCATTTTGTAGGTAGGGAATTGGAGGCCCTGTGAGACCATGTAATTGCCCAAGGTCACAGCTGGTATGTGGTACAACCAGGACTCAAATCCTACAAATGGTTTATCACAAGTTGGAAGCACATAGAAGGCACTTGACCTGGTTTCCTGGGTCAAGACCTGGTTTACATCAGCTGGCATGATGTAATTAATTATGCCTCTTGTACCTCCACCCTCAAAAGTGCTGGTTTGGATAATACGTTATATGGTCATCCTTTATTTTGGTGAAGTGGAGGAACACGAGGGCAGCTGTTGGAGAATGGTTTCTGGTCTTGACGATACCATTTCCTAGCTGTACTACCTCAGGAAATATCATTGGTTTAGTCAAAATATTACATTATTCTAAGCACTTTAAAGATTAAACAAATTACCATCAGAAATATTTTACAGAAGATTAGAATTGACGCTAGGTGTTGAAAGTTGATACCTGTGGCCTATGATGCTTTAAGCAACTGCCGAGAGCTCATGTGATTTGAGGATTTGAGATTGATCTGTGTGTGTCTGGGATTAGAGTGGGCACACCACTAGGTAGGTGCTCCAGAGAATTCATGCTATGTAGAGTCTTATTTTGTGTTTTAAGTTGAAAGATACATTTAGGAAATTAAATAGAATGCCCCTCAGAGTAAATTCATTCATCTATCTTTTCTACCTGAAAATATGATACAGGCAAAAATCTAAACCTCAAAAATTATCAAGAAAAGCATGAGTGTTTCAACTAAACGAACTAAAGAGGATGAGGAATGAATATAAACTTGTTTTACACTATAAACAAGGAAAAGAAAAGCAATGCACCGTCTCTTATTTTAACCAAGATGTGATTTCCATATCCTAGTTGTACTTAGCAGTAAAAGGTAAGCACTTTATAACCAAACTGCACATTGTGGCAGAGTAAATCTGTTTTCAGGAATCTTGTATTTCCTTACCAAAAATCAAAAATTTAGATAAATTCTACAGGACAGAAAAAAGAAAAATATATAAATTTCCTACATTGGTATCCCCTTATTCCCTTCCAGGGAAGATATATGTGTGTGTATATATATATATATATATATGTAACACACACACACACATATATATATATATTTCTGTATTGACACCCCACTAGTGTGGTGTTGTATGACAGTAGTGTAGCTCTTAGGAGTTTGAAGCTTTTGATAAGGCAGAACAGCTTTTTTTCACCTTAAACCTTCCCAAGTTTTTTACAGTTATTGACATTTTTAGAACTTTTGATAAGATTGTCAGATACTCTGACATTAGTCTTGAAACAGAACAGTTCCTACTAACCTCAAACAAAACAGTGAAACCATCATTAGTGAAACAAACACCCCTTCATAAAATGTCTAGTGACTTTTTCAGTGAACTGTATTTTACCCCAAACTACTCCTTATACCTAACTCTTAGCAGTAGTCATTATTATCCCCCTTTTCAAATGAAGAATATGTGACTTATGAAGTTAAATGATTTGGCCTACACCAATGTGATCACCTGTAAATAAGGAAACAGACTGCTCTTTCACATTTAAAAGAGCACACTCAGGCAGTAGGAAATTAATAGACAATAGGTAGATTTCCTATGTGCTTACAGTAGAGGATATTGTATTCCCCTTCCCTAATAAGTTCAAGTTTGTAAGGAAAGTCTTTTAAGGGGTACTCTCAGGTATGAATCAAGAATTTCAGAATATTTTTTTTACTTTATTTATTTTAGCTATAGATTTTTTAAAACATTTTTTATTGGAGTATAATTGCTTTACAATGGTACGTTAGTTTCTGCTGTATAACAAAGTGAATCAGCTATATGTATACGTATATCCCCATATCCCTTCCCTCTTGCGTCTCCCCCCCACCCTCCCTATCCCACCCCTCTAGGTGGTCACAAAGCACTGAGCTGATCTCCCCGTGCAATGCAGCTGCTTTCCACTGGCTATCTGTTTTACATTTGGTAGTGTATATACGTCAATGCTACTCTCTCAGTTCGTCCCAGCTTACCCTTCCCCCTCCCCATGTCCTCAAGTCCAAAGAATTTCAGAATATTGTCACAAGATAAGCAAATGCTACTTGAGGTCGTGTCAGTGCAGACCAGTCCCCAAATGGTGTTGGTAGGGCCAGCTATAGATTCCAATGATTAAATTTTAAAATTTATTTCAAAATAATGTACACATTCAAGTGACTACTATATTTGCTTTTCAAGGTAGTTCAAGAACCACCAAGATCTGTTATGTATTTTCCTAGCTAGAATCCAACTTGCTAAAATTAAAATCTTCCCTTTTTAAAATTTTTAAAAAATTTTTTGGTGAGAAGAGGATGAAAAAAGTCATAGCCATCTTTAGAAATATTCGGGATAAATTCTTATGAAGCCCCTTGAGGTTTTCAAGTTAAATTATTGAATATGAAAAGTGAGACTTTAGTTTTTTATTTCCCTTATTCATTTCCAAGAGTTCTAATCATATTTCTTACATCAATTGCCTCAAGAGTTGGAAATAATTTTTCAATTCAAGGTAGTTATACCTGCAAAGAAAAGTCAGACTGAAGAGATAGATTGGAGCTAAGAACTGTGGCGAACTATCCAGGGTCTTGCACTACTCTTTGTCGGATTTCCTAAACACTGTCATCACCTTTGTACATAGTACCCTTATTAACCTTTCCTCAAAGCACCTTTTTTTTTTTTCTTTTTTTTGTGGTATGCGGGCCTCTCACTGCTGTGGCCTCTCCCGTTGCGGAGCACAGGCTCCAGACGCGCAGGCTCAGCGGCCGTGGCTCACAGGACCAGCCGCTCCGCGGCATGTGGAATCTTCCCGGACCAGGGCACGAACCCGTGTCCCCTGCATCGGCAGGCGGACTCTCAACCACTGCGCCACCAGGGAAGCTCAAAGCACCTATTTTTAATGGACCATCTGTTACCTACTGCATCCCTAAGTGATAAACAAGGGATATTCATTAAAGCAGAAGCAGAGTGAATGTCTTTAATTTCCATGGAATCCTCTAAAAAGTAATTTAAGACTCCAGTTCAAAAGGATGGATTCAAAAGGCAGAATATCAGGACAGGGACTAGGAATAAGAGAACCACTTGGCATCCAGTTTTTTAGAACTATGGTCTAATTTAATGGGCTGGCCAAACAAGTCAGGAGTCAAATATTATTTATTCTTCCATCTGTTCATAAAATCAATTATTCAGCAAATATTTATTGAGTGGAAATTCTATGCCTGGCTCTGCACTAGGTGCAGTACTACACAAGGAATAGACAAATAGGTCTCTCCATGGAAATAGTGTGGCTGAAGATGAGTGAGTAGGTGGAATTCTGAGAAATGGTCTATGGAGGCACTAGTCTATGGAGACATTGGTCAGGCCATATTGAAGATTTTCATCTTTATCCCAAGCTGTTAATGGGTTATGAAGAGGGATGGCATATGGTCAAATTTGATATTTTAAAATCTCACTCTTGTAGTGGTATAGACAACGGGTGGTGGTGTGCACAGAGAGATCAGTGAGGGGATTTCTGCTTTAAACAGGGCAGTGTTTGAAAGTACTATTTGCTGACATCATTAATGTTCTTTCTTGTGACTGATTTTCACAGAAACACCTAAAATTTACTCATGAACCATGGTGACTTCAACTGTCTCTGGCTTGTGCCAGAAATGTTTTACCTAAAAGAAATGAAATGTTTCCTGTGAACCATCTTTAAGGAAATATATAGACAAAGAAAATTTCAAACAAAGTTTTAGTAATTACTTATGAGACTACTTGTAAATATTCATTCACCATTATAGTGTGAAATCACATAAGATTAATGTATCTCCCCTAAAACAGAAGATAAAGAATATATTAGCTCTATATAAACAATAACAATAAATAGATGAAAGAACAAATGGACCATCATTCAAATCTTCCTAAAATACTTACTGGTGATATAAAAATTATATTATCAGCTGTTTTGATTGGAATTTGTACAGTTCAATGAAAACAATTAGAAGAAACCACTGGGAAGTTCATATTTTGAGAATTTGGAGTCATTGCATTATATAGGCAACAGGACTGGTTCTTACACTAGGCAGGGGTATGGTTACTCTCTTTAGCTGGAGGCAGAGATGATAATATTTTAGGGCATTTGGAAGTATTTCCCTAAGTTTGGGGAAGTCTGTTACGTTATTTAGATGCTAAATAACCCATGAGACAATCTTAAGTATTCTGACCTCCTTGTCAGGGATTTAAAAAAAAAAGAAAGGTGTCAATTTTAACATGTTACTCTCTGACTCAAAAATAATATATTTGATTTAATTTTTTATCTTACTCCATTTGTTTGTAAATGCTAAAGGTTAGAAGATAAAAACACATTATAATGCCCATTTATCTCAAGAAAAGATAAAGTTCTTTATAGACACTGTCAATTATAGAATACCCTGTGAAATTAGTGGCTATTATTAGCTGCCCCCTTTTTCATCTTATGTATCTGAGAAAGATGCTTTAGAAACTTAGGGCTTTGATATCCAAAGCAGAAATCCCAAAGAAAAAGATTTTCATATTTGTCTTCAAAAATTAAAACAAAAAAATATGCTACAAAAATCCCCCTTCAACAAAGCTTTAAAACAAACTAGGAATTGTTATATATAAAACAGAAAAAATTAATGCCCTTATTATAAAATAGCTTTGGAAATCAATAGTAAAAAGATGAGCCTCACAGAAGATTGGCAAAGTAATGAAAAGACAACCCCTAAAAAATAGAAATATAAATTAAAGACTTTTAAATGTATAAATGTTTTTATCTTCATCATTAATAAAAATACAAATTAAAACAATAAAGAGATGCCATTTTATAGAGAATATTATCAATTTTTTAAAAAACGACATCTAATCTCAACAAAAGCATTAGTTATTTCCAGACTGCTGGTAAACTTGTTAGTAAATTTTTGTTTTCATGAGAAATTTGACAATTTGCAATAAAACCCCCCAAAAGAGCATTTACCTCCCCCAAAATAGAGAAACTAATGAAATAAAGAGCTGGTTGTTTGATTAACAGAATTGATAAATATTTAGCAAAAGGGACAATGGGAAAATAGAGAAAAGATACAAATTACTAATAAGGAGTTAAGCAGGATGTATCACTACAGATCTGCAGACATCCAAAGGATAATTAGGGAATGCTGCAAAAAAACTCTACATATATAAATTTAGTAACCTAGATGAAGTAGACCACCTCCTTGAAAAACCCAACTACAACTCACCCAATATGAAAATAGATCATTTAATTAACCCTATAACTATTAAGGTAATTAAATTCATAAGTTTAAATTATTAAAAGGAGGAAAGAAAGAAGCAAAGAAATCTCCAGGTTACAGATGGTTTCACTCAAAAATTCTACCAAACATTTAAAAAAGAATTAACACCAGTTATATACAATCTCTACCTGAAAAAAAGAAGAGATGGGAAAACTTCCCAACTCATTCTGTGAAGTTAGTACTACAAAAACTAGACAAAGATAGCACAAAAAAAAGACGACTTCAGACCAACACCAATCATGTATATAGATGTATCATGATAAATTGTGCTTTATTCTAAGAATGCAAGATATTTATTCAACATTTGAAAAATCATTCAGTGTAATCCACCATACTGACAAGCTGAAGAGTAAAAATCATATAATTACATGATGCAGAAAAGCACTTGACAAAATTCAACATCCATTCATGATTTAAAAATACTCTCAGAAAAATAGAGGGGAATTTCTCAAGTTGATAAGTGGGATCTTCAAAGACCTATTTGTTAGCATTATACTTAATGACAAAAGACTGAATACTTTCCCCATAAGATCAAGAACAATACAAGAATATCCCATTTTACCCACTCATATTACATAATGCTGGAAGTACTCTCCAGTGCAATAAGGTAAGAAAAGGAAAGAAAAAGCATATAGATCCTAAAAGAAGAAAAAAAAAGTCCCTATTTGCAGGTGACATGATTGGCTATGTAGAAAATCCAAGGGAATGTACCAAAAAAACCTCTTAGAATGAGTCCAGCAGGGTCACAGGATACAAGGTAAACACACAAAAATCAACTATATTTCTGCATAATAACAATGAACATGAAGACCACTAAATTTTAAAAATATACAGTACCTTTTACAACTACTCAAAAAAATCGTATACTTAGGTGTAAATCTAAGAAACCGTACAAAATATAAGATGAAAACTAAACAATGCTGATGAAAGAAATTTTTTAAAATGCTCTAAATTAATACAGATGCATACTATGTTCATGGATTAGAAAACTAACCATAGTAAAGATGTCAGTTCTCCCCAAGTTATATATAGATTTAACATAATTCCTATCAACATCTCAGCAAGATTTTATTTTAGATATAGAGATTATTCTAAAAATATGAGGAATGGCAAAGGAACTAGAATAACTAAAATAGTTTTTCAAAAGGAAAATAAACTGAAAGGAATCAGTCTACTTGATTTCAGAACTTACATAGCCTTAGTTATCAAGCTGTGTGGCATTGGCAGAGGGATAGGCACATAGATCAATGGAACAAAATAGAGAACCCAGAAATAGGCCTATACAAATAAACGCAACTGATTCTGACAAAAGTGCAAAAGCAATTCAAAGAAGAAAAATAGCCGTTCTACCAAATAGTGCTGGAGCAACTGAACATCTACAAGCAAAACAAACAAAGCCTCACACTAAATCTTATACCTTATACAAAATTTAATGAAATTGCATCACAAACTTAAACATAAAATTTCAAAAACACACAGAAGAAACTTAAAAAAACACACAGAAGAAATATCCTTCGTTCTAGAGCTTGGCAAAATGTTCTTAGATTTGACACCAAAAGCATGAGCCATAAAAAGAAAATTTGATAAATTGGACTTCATCAGGATTAAAAACTTTTACTCTGTGAAGGACTCTGTGAAAATGAAAAGACAAGCTACAGAGTAGGACAAAATATTTGCAAGCCACATACCTAACAAAGGAATAGTACATAGAATATATGAAGAGTTTTCAAAACTCAACATTAAAAATTGAACAATCCAATTAGAAAATGAGCATAGTACATGAACAGACATTTCACTGAAGAGGATATTCAGATGGCAAATAAGCCCGTGAAAATTGTTAGCATCATTAGCTATTAGGTAAATGTAAATTAAAACCACAATTAAATATCACTATACACTTATAAGAATGGCTATAATGAGATATATACATGTATATGTGTATAGAGAGATTAAACTCATAAGTTTTCTTCTCTCAGAAAGAGGAAAATCAGTGTTAAGCATCTAAGCATCTCCCCCAGAGTCTGTCATATTGACCATCTGATCACCAAATATCCATTTCACTTTCCCTTCCTCCCTTAAAATTCATCAACTCCTTCCTCAAGGAGGACAACCATCCTTTCAGTACAACCAGCTCAGCAACAAAAATCTCTGTGTGATAGGTAGTCCTTCTTTTGTCTGGCAACCTATGAACTAAGAAAAAAATCAAGTTACCTGCACCCACAGTACTTTACTCCCCATGTCTGCCACATACATCACAAGTGCAATGGTGAAATAGGGACAGGAATAGCAGGAACATTGGGAGGCACACAGTACCACTGGTCCACAGCAAGGCTGCAGGCCCCTTGGGCAGCATAAAGGCTCCCTATTCTGGGAGAGAGGGAAATGCCTAGATTCTGTTCGAAGGGAAAAATTCCTCTGGGCATTGTTTTACAAGGCTACTGATTCCATCTTCAGAGATGTGTATCCTTCTCTATTATTTGGTTGGCCTCGTAAAATGTAGATCAGCCTGTATCCTGCCAATATAGGAAGCTTATATTTTTGTGTTTGTTTTTGTATGTTGCTCTGAACAAAGAATTTTTGGTGAAAACTGTTAAAAATCTAAGTATCTAATAACAGGGAAGGCAAAATTTATTAAGTATGAAATGCTACGCAAGTATTTAAAGAAATGAACTAAATAAACATGTGAGAAAAGGAAGTTGTAAAGTAATAGGCACACAGAATAAATCTTGTATTTACAAGCATAAGTTAACACAGACACACAGATAAAATGATATTTTACATGTATGTGTATGTAAATGTATGGGAAACATTTTGGAAGATTACACAACAAACTAAAAAAGACCGCATTCCAATAACTGAAAAATCAGAATTGAGAGTGTTTGTCACAGGAAATTAACCTTCCTGGTAATGTTTTAATTTTTAAACAGAGTAAAAATATTACTTTAGGGATTTAAAAAATTGAAACAAATAATAAAAATAATAACAATTGGAGTGAAAATAAACCAACATGTTAGTAATGGACATTAGTGCTCAAACTGTGATTGCATTTTTTCTTTGCTCCATTTAGTATTTCTCTTGTGTTTATTTGGAACATTTCTTCATATTTAAAATTTTAAATCATATAAAACATTCTAATGAAAATCAATTATGATGCATTCATAAAAGCAGATACTATCCTATTAAAACCTAGATGGGCTTCCTTGACATGAAAAGTTATTCACGCTGTCTGGTTAACTAAGGACAGGTTGCAGAGTAGAACATTATCTTTAAAGTTATAGACTGTCATTGGAAATAATCAATAGCCTATAATAAGAATAGAAAGTTTTATTCTAGTCAGACTAAGGACTATAGCCCGGGAGACAGTCTCTCAAATAGCTCTGAGGTACTTTTCCAAATAAGCATGGTTCTCAGCACAGTTTTATATCTTGTCAGACCAAAGAACATCAAACGTGACAGGGTACATTTCTTCAAAGTTTTAATAAAAAGACAGATCAACACATACAGTGACTCAGTCTGGCCTTGGCACCAGGAAAGGGATCCTTATCATCGAAGGAGTACTAGTATTGACATCCTAGGAAGGGAGGCATTTATCTCTACCTTCAAAATGGAATTCTTTACTCCTGGACAATGTACCTTCTGTTTCTGGTTAAAACAGATGGGCGATGTATGTGTGATAGGCCACAAACCAATCTGTTCTAGTTAGTATCAAGTTTATTATAACTAGTATAAGCTTAACTAGTATAAGCCAGAATGACTTCCCCAAACCTCAATATATGATATTTCTTCCATCAGGATTATCATTTGTTTTCAAGAAACAAAAACCCCCACAAGCTAGCTTATGGAGAATTTATTATAAGGACTCATATCTCACAGATATATGCAAGAAGAAGAGGCACGTCCTATGGAGACAGAGGTGAGCACCATAAAGTTTACAAAGAAGCTATAAATGAAGGGTCACAGCTGCCATTCCCTGTGAGGTACAGTTTCCCTCAGAAGCATTTACCACATGAACTACTCCACAGCAAAGGCAGCCTAGAATTTAAGTTCTGAACTGAGATATTGTACCTAGTTGCCTTCTTCCTTGATTTCTTTCTTTTCTGGCTAAAAGTGTGGGTGGTCAGTATGCCATACCAAGGACATTTAGGAGTCATCCTCTGCATGCCAATGTCTAACTGCCCAGAGATAGCTGCATTTTCAGGTGTTTTCCTCTATTTCACTGCTTCATGGCTCTCGAGGCTGTTGTCCCATCAATTAATTTTATCACTTCAGCTAGATAGAAGCCACCATTTTCAGTGATGTTGCTGAGCTTAGCAACTGGAAAGATATATCATTCATGTCAGAATCTTCTCTACCACTTTTGTAAAGAATACAGCATATAATTTTATCCAAATAATCTCAAACTCTCAGCCTTCAGTGATAATTCAGAAGCAAAATCTCCTGAAAAGAAAATTCCATAATTAAACATAAAAACTTCAATTATATTTGGATTTAATTATAAATAAGCCTCAACACCTTTTGAGCAGATTTGCTTCTCAAAGCCACTATGTCTTTAAACTAAGGAGTTTACTTCAAACAGAAAAGTAGCAAGTACTATTAAATGCTTCCTTCAAAATTTTACTATGAAATATGGAATTAATACAATATATCTAATTCCTTCTTTCCTCCACACTCTAATATATCTTCTGAAAGTGGTTCTGAGTCTGCATAATCTGTAAAGGAAGGTTCCTTTTCCTACAGATTTCAGTGTTCTCTGGATGAACATTCGTCTCAAGTGTTTCAAATAAATGCCCTCAGCTATAATGGGATAACCCTGCATTTTAAGCATTTTATTTAGCATCTGATAGTAAACTCTTCAACGAAAATTAATTTTAAATGGCTGTACTTTTTAAGGAACAAAACCAGGACAATGATGCTGTAATTTAAAATGAGGCTAAATGCCTGCTTCCCTTTACTTCTCCACAAAAGGCCAAAGACACTGTTCCTTATCTTTAAATTCTGGAAAAAACCAGTCATTAAAATTGTAGCTTCTTATAGCACAGGGCTTTTCATATTTCCTTTCTGAACATGCATGTAAGAAATGTTAATTTCAACCCAGATTAAAGATGATTTTTCAATGAAATCTCAGGAAAAATAACAATGACAACAACAAATAAAACATATCATAATGTATTTTTAGACTCATAATATAAAACTATAAATAATTTGTTTTAAATATCCATTAAAACAATCTCAATGATTTTTATCATTCACAAGATTTGGGAGAGATCCTCAGAGGGGTATTTGGAATTACTACTGCAAAAAAAATAATATAATTGGAGGGAAATATAAGTGCCCATGGGGGAGATGTCCCCCCCAAAATTTTAAATAAACAGAAAACAAATTAGCTAAGGCAAGAAGACCAAGAGATCAGGAGCCTGCTTTCATATTTGTTAACCCAGTATATAACAAATATTCAATCTCTTAGAATTTATTCAACATCTCATAATATACAGGGCATTGTGACAAGCACTGGATAGAAAGAAAAATATAGCATACTCGAGGCTCTCACAAAGCTTTCATTCCTCTGGAAGAAGCTATGGAAATATTTGATGAACACAAGTTATCCATGAAGGAATGAGTAAATAAATGAATGAGTAAATTGACAAATATTCCTCTATGAGAAAAACTTTATACAGAAAGAGATCATTTAAACAAGCATCCTTCAACAAAAAATTTAGACAGTACCTAAAAAATTACTGATAACCACTGTGTGAATTGAATGTTCCAGTTTGTTTATAAATGTAAACATCTGGTTATCAGACCTGCTATAACAAACAATTTGTCTGTTCAGCACATTGCTGAACCCACAGACTTAGAATAGGGTCTTGCATGTAGTTGCTACTCAAGAGATTTTTGTTGGATAGCTATAAAATGCACATAATACAGTAAATCAAAATACATTTTAAAAAACACCCCAGGATCATCAAGCTCTAGGATCAAGTCATCGAGTCAATGGTGGAAACCAAAGTACTTTTTGAGCTATAAGGATTTCCAATCCCTGTTAGCTGAATAAATTCGGAATTTTAAAATATAAGTAAAGCAAAGTTGCCTTCCTATTAAAAAATTCAATAAAGCTGACTTATATAAGCTGACTTATATGAGTTCATGAATAAGAAATGTTGCATATGAGATTTCTGTTCCACTCAAAACGCCCCCCCACCAGAAATCAAACCATTTCTATCTATCTATCTGTCATCTATCTCTATCTCCCTCCCTTGTCCTTGATATTCAGAGGCACCATGAAGTCGGCTGGAAATGGTAAAAACTCAAGTCCAAATTCTTTCTCACATTACCACTTTTCCATCACTCTAAATTAGTATGCACAGTAGATAATATGCTATGAAAGTTACTTACCAATAACAGGGCAATCTTTGCATACTAATCTGAGTGGGCAACAGCCATAAATAACAGATTGCTACTCGTATTGGATGAAGCTAATAAGGGAGCCTTAGGCTAAATAAGTGACAGAGCCTCATTTTTATGCATCTCTTCTACCCTCCTTTGATGCACCTCTCCGCTTTCTTTATATTGCACTCAAAGTAGAAAAATCAGCATCAATTTATGAAAACAATTTGACATCCATTCTTGATATTCCTGCTAGTTCCCATATCTACTCTGCAATTGTGATATATGAATAATTATTCTGTTAGTAGAACAATCACATTTGACTTTTTTTGTCCTTGAAATTAACCAATGGCTTTTTTGGGGATTTAAGATAAAATATATTCATCTTTCTGGAAAACCAATTCTTAAATGCCTCAATAAATTAGATATAGTGGGTCTTGAAACTAACTACATAATAAATTCCCCTATGAAGATCTTAAAATAATACCGATACCTTGGTGTCACCTCAGAACAATGGAATCTGAACCTCTGAGAATGTGACTCCAGCCTTTATATTCTTTTAAGCACACTAGGTACTTGATGAACAGTAAGAGTTGAGAACCATTAGCTGTGTTTATTGGTTCAACTCTGAAGAACCAAGTTTACATTTGTGAACATTTTTAAGACCATAATCACCAAGCGTGTCTTTGGAATACATGTATTCCAGCATGTAAGGAGAACAGGAATAAAAGTTTCTGGGTGGAGCAAATACTTTCCCACTTTATAGGGAAAGCACTTATTCTAATATAGGCACCAAAAATGTTATCTGTATAAGGATACTATCTTAAGTTTTGAGCGGTTTTTTTTACTTTTTATTTTGGAATAATTTTAGATTAATAGAAAGTTACAAAGATAGTTCAGAGAATTCCCATATACCCTTCACCCAGCTTCCCCTAACGTTAACATCTTACTTAACCATAACATAGTTTTCAAAACTCGGATCTTAGCATCGTCCCAATGCTATCACTTAAATTACAAGTCTTAATTTGGGCTTCTCCAACTTTTCCACTAGTTTCCCTCTTCTGTTCCAGAATAGAGTCCAGGATACCCATTTGCATTTAGTCAGCATATCTCCTCTGTGAGAGTTTCTGTCTTTTCTTGTTTTGTATGACTTTGACACTTTCGAAGAGTATTTGTAAAATGTTTGCTAGAATATCCCCAATTTTGACTTGCTTAATGCTCCCGCATAATTAGACTAGGATCATGGATTTGGGGGAAAAAGCCACAGAGCTGAGGTGTCCTCTCATTGCATCAAATTAGAGGGTGTATGATAATATGACTGGTTACTGGCTACGTTATCTTGATCGCTTTGTTATGGCGGTGTCTGTCAAGCTTCTCCCCTATAGAATTACTACTTTTTTCCTTTCTATACTTTATTTTTTGGAAGTGAGTCACTAAGTCCAGTCCATACTTAAGAGGAGAGAATTAACTATTATTTGGAGTTCTTCTGTAAGGATCATTTGTTCCTTCTCCACCATTTATTTATTTCTTCAAGTGTTTATTTTTATCAGTATGGACTCATGAGTATTTATTTTATTCTCTGTGATATAATACAATACTATTATTATTTATTTTGTTGCTCAAATTGTTTCAGCTAGGAACATTTTGGAAACACTTTGAAGTTGGCTCCTGTGTCAATTTGATAAACCCCATTTTTGTTTGGTTTGGTTTGAGCATTTTTTTACTTTCTGGCATTAACAACAATCTCTATGCTCATCTTGTGTTTTCCATGCCCCAGTCCTAGAATCATCCATTTCTGCAAGGAGCTCTGTTTTCTTTTATTGGAATATGGTCTTTAGAAGCTAAGATCTGAATACTAGATGTGCTCTTTATAATTGGAGTGTCACTGTGGTGAGTTTTTAAAAGCTGTTTTCTTTTTCACTCAGCATTCATGTCTAAATCCTGCCTTATGAATAACTATAAAAATTCTCAGAGTCTACACATTCAGGTGGAAATACGATTCACTGTAATTTTGAGACAAAAAATCTGTTTCCTACACTGGTGCTAGGTACCTGGAAATTTTTATTATCTTGGCTTTCTTCTTCTAGACATTTTTATTATTGATTTAATATATTCTTTGGTTTTTGCCAGACACATAATGGGTTCTGCTGGCTATCTTTGTTTGAAAATGATACTCAATCATATACCCTCAGAAAAATACTGTATATGTGAATGACCTTCTTTGGCCCTTTCAGTGGTTCTCAAAGTTGATAGACATTATCAATTTCTAGAGCACCTAACAGCTGGCAGCTGAGTTGTTTACCCCACCTCTTACATCAGCTCTCAAGGGCACCACATTTTAGGCAATTAGGTTTTCTACAATCCCTTTTTTTTTAAATCCCTTCTTTGTTTGCTTGTATCAAAAGCCTAAAGTGCTCAACAAACAGCACCTGCTTCCAGTTAGGGCTTTCACTGAGTCTTGGCAGCCTGGGGTATGGGTTAGGTTTAGTCACAGCAGCATTTGGAGCTTATATTCCAACAATGAGTAGAACCCAATGTCAGAAATTGGTATAAAATCTTGATCATTAAATCCCAACATCGTAATAATGGAATCACTTCAGAGAAAAGGGAAATAAAATAAAGGTGAGCCTTGTAAAGGATTCGGGTCCAGTGCAATTGTGCAATCAGGGAAACTCAGTAAATATCCATAGCAATTCAAAGGTAACAATCACACAAAGTAGGAGTGATATTTTTCTTGCTTTAGAGCCACTGTGCCCACTTGCCCTCTTCCAAAACACATCACATGGAAAATAGATTGAATAGGAATGTGATATACCAGCTCTGAGGGAAGACAAGATGTCTGAAGATAAAATGCCATTTTCTTGGTGTGTGACGACAAATAGCAACTGTGATGTACAGATTGTTATTTGGTAATCTTAGTTCAGTTGTTTCATTTGTCCAGGGAAAACCAAACTGCTACAATATGATGTGAAATGCTCTGTTGAAAGCATTTACACAGATCTGTGTAACTGTGAGATGGAGGTGCATAAGGCTGCCCAGAAAATTCAAAAAAGCTTGCAAGCAACAAAACTGAGTCTTCAAGAGTGAATGGGCATGCAAAAAGTGCAGACAAAATGAATGGGATAGAATTTGAATGCTTAATCATTTCCCACAGGAAGATAATTGTAATCTTGGACATATAAAACTCTGAAAGCAAGGAAGAATTTTTTTAAATATCAAATTTTTTCATTCGACTTGGTCTACAGTGAGTCTCTAGGTGTTCTAGAAATCCTTGTTCCCTGAAGGGCAAACACAGGCACTTTCTAATTATTTACTGGAATTGCTTCCAGGACTTTATCTATAGTTTTAAAGTATTTACTGTGGCATAACAACCAAGACCAGTTTACACACACACACACACACACACACACACACACACACTTACGAAAGTGATTCATCTCATGCTGAGAAGACAGTGTCATGAAGAATCCTTTAGTCCAGAATCAAAATGCCCTCAGTGAAAACAAAACAAGAAGAAAATCTAATCTCATTATGCTGTTACCGGAAAGAGTAATCCATTTCTAGTCCTTCCTTAGTTTTTTCTCTGTTTATTTCCTTTCTGTTGCACTGAAAAGATAGGCTTTGCTTTAACAAAATTTGGATAAATGAGAATACAAAATAATCAAAATAAAACAGAGGGGTTGATTACATTTCATAAGGATTTCCCAAGAGCCTCCCTTACCAAGGTGAATTTCCTAGTGCCCTTGGAATAGACTTTGATGCTCCAAATTAATTGACAGGAACATTTTCATTTAAAAAACGATTTTCTTGAATCTTAAACCTTTCTAGTCCTATGGTTCCCACTGCCTGATCTTCTTTCTATTAAAGAAACCACTTATAATAATAGATTAATTGTAATGCTTTGACAGGTAATCAATATTGCTGTTACTTTTCTACTCTGTGCTCTGAAAGAAGTGGAAGGTCTAGTTCCATATTTAAGAATGCCCCAGACCAATTGGGGATACCAAGCACTTTGTACACATCAGCATGAAAGAAAAATGCAGCTCATAAGTTATAACAGGATAAAACAGAAAAATAGGAATGATTAAACTTCATTCTGGCAGAGAAACCAGCAAAAGTTTTCTTGAAGGTGAGACTAGTATCCAGTAGTTCTCAGTACAGCTAATATCTTCTTTTTTTCTTTGTGAGTCACAGGTGTAATTCATAATGACACCATAAAGCACGGAAAAATCCACCTCAGTAGACTAGAAATCTGGCATTTAATGGCAGCCCTCTCAGAAGACACTACAAGGAGAATAGCAGTGAAACCCACAACTATGCACATTAGGAGAAAACACTAAAAGACACGTCTTAGAATCACATTATTTTAGAAAATCGGTTTCTAAATACTGGAAACGTTTGAACAGAAGGGGACTTCTGAAATTAGATCAAAATACACTAAACATTATCAGTATTTTCCTTCAAATGCCTAAGGCCATTTCCCAAGAGGTACAGAATTCTACATTTTAAAAAGGTTTCCCTAGATGATTCTACTGAACCATTACCTAGGGTGAAGAGGAGCTCTTAGGGACCAAGGGGCTTGGAGGGCACTTAACTCTGATCATTCCAGCACAGCTTTGATTTGTTTTAAATATTAGAATTCAAAGTAAGATTCCCTTTGAAAGTAATTGTCTTGCCGCTTAAAAATAAGTGCAAACATCAATGAACATTTTGATTTTAATTCTGTTTTCAACTCAACAGACTCTCTTCCTATACTAAGACTAGAATTGCCAGGATCTTCTCTAACAAGGATTTCAACTGTCCTGTTCAATGCCATGTATAGCACTAGAGCACTTAGCATTTTTTCATTTTTATAGTTTTTTAGACATGTTTATTCAGGCACATTTTAACAAAAGATGTCTATGATTTACAAAACAGCAACATTTTAGATATTTTGACAGCAAAATATTTATCTCCTAAAGAAATAAAGGTCCATTTGCTTACATATTTTGGCAAGAAATTGTTTTGAGGAATTTTTTTCCTTAATTTTATTTAGTTTTGGCTGCGTTAAGTCTTCATTGCTGCACACTGGCTTTCTCTAGTTGCGGGCGAGCGGGGGCTACTCTTCGTTGCGGTGTGTGCGCTTCTTCTCACGGTAGCTTCTCTTGTTGCAGAGCATGGGCTCTAGGTGCATGGGCTTCAGTTGTGGTGCGCAGGCTCAGTGGTTGTGGCACTTGGGTGCAGTAGTTGTGGCTCGCAGGCTCTAGAGTGCAGGCTCAGTAGTGTTGCATGGGCTTAGTTGATCCGCGGCATGTGGTATCTTCCCAGACCAGGGATCGAACCCATGTTCCCTGCATCGGCAGGCAAATTCTTATCCACTGTGCCACGAGGAAAGTCCTCTTTTGAGGATTTTTAAAGATTGCTTAAATGGTTTCAATTTTTTTTCAGTGATGGGAGTAAAGCCCTGAGTTGTTAAGGGTCTTAGTACAAAAATCTCTGGCTCAAACCTTTGATAATCTTTTCCAACATGATTTGACTGGAACAGCATAAATTCTGAAAACTTCTGTTTGACGAAAATGTACCATAATTAATAACTGTGTTTTGTTCATGTTTCCACAGATTTCTAGTTTACGACCACAGAGCATGAACTTAGATATGCATTTCCTAAACTATTTTCCATTCAATATTAGAGTTCTGAAACATACTCATAGGTTTTAATGTAAAAATTATTCTTATGGCAAAGCATTTGGAAAGGAGTTTAAAGGTGATACAAGTTTGTTTACTCATGGCTTCTTAGAGTGTGTTTGTATGCACTGTGATTCCCAAGAGGAAAACAAAGTAAATTGCTTAGGGAACTCTTTCTTTCAAGGATTATCTCCTGGGATTGCTACTCTGCAAAACACTTTTAGAAAGTCACTCACGTAGACATTTCCTCCATTTTAAAAGTTTAACTGTATTGAACACACATGCATACACTGCAGGAAGTGCTGATGGGATACATTCAGCAAAATTCATTGGTTGATTTACTGAAAAATTTAATTTTTTTCAAGACTGATAAATTATTAATGGCCTAAAGACCTTGTATTGTTTTAGTTTGGCCATTTAAAAGAAACCTCTTTTGCAGGCAAAATCTATTGATTCCTACGATTCTTAAATTAAGTACCTTTCAAAAAAGAAGAGATTTTTATCTTCCTAAAATGGTACAAGTATGGATCTGCCCAAAAGTTGTAGGATGGAAAAAAAAAATGTATCTCTGTTAATACATTTTAAGTTTGAGAGTTCAAGGTCTTTAACACTCCAATTCCTCTGTTATCTGAGAGTCTAGAAAAAATTCCCAGCTTTGCCCATCATTTATTCCCTGACTGTCTTAGTCTTTTCAGGCTACTATAGCAAAATACCACAGACTTGGTGGCTTATAAACAACAGAAATTTATTTCTTACAATTCTGGAGGCTAAAAGACCAAGATCAGGCTAGGCTGCCAGCCTGGTCTAGTTCTGGGGAAGGCTCTCTTCTAAGCTGCAGACTGCAGACTTCTCATTGTGTCCACATGGCAGAAGGGGCAAGGGAGCTTTCTTGGGCCTGTTTTTTTTTCTTTATTGGAGTATAATTGCTTTATAATGGTGTGTTAGTTTCTGCTTTATAACAAAGTGAATCAGTTATACATATACACATGTTCCCATATCTCTTCCCTCTTGCGTCTCCCTCCCTCCCACCCTCCCTATCCCACCCCTCTAGGTGGTCACAAAGCACCGAGCTGATCTCCCTGTGCTATGCGGCTGCTTCCCACTAGCTATCTACCTTACGTTTGGTAGTGTATGTATATCCATGCCTCTCTCTCGCTTTCTCACAGCTCACCCTTCCCCCTCCACATATCCTCAAGTCCGTTCTCTAGTAGGTCTGTATCTTTATTCCTGTCTTACTCCTAGGTTCTTCATGACATTTTTTTTTCTTAAATTCCATATATATGTGTTAGCATACGGTATTTGTCTTTCTCTTTCTAACTTACTTCACTCTGTATGACAGACTCTAGGTCTATCCACCTCATTACAAATAGCTCAATTTCGTTTCTTTTTATGGCTGAGTAATATTCCATTGTATATATGTGCCACATCTTCTTTATCCATTCATCCGATGATGGACACTTAGGTTGTTTCCATCTCTGGGCTATTGTAAATAGAGCTGCAATGAACATTTTGGTACATGACTCTTTTTGAATTATGGTTTTCTTAGGGTATATGCCCAGTAGTGGGATTGCTGGGTCATATGGTAGTTCTATTTGTAGTTTTTTAAGGAACCTCCATACTGTTCTCCATCGTGGCTGTACCAATTCACATTCCCACCAGCAGTGCAAGAGTGTTCCCTTTTCTCCACACCCTCTCCAGCATTTATTGTTTCTAGATTTTTTGATGATGGCCATTCTGATTGGTGTGAGATGATATCTCATTGTAGTTTTGATTTGCATTTCTCTAGTGATTAATGATGTTGAGCATTCTTTCATGTGCTTATGGCAGTCTGTATATCTTTTTTGGAGAAATGTCTATTTAGGTCTTCTGCCCATTTTTGGATTGGGTTGTTTGTTTTTTTGTTATTGAGCTGCATGAGCTGCTTATAAATTTTGGAGATTAATCCTTTGTCAGTTGCTTCATTTGCAAATATTTTGTCCCATTCTGAGGGTTGTCTTTTGGTCTTGATTATGGTTTCCTTTGCTGTGCAAAAGCTTTGAAGTTTCATTAGGTCCCATTTGTTTGTTTTTATTTCCATTTCCCTAGAGGGTGGGTCAAAAAGGATCTTGCTGTGGTTTATGTCATAGAGTGTTCTGCCTATGTTTTCCTCTAAGAGTTTGATAGTTCCTGGCCTTACATTTAGGTCTTTAATCCATTTTGAGCTTATTTTTGTGTATGGTGTTAGGGAGTGATCTAATCTCATACTTTTATATGTACCTGTCCAGCTTTCCCAGCACCACATATTGAAGAGCCTGTCCTTTCTTCACTGTACAGTCCTGCCTCCTTTATCAAAGATAAGGTGACCATATGTGCGTGGGTTTATCTCTGTGCTTTCTATCCTGTTCCATTGATCTATTTTTCTGTTTTTGTGCCAGTACCATACTGTCTTGATTACTATAGATTTGTAGTATAGTCTGAAGTCAGGGAGCCTGATTCCTCCAGCTCCATTTTTCGTTCTCAAGATTGCTTTGGGTATTCGCGGTCTTTTGTGTTTCCATACAAATTGTGAAATTTTTTGTTCTAGTTCTGTGAAAAATGCCAGTGGTAGTTTCATAGGGATTGCATTGAATCTGTAGATTGCTTTGGGTAGTAGAGTCATTTTCACAATGTTGATTCTTCCAATCCAAGAACATGGTATATCTCTCCATCTATTTGTATCATTTTTAATTTCTTTCATCAGTGTCTTATAATTTTCTGCATACAGGTCTTTTGTCTCCTTAGGTAGGTTTATTCCTAGATATTTTATTCTTTTTCTTGCAATGGTAAATGGGAGTGTTTTCTTGATTTCACTTTCAGATTTTTCATCATTAGTATATAGGAATGCCAGAGATTTCTGTGCATTAAATTTGTATCCTGCTACTTTACCAAATTCATTGATTAGTTCTAGTAGTTTTCTGGTAGCATCTTTAGGATTCTCTATGTATAGCAGCATGTCATCTGCAAACAGTGACAGCTGTACTTTTTTCCGCTGTGGATTCCTTTTATTTCCTTTTCTTCTCTGTTTGCTGTGGCTAAAACTTCCAAAACTATGTTGAATAAGACTGGTGAGAGTTGGCAACCTTGTCTTCTTCCTGATCTTAGTGGAACTGCTTTCAGTTTTTCACCATTGAGGACGATGTTGGCTGTGGGTTTGTCATATATGGCCTTTATTATGTTGAGGAAAGTACCCTCTATGCCTACTTTCTGCAGGGTTTTTATCATAAATGGGTGTTGAATTTTGTCGAAAACTTTCTCTGCATCTATTGAGATGATCGTATGGTTTTGCTCCTTCAATTTCTTAATATGGTGTATCACGTTGATTGATTTGCATATATTGAAGAATCCTTGCATTCCTAGAATAAACCCCACTTGATCATGGTGTATGATCCTTTTAATGTGCTGTTGGATTCTGTTTGCTAGTATTTTGTTGAGGATTTTTGCATCTATGTTCATCAGTGATATTGGCCTGTAGTTTTCTTTCTTTGTGACATCCTTGTCTGATTTTGGTATCAAGGTGATGGTGCCCTCGTAGAATGAGTTTGCGAGTGTTCCTCTCTCTGCTATATTTTGGAAGTGTTTGAGAAGGATAGGTGTTAACTCTTCTCTAAATGTTTGATAGAATTCACCTGTGAAGCCATCTGGTCCTGGGCTTTTATTTGTTGGAAGATTTTTAATCACAGTTTCAATTTCAGAGCTTGTGATTGGTCTGTTCATATTTTCTATTTCTTCCTGATTCAGTCTTGGCAGGTTGTGCATTTCTAAGAATTTGTCCATTTCTTCCAGGTTGTCCATTCTATTGGCATAGAGTTGCTTGTAGTAATCTCTCATGATCTTTTGTATTTCTGCAGTGTCAGTTGTTACTTCTCCTTTTTCATTTCTAATTCTATTGATTTGAGTCTTCTCCCTTCTTTTCTTGATGAGTCTGGCTAATGGTTTTTCAATTTTGTTTATCTTCTCAAAGAACCAGCTTTTAGTTTTATTGATCTTTGCTATCGTTTCCTTCATTTCTTTTTCATTTACTTCTGATCTGATCTTTATGATTTCTTTCCTTCTGCTAACTTTGGGGTTTTTTTGTTTTTCTTTCTCTAATTGCTTTAGGTGCAAGGTTAGGTTGTTTATTCGAGATGTTTCTTGTTTCTTAAGGTAGGATTGTATTGCTATAAACTTCCCTCTTAGAACTCCTTTTGCTGCATCCCATAGATTTTGGGTCATCGTGTCTCCATTGTCATTTGTTTCTAGGTATTTTTTAATTTCCTCTTTGATTTCTTCAGTGATCACTTCGTTATTAAGTAGTGTATTGTTTAGCCTCCATGTGTTTGTATTTTTTACAGATCTTTTCCTGTAATTGATATCTAGTCTCATAGCGTTGTGGTCAGAAAAGATACTTGATACAATTTCAATTTTCTTAAATTTACCAAGGCTTGATTTGTGACCCAAGATATGATCTATCCTGGAAAATGTTCCATGAGCACTTGAGAAAAATGTGTATTCTGTTGTTTTTGGATGGAATGTCCTATAAATATAAATTAAGTCCATCTTGTTTAATGTGTCATTTAAACCTTGTGTTTCCTTATTTATTTTCATTTTGGATGATCTTTCCATTGGTAAAAGTGGGGTGTTAAAGTCCCCTACTATGAATGTGTTACTGTCAATTTCCCCTTTTATGGCTGTTAGTATTTGCCTTATGTATTGAGGTGCTCCTATGTTGGGTGCATAAATATTTACAATTGTTATATCTTCTTCTTGGATCGATCCCTTGATCATTATGTAGTGTCCTTCTTTGTCTCTTGTAATAGTCTTTATTTTAAAGTCTATTTTGTCTGATATGAGAATTGATACTCCAGCTTTCTTTTGACTTCCATTTGCATAGAGTATCTTTTTCCATCCCCTTACTTTCAGTCTGTATATGTCCCTAGGTGTGAAGTGGTCTCTTGTAGACAGCCTATGTATGGGTCTTGTTTTTGTATCTTTTCAGCCAATCTGTGTCTTTTGGTGGGAGCATTTAGTCCGTTTACATTTAAGGTAATTATCGATATGTATGTTCCTATTCCCATTTTCTTAATTGTTTTCGGTTCATTATTGTAGGTCTTTCCTTCTCTTGTGTTTCTTGCCTAGAGAAGTTCCTTTAGCATTTGTTGTAAAGCTGGTTTGGTGGTGCTAAACTCTCTCAGCTTTTGCTTATCTGTAAAGGTTTTAATTTCTCCATCAAATCTGAATGAGATCCTTGCTGGGTAGAGTAATCTTGGTTGTAGGTTTTTCTCCTTCATCACTTTAAATATGTCCTGCCAATCCCTCTTGGCTTGCAGAGTTTCTGCTGAAAGATCAGCTGTTAACCTTATGGGGATTCCCTTGTGTGTTATTTGTTGTTTTTCCCTTGCTGCTTTTAATATGTTTTCTTTGTATTTAATTTTTGACAGTTTGATTAATATGTGTCTTGGCGTATTTCTCCTTGGATTTATCCTGTATGGGACTCTCTGTGCTTCCTGGACTTGATTCACTATTTCCTTTCCCATATTAGGGAAAATTTCAACTATAATCTCTTCAAATATTTTCTCAGTCCCTTTCTTTTTCTCTTCTTCTTCTGGGACCCCTATAATTCGAATGTTGGTGCGTTTAATGTTGCTCCAGAGGTCTCTGAGACTGTCTTCAATTCTTTTCATTCTTTTTTCTTTATTCTGCTCTGCAGTAGTTATTTCCACTATTTTATCTTCCAGGTCAGTTATCCATTCTTCTGCCTCAGTTATTCTGCTATTGATTCTTTCTAGAGAATTTTTAATTTCATTTATTGTGTTGTTCATCATTGTTTGTTTGCTCTGTAGTTCTTCTACGTCCTTGTTAAATGTTTCTTGAATTTTCTGCATTCTATTTCCAAGATTTTGGATCATCTTTACTATCATTTTTCTGAATTCTTTTTCAGATAGACTGCCTATTTCCTCTTCATTTGTTAGGTCTGGTGGGTTTTTATCTTGCTCCTTCATCTGCTGTGTGTTTTTCTGTCTTCTCATTTTGCTTATCTTACTGTGTTTGGGGGTCTCCTTTTTGTAGGCTGCAGGTTCATAGTTCCCATTGTTTTTGGTGTCTGTCCCCAGTGGCTAAAGTTGGTTCAGTGGGTTGTGTAGGCTTCCTGGTGGAGGGGACTAGTGCCTGTGTTCTGGTGGATGAGGCTGGATCTTGTCTTTCTGGTGGGCAGGTCCACATCTGGTGGTGTGTTTTGGGGTGTCTGTGGACTTATTATGATTTTAGGCAGCCTCTCTGCTAATGGGTGGGATTGTGTTCCTGTCTCGCTAGTTGTTTGGCATAGGGTGTCCAGCACTGTAGCTTGCTGGTTGTTGAGTGAAGCTGGGTGCTGGTGTTGAGATGGAGATCTCTGGGAGATTTTCGCCGTTTGATATTATGTGGAGCTGGGAGGTCTCTTGTGGACCAGTGTTCTGAAGTTGGCTCTCCCACCTCAGAGGCATGACCCCTGGCTGCAGCACCAAGAGCCTTTCATCCACATGGCTCAGAATAGAAGGAAGAAAAAGAAGAAAGAAAGAAAGAAAGAAAGGAAGGAAGGAAGGAAGGAATAAAGAGAAAGAAAGAAGGAAGGAAGGAGGGAGGGAGGGAGGGAGGATGGAAGGAAAGAAAGAAAGAAGATAAAATAAAATAAGATAAAATAAAATAGTTATTAAAATAAAAAATAATTATTAAGAAAAAAAAATTTTTTTAAAGAAGAAAAAAAAAGGACAGATAGAACCCTAGGACAAATGGTGGAAGCAAAGCTATACAGACAAAATTTCACAGAGAAGCATACACATACACACTCACAAAAAGGGGAAAAGGGGAAAAAATCATAAATCTTGCTCTCAAAGTCCACCTCCTCAATTTAGGATGATTCGTTGTCTATTCAGGTATTCCACAGATGCAGGTACATCAAGTTGATTGTGGGGCTTTAATCCGCTGCATCTGAGGCTGCTGGGAATTTCCCTTTCTCCTGTTTGCACAGCTCCCGGGGCTCAGCTTTGGATTTGGCCCTGCCGGTGCGTGTAGGTCGCCTGAGGGCGTCTGTTCTTTGCTCAGGAAGGTCAGGGTTAAATAGCAGCTGATTCGGGGGCTCTGGCTCACTCAGGCCGGGGGGAGGGAGGGGTATGGAGTGCGGGGAGAGCCTGCCGCAGCAGAGGCCGGCATGACGTTGCACCAGCCTGAGGCGCGCCGTGCGTTCTCCCGGGGAAGTTGTCCCGGGGTCACGGGACCCTGGCAGTGCCAGGCTGCACAGGCTTCCGGGAGGGGAGGTGTGGAGTGTGACCTATGCTCGCACACAGGCTTCTTGGTGGCGGCAGCAGCAGCCTTAGCGTCTCATGCCCGTCTCCGGGGTCCGCACTTTTAGCCGCAGCTTGCGCCCGTCTCTGGAGCTCCTTTAAACAGCGCTCTTAATCCCCTCTCCTCGCGCACCAGGAAACAAAGAGGGAAGGAAAAGTCTCTTGCCTCTTCGGCAGGTCCAGACTTTTTCCCGGACTCCCTCCCGGCTAGATGTGACGCACTAGCCTCTTCAGGCTGTGTTCACGCCGCCAACCCCAGTCCTCTCCCTGCGCTCCGACCGAAGCCCGAGCCTCAGCTCCCAGCCCCGCCCGCCCCGGAGGGTGAGCAGACAAGCCTCTCGGGCTGGTGAGTGCTGGTCGGCACCAATCCTCTGTGCGGGAATCTCTCCGCTTTGCCCTCCGCACCCCTGTGGCTGGCTCTCCTCCGCGGCTCCGAAGCTTCCCCCCTCCGCCACCCGCAGTTTCCGCCTGTGAAGGGGCTTCTAGTATGTGGAAACCTTTCTTCCTTCATGGCTCCCTCCCACTGGTGCAGGTCCTGTCCCTATTCTTTTGTCTCTGTTTATTCTTTTTTCTTTTGCCCTACCCAGGTACTTGGGGAGTTTCTTGCCTTTTGGGAGGCCTGAGGTCTTCTGCCAGCGTTCAGTAGGTGTTCTGTAGGAGTTGTTCCACGTGTAGATGTATTTCTGGTGTATCTGTGGGGAGGAAGGTGATCTCCATGTCTTACTCTTCCGCCATCTTCCCCTCGTCCCCTTGGACCTCTTTTATAAGGCCGTTAATCCCATTTATGAGAGCTCTACCTTCATGATTTAATCACCTCCCAAAGGCCTCACCTCCTAATACCATCACACTGGGCAATAGGAATCTATTATGTGAATTTGGACAGGGTCAGGGTGGGGCATGAACATTCAGACCATAACCCTATTATTATTATGAGTCTGAAGTCAAGAAAATCTCTTATGGACTTATGGACCAATAAATATGGATTAGAGGATGGTGGGGTTGAGTGGAAAGAGCAGCATCTCCGTTGGAGAGCGCATGATCAGTGTTTCATAGCCTCATTCTTGAACATGAATGGACTAATCGAGGAATGCCAGATGTTAAAGTAAAGCCAGAAACATGGAAGAGAAAAACTAAGCTAAGTAAATAAGGGAAAAAATACTTGGAGGAATCAGAAATAATTTAAGGAACAAAGGAAAACAAAAAAACACACATTTAATTCCTTCCTTCTAAGTGATTCAAGAAGATATTACTTCCCTGTGTTATGAGGAATGCTGTCTCCAAATCTAATTTATGGGTTACAAATCTCAGTTTCTTTGCATGCCTAGTAATTTTTGTTTGAAAATGAGTTAATTGTATATAATATACTGTTTTATTTTTGTGAGGGTTATTTTTTTGGTCATTGTACTAATAGGAAATTGCCTTAATTCAATCTGTGAACTTTGTCTCATGTGCAGTGTGCAGCTACCTACCTATCTATCTCTCTATCTTCTATCATTTTAAATTTGGTTCCTATGAACCAAATTTAGATCAGATGTTTGTAGATCAGATGTTTGAAGCTATTAAAATATTGACTGGATAAGGAATAGATTCAAAGACATAGAAAATTTGTACAATTCCCTAGACTTTCAGGGTTTTGTTCAGGCTCCATGGGATCGCCTATGTGAGCACATAGTTTATCAGTCAGCAAGAAATATGGAGTATTTGCTATCTCAACTTACAAAATCTCCTCCCTTACATTAACAGCTCCAGTACCATCTGTCATGAACTAAGTCTGCCACCTTCAGCTCAAGCTGGGGGTGAAGAGAATACCCCAAGACAAGGAAGTAACAAATCACATTTATACCTAATACAGAGTAGTTTGTTGACTTTTTTAAATGAGTAAACATTTCTCATACGTTTGACTGTCTTTGACCATTTTCCAGTGTTTTTTCAATTATTTTTACTAATATTTTTTTTTCTTATGACCTAAATGCATTTAAAATTTTCTGCATAGACAAATCAAACAAATAAAAAATAGCAGACCTAAAAATTATAGCCATAATACTAATAATAATAATATTAAATGTAAAGGACCTAAATAGTCTAATCAAAAGAGAGATTGTTCAACTGAATAAAAATTCAAGAACCAACTATATACTGTCTATAAGAGATGTACTTAAAATCAAGGACAGTATAGGTTGAAAATAAGAGAGTGAAAAAATATCATAAGAACAGTAAGCGTAAGAGATCCAGTTAGATATAGTAATATAGAAAGATAGACATTAAGAAAAGGCATACTATTAGTGACAAAGAAGAACATTTCATAATGATACAAGAGTCAATACAGCAGGATGACATAACAATTACGCATGCATCTAATAAAAAGTTCAAAAACATGAAACAAAAACTAATGGAAGTGAAAAAAAATCAGTGGAGATTTCAATATTCCTCCCATTGTAACAGATACATCAAGAAGATAGAAAACAAGTAAGGATATAGATGACTTGAATAGTGCAATCAATCAATTTATCCTAATTTATATCTATCAAACACCCAATAACAGTAAAATACTTTCATTTTCAAGTGCACACAGAATATTAACTAGGTCAAATGCTATGCCAGAGAAGATATCTTAATAAATTAAAAGAGATTAAATTCATATGGATATGTTCTGGAAATCAACAGAATTAAATTAGAAATCAATAAAAAAAAGAAATCTGGAAAATCTACAAATATGCAGAATGTTTAAAATATCAAAGCACATTTTCTAAATAGCCCAGAGGTTGAAGAATAATTCACAAGGGAAATTAGAAAATATCTTGAATGAAATAAAAAATGCAAATACAGCATATCAAATGTGTGAAATGCAGCTAAGACAGTGTTTATGTGGACATTTAAAGCTATAAATGCTTATATCAGAAGACAAGAAAAACAAAAAAACAAAGATCTAAGCATCTACATTACGAAGTTATAAAAAATTAAAGCTAAAGTAGTTTAGTAGAAGAAAGTAGAAGAAATAATAAATATCATAAAGGAAATCAATGCAATGGAAATGGACAAACAGTAGGGGAAATGAATAAAATTAAAAGCCAGACACAAAAGAATATACACTATATGGTTCCATTTTCATGAAATTCTAGAAAAGAAAAAACTACAAGGACAAAAAGTAGAGCTGTGGTTGCCTGGTGTCAGGGATTAGTTGAAAGGGAATAAGGGAACTTTTTGGATGTGATGGAGCAGGGCCAGTTCATGGTATGAAATGTGCAGTCTCACAGGGCCTCAAGTCAGAAGGGCTCTACCTCTGGTTTAATGCTCAGTTGTCACTATTCTGAAATTTTAAATTATATTTGAACAAACACACCCACGTTTTTGTTTTACTCTGGGACCCACAAATTATGTAGTCAGTGCCAGATGGAACTTTTTTTTGTGTGGTGATTGCCTGACTCTATACATTTACCAAACTCACCAAACTGTACAGTTAAATGAGTGGCTTTATTTTTTAAAATTATAAACAACAGAATAAAGCTTTAAAATACAAAAGAAATAGGAGGAACAATACAATTTTACTTTGCACATCATGCTAGCAAAACATTTACATACAAATCTATAAGACATATTGCCAGGAAGTATGTGTATATGTAATTTGATTTGTTGATGAAAGAAATGAGTCTGCTCCTTATTTGGAAGACTACTCGGAAATATCTATTGACATCAGTAACACCTAGGCATTTTGATCCAACTATTCCACTCTTGTGAATCTATTTCTAAAAAGAAAAGAAATAATTATCTATATTTGATGATAATTATAGCAGCATTGTTCATAGTAGTCAAGAACTGACAAAAAGTAAAAGCCCATCAATAGAGGAATGTTTTGATATATGTTGGCACATTTATGTATGAAATATTTTGTAGCAATTAAAAGTGACATACTTATGGGACTTACCTGGTGGTGCAGTGGTTAAGACTCCATGCCCCCAAAGCAGGGGGCCCGGGTTCGATCCCTGGTCAGGGAACTAGATCCCACATGCATGCCGCAACTAAGAGTTTGCATGTCACAACTAAGGAGCCCACGTGCTGCAACTAAGTAGCCCGCATGCTGCAGCTAAGACCCAGCACAACCAAATAAATAAATAAATATTTTGTTTAAAAAAGAAATATCTAGGGAGCTTACTAAATAAAATTTCAGTTTAAAAAAACAGTGACATACTTACATTACATAATTCAGAGTGACTTCTATATGGTTTGTTAAGAAAAGCAAGATATGTAAAATAATCTATGATATCTTTCCATTTTGGTAAAACAAGCATTTACACAACAAAAATCTGTATATCTATCTTGATATCTGTACAGGGATAAATTAGTACAGAGAAAACTATGGAAGGACTCTAAGGAATTGGAATGGGCATGGTATAGACATGGGTAAGAAAAGTCGAATGTGGCTTTTTTGAAAAGGTCTTCTGAACAATTTATTTTATTTACCATTAGATCTCTGATACACTTTTATAAATCAGTAATTTTAGTAAAAAATCATCAAAATATCTGGCTTTGAAGGCAAATAGATTTAACTTCATATCTGATCACCATGTTCTAGATGTACTCACTTTTTAAGTGATTAAACCTCTTTTTAAATTCACTACTTATTTTGCAGGTTTATGATGAGAATTAGTATAATGTCTGTAACGTTCTTGACACCTGGAAAGATATTAATAAGTGCAATGAGTATTTATTTTATCATGGTAAATACTTGATAATATTTCCTTACTAATGTGTACATTTTGGTTTTATACTTATAGAACACTTCAGTACCCAGAAAAATGCTTTAAACATAGAATGATCACAAATATATGTTTAAAGAAGCATTAAGCCTTAAGTAATACATCAACAACTATCTATCAATCATAATAGTTAATTAACCAAAATCTTCCAGACTGGATAATAAAGGCAGATCTCAGCTTCTGATTTACTCTAATAATGAAATTTTCCCATTCTTTAAGCATAGCAAGACTAGTCATTCATCAGAGTTGCAATTCAGTAATTAAAGACAAAGCATTTGGATGTTTACATGGAGAAATAAAAATAAGGTTCTGTAACAAGTGTGGTCATATAATTTATCATCCAAACCAGGATGTTTTAAGACTGAAGGTAAATGTGCAGAATAGGAGAAGGGAGTAAGGTGTATGGTTAACCCACAAGATGTTGATTTGAGAAGATAGGTATTTGCTCCAGGTGAATTAGGACTGTGTATTCCTGATTCCTGCATAAGGACAAGCTGTGGGGAATAGCTTATCTGGAAACTTAAGTTGAGGTCTTAAGAATCTGCACAGTGTACTTCTCCAATATGTTCAGCTAGTGGCCTGAATCCTACTCTAAATTTGAGAGAGATTAGATACAGTCTATAAAAACCACCTTCTAGGAGCTGAGTTATTTAAAAACCTATAATCAAGAAAAGTCCAAGTGCAGGAAGAATTGCTCCACATTACTTGCAGTAAGGAAAAAGATGCTTACTTTGTCTGTTCTGAGTTTATCTATGAGGATTTACATGAAATGTACAAGAACTAAGTCTCTGGACTTGAGAAATTTGTTGGCAGAGAGTGTCACTTTTAACAGTGGTTCAGTAAGCAATACAGCCAGAGGATTATGTTCAGAGAAGACAGCTAAAAGAGAATAACAGGTAGATGGTATACAAGTGAGACTTCCAGAGTATAAGAAAATGGTATCCTGGATTGGGAACCATAGTAAGAGAATGGAAACTAAAAGATTAGTTAACCTCACAGAAAATGTGGGCCAAGAAGTAGTCAGGTACTAGTTAAGAGGCTTCAGCAGAAAGTACAGGGCATCAATGGAAAGAATGGAAATTGACGCTAAGCCAAAAAATCTGTGAGTCAGAATTGTCTCCCACATTTGAGATTAGATCATCTAAAAGTGGACATCCAGAAGGACATCTGACCTTAACTCTGAAGGGCCACAGGGTAGAAAGCAAAGTAGGTCCTGACACAGTTCTACACAATCTAGATTCCTGGCTATCTGAAAGCTCAGTTTCCTGGCACCTTTTCCTCCAGGAAATTTACAATTCACTGAGTGTCATATCATTATCAGATTTTGATGTAGACTTGAAATAATGAAATACAGTAGTAAATTCTTGAAACTGCAGTTCCTATCTGCCTGTCTCTGCTCAGGAGAGAGGGCAAATGAAAATGACTTCGCAGCCTCCTGGGATTGGCCTCTTGCTGGCAGACAGTCAGACAGCAGAACTTGGTGCCATCAAGTCCTCTGAAAGCTTTTCAATAAAGGACTCATGGTTTCCTTCCTCCTTCCAAGTGTGTTGCTGAATTCATTATGGATGGAGATATATTCAAAATCAGATTTACCTATGCCTGATGGCCTTAAGCTCACACTGCTTTCGTCTCATCTACCTGGCAGCCATAGTTTGGAAGCTCTAGTTTGCATAAGACAAAAAGCTCATTGCCCATTAAAGAAGGGACAGTGAGCTAGCCTTCCTAGTCAGACTAGACCTTCGGATTGTTGTCATGGTGGGGATGGAAATTCATTCTTAGAATAGAGTTATGGAGGATTTTTAGTTCTCTTTTTGCAAGCATACCTTCCCAAGCAAGGAAGGGACTTGGCATTTAATAATAGCATATTAATAATTAAAGTTTGGAACATTATTGGAAATGATATGACCTCTATTTCATATTCTTGGTAAGTTTTTTTAATTCTGGCATTCTGGTTATCTAAATAGGAAATCAATTAAAAATGTGGGTTATTTGCTGTTTTTTATCATGTAGCTTCTACCTGTGGTTTTCATTTTTTTAAATTATTATTTATCACGATAAAAAATAACAATAGAAACAAACAAGAGACATAAAATAAAAACTAACCTGAAGTGCAACTTCAGCAATTTTTATCAGTATGATTTTGATGTATGTTGTTTCAACACTCTTTCTATGCATCTATAAGTTAGCCTTATAAAATTGGTATTATTGAATACTAGCTTTTAAAAATAAAAAGGTACATTGTTTTTCAAAGCAACATATATTTAATGTTTTTCTTTATCAATATATTCTTAGAAAAGTTGATTACAAATGATGGGTTATACACATATATTCCCTTGCTTATTCCCATCTTATTCCACTAAGATGGAAAGTGAAGGGATTTTTTTTTTTAAAGCCATCAGGAATCTACAAGAACAAAAATAGCTGAAAAGAGGCAAATGCAGCCAACTTTTGGAAGTGGAGACAGATGGGTGGGTGGTAACTGATTTAACAAATACAAGAAAGCAGAATCCTACGTTGGCAATGGGGAATCCCAGACAGGCATAGGAGTGGACAATGCCGACTACCTCTGAATAGAAGTGAAGGTGAAACTAAAGTGAGAAGCTCATGTCAGAGTCTGTTATATCCCCTCAGCTACTTCCTACCATACTTAAGCAGATTTTGAACTCTTCCTTACTTGAGATTTATGCTCTGAAGAGGATAACTGAAGGGTCTCTGCAGTTGAGAGATAGGGAGACAAGTGTAGTTGGTGTACCTGCCAAAGTGAAAATGGAGAAATAAGTGTAGATTTATATAATGAAGGATGAGATTCCTGGCTTTTGTTTGTTTGTTTGTTCTCCTACTAGCACCCAGGCACCCAGGCCTAAACACTCTAGAAAGGAGATTGAAAAACTCTTTTCTAGAGAATCTGACAAGCCATGAGGAAATATATAACAATATTTATAGTAGGGTTATCCAAACACACACAAAAAACAGCCCAGACAGATAACACAACAGTGAAACCAGAGTAAACAAGCCCCACCTACATTCGTAGTTTAAGATCATCATTTTAATCTTCTAATCTTAAACATGAGCAGACAACCAAGGATTACCTGCCATTTGATGAAATTCTCAAAACATGAAAGACAGAAAAAAAGATAACTTAGAAGAAACAGACTCTGCAGGAAAAGAACACCTTTCCTCAACTTTTATCTCGAAAATTGTCAAACATTAAGAAAAGCGGAGGGGCTTCCCTGGTGGCGCAGTGGTTGAGAGTCCGCCTGCCAATGCAGGGGACACGGGTTCGTGCCCCGGTCCGGGAAGATCCCACATGCCGTGGAGCGGCTAGGCCCGTGAGCCATGGCCGCTGAGCCTGCGCGTCCGGAGCCTGTGCTCCGCAACGGGAGAGGCCACAACAGTGAGAGGCCCGCGTACCGCAAAAAAAAAAAAAAGAAAAGTGGAATAAATAGTGTAATGAGTATTTTACCATGTCTGTGCTTGATATATCTCTCTCTCTCTCCCCTCACCCTTCTCAAATGCTGAATTTCACTCCAAATTAAATCATATATCTCCTAAAAATGAGTGCTTTCACTATGTAGTGTCACTTTCACATCTAAGGAAGTTGATAATAATTCTATATTATTTATCTACCATATCATCCCACAAGTAATTTTTATTGGTGCTTCATTTTTATTCCATTTCATGAACTGCATTTTGTGTGTGTGTCTCTTAAACTCTTTACCATAGAACAGTTCCTCTGTCTTTTGTTTTTCATGACATTTAATATTTTGAGGAGTTCAGTTGTCTTGCAGATAGAACATCCTACATTCTAGATTTGATTATTTCATCATGATCTCATTTAACTTATTTCCCTGTTTCTTGTATTTCCTGAAAATAGGTCTACTCTATAGATGATGTTATTTTATGCTCTTATTATATCATGTTAGAAGAGCATATGAGTTTAGATTGGGCCACCAATAAGTATAATTAATGAGGCTAAATTCAATCACTTGGTTATGGTGGTTAACCAGATCTAAGAAGAGAAATCTGAAGGAAAGGAGCTATAACTGACATCATAAGAAAGGCAAAGTAAGATTTTGCAACTATGAGATAAGAGAAGGTTTTACAAGCATCAAAGAGTACTGAAAAATTCTTTAGAAATAAATGCATAATGGCAAATATGCAAAAGTCAATAGAAGGTATGGAAGATAAAGTTGAGGTGATCATCTAGAAAGCGGGGCAGAGGTGGAGGGAGGCTAAGAGAGATAATATAAGAAAGAGGAAGAGTCCAGGAGACCCAACATATGACTAACAGCACTTCCAACTGAGTAGGAAAAAAGTGAAGGTGATAAAATTATTAACAAGATAATTCAAAAAAATTTCCCTGAGGCCTTCCCTGGTGGCGCAGTGGTTGAGAGTCCGCCTGCCGATGCGGCGGTTCATGCCCCGGTCCGGGAAGATCCCACATGCTGCGGAGCAGCTAGGCCCATGAGCCATGGCCGCTGAGCCTGCGCGTCCGGAGCCTGTGCTCCGCAGCGGGAGAGGCCACAACAGTGAGAGGCCTGCGCACTGCAAAAAAAAAAAAAAAATTTCCCTGAGTTGAAAGATGTGCTTCTAGATGGAAAGCATCACTAAGGACTGAGCATAATACACAGTGTTTTTTTCCTCTGTATTTGGTCCATTAACCTGTCTTCTCTTACACCGTAAGATTTTATTTATTGTAGCAAATATGTCAGTGCTTGGTAGGGTATGTCCCTCTTCATTTTGTTCAAAAAAAATTTTTTTTTAATGTCGGTTCATTGGTTTGTTTATTTATTTTTGGCTTCGTTTCTGTGCGAGGGCTTTCTCCAGTTGCGGCAAGTGGGGGCCACTCTTCATCGCAGTGCACGGGCCTCTCACTATCGTGACCTCTTTTGTTGCAGAGCACAGGCTCCAGACGCGCAGGCTGAGTAGTTGTGGCTCACGGGCCTAGTTGCTCCACGGCATGTGGGATCTTCCCAGACCAGGGCTCGAACCCGTGTCCCCTGCATCGGCAAGCAGATTCTCAACCACTGCGCCACCAGGGAAGCCCAGAATATTTTTATTCATGTCAATTTCATCATGATATTTAATCTCATTTTGCAAAAAATGTCCTTCCCCAAAGCCTATGTAAGTTTTAAGATTGCATAAGTGTGTATATGTATCTGAGTTTAAGTTTTATCTTTACGATGGTAAGGTTTCCCATTCGAAGTTATTTATTGTATACAATCAAGTCATCTTTTATATCCTCTGCTGTCTTTGATGGACTGATTCTTCAATAAATTCCACCGTTTTTTGCTAAGTTAATTCCTAGGCACTCTGTAAATTTTTTATTTCTATAAATGGTATCTGTTTGCCATTACATTTTCTGTATTTATACCTTAGACGTAGATTTAAAAGAAAAACAGAGGAGGCCAGCATGGGAAAAGCTGTAAGCAGCCCTGTTGGGTGAGTGCTTTCTGTGCAAACTAGCATTAAATTTGCACTGCTCAAACCAGAGCCCACATCTGATCTGGACTGGTATTAAGGTCCCAGGTGGCTACAGGCTGGGTTACTCCTGCAGGAGTGTCCAGGCAGAGATGATTTAGTAGCCTAGTTGTGATAATGTCAGGCATTTCAAGATTGGTTTAGAGGTTGAATTGCAAAAGTAGCAACTGAGATAAGGCTTTTTTCCTATTAAAGGACAATTGAAGGATGTCCTGGGCTTCTTTACCATGTACATTCACTTAGCTTAACATAGAAAATTATTGATCTACAAATCCAAGTCCTCTGTTTTGACATCCTTCTGTGCAACCCTTTAAAGCAAAGTGGTTTAGTATGTCCAAAGGAAACTGCTAATTTGCAAATGTGCAAAATCATCTTAAAATGTATTTCTTAATATTTATTTTAAAAATTAAATTTAATATTACTTCGCTTAAAAAACAAAGATATATAGAAAAAGCTCTTAGATAAAATAACAACAAGGAACAATTTCTTACTAATTCCAAACTGTAAATACTCATAGCTTTTTCTTTTTCCTTGAAAATTCCAGGAAGGTAAACACTTAGCTTATTTTCTTGATTTTTTTACTTAAGCTACAGGATTAAAAGACTTTTAATTTTGGTTATCTCAGTTGCTTTCTTTATTTGAATATCTCTGTGGCTAATACACACAGAAGGATATCAAGTTTCTGAAGTCCTAGGTGTTCCATTTCAAAGAGTCTCAGTGTACATCAGCATTGAGCTTTATTGTAGCATGATTCTGTGTAAATAATTTCCACTTGCTACAAGCAGGAGATAGTCCTGGCAGGGAGTCTATCTGGCGTGGACATTCTAATAGTAATCTACTTTCCAATCTCGTATATGAAATTCATCTATTTAAGCTTCCTGAGTCTATCTGGTGTGGATATTCTAATAGTAATCTCCTTTCCAATCTCGTATATGAAATTCATCTATTTAAGCTTCCTGTTTCTACCTGGGTCAATTTTGCTAAATGACAACTTACTAGGAAAGCATTTCCTTTAAGTTTTCATTCATGTTACACTAGAGTTGCTTATAATATTTTCATGTACAACTAAATTTATAACTTCTGCATCTGTGGCTATGTCTCCTTTCTTATCTAATAGTCAATATTTTGGGTCTTCTCTCCTTATTGTTCATTAGATTTGTTAGGGTCTAAATAGAGAAGCGCTCTTGCCAGAGAAGCAATACCAGAGAGCTCTGAGTGAGAATCAGATCTTCCCTCTATAGCACTAGGTGTCAGAGAAAAATGAGGTGGAGTCTACAGACTCTTCAGAATTCTCTTTCCCTGCCAAGTTGTTATTCATATGACACAGCCCAGAAAGATGTTCACAGACATGATCTCCTCCTATATTCTGATCTTTGGGAAATGAGGGAGCAAGAAGGAAGCACACAGCCTATCAAATATTGAATAAAAATAAATAATAATGGAATGAAGAATTCACTGTGTAGAAAGGTAGGCTGTGACTATTCAAAAATACAATTGAATCAACTTTTTTTTTTTTTTTTTTTTGTGGTACGCGGGCCTCTCACTGCTGTGGCCTCTCCCGTTGTGGAGCACAGGCTCCGGACGCACAGGCTCAGCAGCCACGGCTCACAGGCCTAGCCGCTCCGCGGCATGTGGGATCTTCCCGGACCGGGGCACAAACCCATGTACCCTGCATCGGCAGGCAGACTCTAAACCACTGTGCCACCAGGGAAGCCCTTGAATCAAAATTTTTTATTAGAGAAAATACTTTATGCTTATATATGTTCTTGAAAATTAAGCAAAATAAAATCAATATGAGTAATGTTGGGCTAGAGAGACTAACTATGTCTGTAATTTTGAGCATGTGCCCTAGGTCCATAAGCATTGAAAACCAATGTGTTCAACTGCACACAATCCTACATGCTTCTGTGCTTTATCCCTATGATTGCCTGATAGACAAGTGCTGGGAGGAAAAACTGATCCCCAGTCTCCTTGACACCCAGACAGATCTCTTTCTAAATCACTGTCATTATCCACATCCAGAAAATCTGAATGAGGAGAGAGAGGAAGGAGATGGAGAAAGAGAGAGAGAGAGAGAACAAAAATACTCAAGACTGGGTATGAGAATGGAGACCAACATGAAGTATGAAAAAAATAAACAATTGTAAAAGAATACACATACAACTTGTTGGAACACCAATAGTATTCTTTGAAAGACTGGGGAAATTCTAGAACAAAAAAGTCTTAATCTGGATTCTGAGAATACAGAAAAGGAGGCTGAAGGGAATAGAGCTGCCCTGAATCTACCAAGAAGCATGAGATGTAGAGTGAAGACTGTAAGATGACTTACCTTAGGAAATTCTTTTGATTTCCCCAAAACCAGTATGAGGTTGAGAGTGTAAAAGAGAGTCCTTATATTTTGAGTTCTGGGACCCATTCAAAACCATGGAATCATTACTAACTTACATTTTTTAAAAAAAATGCAATGAGACATTCTTATGATCAATCTGAATTAAAACAGGGAAAGAGGAAGATTTGGCTGGTTTCTGTTTCCCTGGGATTAGTAAGAAGAATTAACTGATGAGGATGGAAAGATATTTATCTTACAGGTAGGAGAACTGTACTATAAGACACTGATGAAAGAAACTGAAGATGACACAAACAGATGGAAATATATATCATGCTCATGGTTTGGAAGAATTAATACTGTTAAAATGACCACACTACCCAAGGCAATCCACAGATTCAGTGCAATCCCTATCAGAATACCAATGGCATTTTTCACAGAACTACTACAAATAATTCTAAAATTTGTATGGAAACAAAAGAGACCCTGAATAGCCAAAAGAAACTTAAGGAGGAGAAAAAAATAGGAGGTATCACACTCCCTGGTTTCAAACCATACTCTAAAGCTACAAGAATCAAAACAGTATGGCACTGACACAGAAACAGACACATAGGTCAATGGCACTGAATAGAGAGTCCCTCAGGCTGAGGCTTACCCAGTGCTCGTGGGAGGGGAGGAGATGATATTTAAGAAGGAGCGTTTTAAACAGAATGTAAATTAATTGAAAATGACAGGAAAGCTATGGAACTTGTCAATGAAGTTGTCAAAGACAGAAAAGAGGGGTATTTGTTAGAGCAACTTTAAAAAACAATAATGCAGAAAAAGAAATAGAAAACTTCTTCAGATCATTATCTCTGCTCAACATCCTGTTACATGCATACTATAGGTACGGACAACTGTTGCTACCATGTGTGAATAAGCTACTAGTTCTGGATTCCCCAGTTACATACAAATATTTAGGGCACACAAAGATAATTCAAAATGAGACATATATACAAAACTTGGATAATTAACCTGTAGTTCAAAATCAAGGAAAAATTTTATTGGATTTAGCATGAAATCTCCCCATCAACTATTTGGTAAACAATCATTGTAATAGGCTAAAAATATACTTATAGGGAAAATCTGACACATTTTAGAGAGCTTTTGTAACTCTAATTCCCACAAAAGCAGATGACGTTGACAAAACTATTAAAAAGCAAGGCAGTCTTGCTGCAGAACAGAATAAAGAAAAAAGAATGAAAAGAAATGAAGACAGCCTAAGAGACCTCTGGGACAACATTAAATGCAACAACATTCGCATTATTGCAGCCCCAGAGAAGAGAGAGAGAAAGAACCCGAGAAAATACTTGAAGAGATTATAGTCGAAAACTTCCCTAACATGAGAAAGGAAATAGCCACCCAAGTCCAGGAAGTGCAGAGAGTCCCAGGCAGGATAAACCCAAGGAGAAACAAGCCAAGACACATAGTAATCAAATTGACAAAAATTAAAAACAAAGAAAAATTATTGAAAGCAACAAGGGAAAAACGACAAACAGCATACAAGAGAACTCCCTTAAGGTTAACAGCTGATTTCTCAGCAGAAACTCTGCAAGCCAGAAGGGAGTGCAACGATATATTTAAAGTGCTGAAAGGGAAGGAACTACAACCAAGATTACTCTACCAGGCAAGGATCTCATTCAGATTCGATGGAGAAATCAAAAGCTTTACAGACAAGCAAAAGCTAAGAGAATTCAGCACCACCAAACCAGCTCTACAACAAATGCTAAAGGAACTTCTCTAAGTGGGAAACACAAGAGAAGAAAAGGACCTACAAAAACAAACCCAAAACAATTAAGAAAATGGTAATAGGAACATATATATCGATAATTACCTGAAACGTAAATGGATTAAATGCTCCAACCAAAAGTCACAGGCTCACTGAATGGATACAGAAATAAGACCCATATATATGCTGTCTACAAGAGACCCACTTCAGACCTAGGGACACATACAGACTTAAAGTGAGGGGATGGAAAAACATATTCCATGCAAATGGAAATCAAAAGAAAGTTGAAGTAGCAATACTCATATCAGATAAAATAGAGAGTGTTACAAGAGACAAGGAAGGATACTACATAATGATCAAGGGATCAATCCAAGAAGAAGATATAACAATTCTAAATATATATGCACCCAACATAGGAACACCTCAATACATAAGGCAACTGCTAACAGCTATAAAAGAGGAAATCGACAGTAACACAACAATAATGGGGGACTTTAACACCTCATTTACACCAATGGACAGATCATCCAAACAGAAAATTAATAAGGAAACACAAGCTTTAAGTGACACAATAGACCAGGTAGATTTAATTGATATTTATAGGACATTCCATCCAAAATCAGCAGATTACACTTTCTTCTCAAGTGCGCATGGAACATTCTCCAGGATAGATCACATCTTGGGTCACAAATCAAGCCTCAGTAAATTTAAGAAAATTGAAATCATATCAAGCATCTTTTATGACCAAAACACTATTAGATTAGAAATCAATTACAGGGAAAAAAATGTAAAAAACACAAACACATGGAGGTTAAACAATACATTACTAAATAACCAAGATATCACTGAAGAAATCAAAGAGGAAATCAAAATATACCTAGAGACAAATTACAAAAACACAATGATCCAAAACCTATGGGATGCAGCAAAAGCAGTTCTAAGATGGAAGTTTATAGCATTACAAGCCTACCTCAAGAAACATGAAAAATCTCAAAAGAACAATCTAACCTTACACCTAAAGGAACTAAAGAAAGAAGAAAAAACAAAACCCCAAGTTAGTAGAAGGAAAGAAATCATAAAGGTCAGAGCAGAAATAAATGAAATAGAAACAAAGAAAACAGTAGCAATGTTTAATAAAACTAAAAGCTGGTTCTTTGAGAAGTTAAACAAAATTGTTAAACCATTAGCCACACTCATCAAGAAAAAGAGGGAGAAGACTCAAATCAATAGAATTAGAAATGAAAAAGGGGAAGTTACAACAGACACTGCAGAAATACAAAGCATCCTAAGAGACTACTACAAGCAACTATATGCCAATAAAATGGACAACCTGGAAGAAATGAACAAATTCTTAGAAAGGTATAACCTTCTAAGACTGAACCAGGAAGAAATAGAAAATATGAAGAGAACAAGCACTGAAACTGAAACTGTGATTAAAAATCTTACAAGAGGGCTTCCCTGGTGGCGCAGTGGTTGGGAGTCCGCCTGCCGATGCAGGGGACACAGGTTCGTGCCCCGGGCCAGGAAGATCCCACATGCCGCGGAGCGGCTGGGCCCATGAGCCATGGCCGCAGAGCGTACGCATCCAGAGCCTGTGCTCCGCAATGGGAGAGGCCACTACAGTGAGATGCCCACATACCACACACACACAAAAAAACTTACAAGAAACAAAAGTCCAGGACCAGATGGCTTCACAGGTGAATTCTATCAAACATTTAGAGAAGAGCTAACACCCATCCTTCTCAAACTCTTGCAAAAAGTTGCAGAGGGATGAACACTCCTAAATTCATTCTATGAGGCCACCATCACCCTGATACCAAAACCAGAAAAAGATACTCCAAAAAAAGAAAATTACAGACCAATATTACTGATGAATATCGATGCAAAAATCCTCAACAGAATACTAGCAAACAGAATCCAACAACACATTAAAAGTATCATACACCATGATCAAGTGGGATTTATCCGAGAGATGCAAGGATTTTTCAATATACGCAAATCAATCATTGTCATACACCATATTAACAAATTGAAGAATAAAAACCATATGATCATCTCAATAGATGCAGAAAAAGCTTTTGACAAAATTCAACACCGATTTATGTTAAAAACTCTCCAGAAAGTGGGCCTAGAGGGAACCTAACTCAACATAATAAAGGCCATATACCACAAACCCACAGCAAACATCATTTTCAATGGCGAAAAGCTGAAAGCATTTCCTCTAAGATCAGGAACAAGACAATGAATCCACTCACATCACTATTATTCAACATAGTTCTGGAAGTCCTAGCAATGGCAATCAGAGAAGAAAAAGAAGTAAAAGGAATACAGATTGGAAAACAAGAAGTAAAACTGTCACTGTTTGCAGATGACATGATACTATACATAGAGAATCCTAAAGATGCTACCAGAAAATTACTAGAACTAATCAATGAATTTGGTAAAGTTGCAGGATACAAAATTAATGCACAGAAATCTCTTGCATTCCTATGCACTAATGATGAAAAATCTGAAAGACAAATTATGGAAACACTCCCATTTACCATTGCAACAAAAAGAATAAAATACCTAGGAATAAACCTACCTAGGGAGACAAACGACCTGTATGCAGAAAACTATAAGACACTGATGAAAGAAATTAAAGATGATACCAACAGATGGAGAGATATGCCATGTTCTTGGATTGGAAGAATCAATATTGGAAAATGACTATACTACCCAAAGCAATCTACAGGTTCAATGCAATCCCTATCAAATTATCAATGGCACTTTTTACAGAACTAGAAAAAAATATCTTAAAATTTGTATGGAGAACCAAAAGACCCTGAATAGCCAAAGCAGTCTTGAGGGAAAAAAACGGTGCTGGAGGAATCAGACTCCCTGACTTCAGACTATACTACAAAGCTACAGTAATCAAGACAATATGGTACTGGCACAAACACAGAAACATAGATCAATGGAACAAGACAGAAAGCCCAGAGATAAACCCACGCAACTATGGTCAACTAATCTATGACAAAGGAGGCAAGGATATACAATGGAGAAAAGACAGTTTCTTCAATAAGTGATGCTGGGAAAACTGGACAGCTACATGTAAAAGAATGAAATTGGAACACTACCTAGCATCATACACAAAAATAACTCAAAATGGATTAGAGACCTAAATGTAAGACCGGACACTATAAAACTCTTAGAGGAAAACATAGGAAGAACACTCTTTGACATAAATCACAGCAAGAGATTTTTTGATCCACCTCCTAGAGTAATGGAAATAAAAACAAAAATAAACAAATGGGACCTAATGAAACTTAAAAGCTCTTGCAAAGCAAAGGAAACCATAAACAAGACGAAAAGACAACCCTCAGAATGGGAGAAAATATTTGCAAACAAATCAACAGATAAAGGGTTAATCTCCAAAATATATAAACAGCTAATGCAGCTCAATATTAAAAAAAACAAACAACCCTATCAAAAAATGAGCAGAAAACCTAAATAGACATTTCTCCAAAAAAGACCTACAGATGGCCAAGAAGCACATGAAAATTTGCTCAGCATCACTAATAATTAGAGAAATGCAAATCAAAACTATAATGAGGTATCACCTCACACCAGTTAGAATGGGCATCATCAGAAAATCTACAAAAAACAAATGCTGGAGAGGGTGCAGAGAAAAGGGAACCCTCTTGCACTGTTTGTGGGAATGTATATTGATACAGCCACTATGGAGAACAGTATGGAGGTTCCTTAAAAAAACTAAAAATAGAATTACCAGATGACCCAGCAATTCCACTACTGGGCACATACCCAGAGAAAACCATAGTTCAAAAAGACACATGCACCGCAATGTTCATTGCAACACTATTTACAATAGCCAGGTCATGGAAGCAAACTAAATGCCCATTGACAGATGAATGGATAAAGAAGATGTGGTACATATATACAATGGAATATTACTCAGCCATAGAAAGGAACAAAACTGGGTCATTTGTAGATACATGGATGGATCTAGAGACTGTCATACAGAGTGAAGTAAGTCAGAAAGAGAAAAACAAATATCGTATATTAATGCATATATGTGGAACCTAGAAAAATGGTACAGATGAACTGGTTTGCAGGGCAGAAATAGAGACTCAGATGTAGAGAACAAACGTATGGACACCAAGGGGGGAAAGTGGTGGAGGTGGTGGTGGTGGGATGAATTGGGAGATTGGGATTGACATGTATACACTGATGTGCATAAAATAGATCACTAATAAGAACCTGCTGTATAAAAAATTCAAAAATTCAAAAAAAAAAAAAAAAAAGCAAGGTAATCTTAGGCCAAGACAATAGAAACATTGTGTAACTTAATGACAGGATGTCATAGTCCCAATGAAACCTGAACTGATCCATCCCCACCTGGAGAATTACATTTTAGGGAAATACAAACAGGTTGATTCTCTTCAGAGAAGAATGACCAGACTGATGAAAGTTGTAGGAACCACACCACATTTAGAAAGATAGAAACACATGGGTTTATCTTAGGATCATTGTAAAACAGTTGTTAAATCTCTTCCATTTATTCAAAAGGTTGTCATATAGCAGAAAGAATATGCCAGTCCTAGGATACTCCAAAGAGCAAGAACATATGGAATTGACAAGGGAAAAACTTGGATACATGTAAACAAGAGGATATTGACGTTAGTGCAGGGCAGAAGCAGCCTCCTTCCTCCTAATGGTCGTGCCCATGGGGTGTGCTGAGTCTTTCATGGCTGGGGTTTCCCAGTGGATGCCCAATGACCTGACCACATGTGAGAGGTGCAGCAGGGGGACTTTCTGTCTGGGATGAGAAGATGCAGTAAGTAATCCCAAAGTGTCTTTCCAGCTCTAAACTCTATGTTTCTAATTGGGCCATATACATGTGGCCTCACTTCATCTTTCTCTTCCAGAAATATGAAAATAAATCTTTTTGAAAAATAAAGAGGTAGAATTTTTCCTAAGTTAAAACAGAAAGTAAAACTAGAACACAGAATAATTCTTGTGATCCAATCTATGTTGTCATTTTTCACATGATGGTTCAGGCTCCTCCACAGACTTTTCTCCTCCCTTTCTTTCTTTCTTATGAAGAAGAAAACTGATCTGGAAATTTTCAGGCTTCTATACTTACATCCACAGATATCACATTTTAGTATAACTATAAAATAGTGTCACTATCTATCTTTGTACACAGATATTCGGAGCAGAATTAGTACAACAGCATGCTTTGACTTTTGAGTGATATGCATCTGCTCCTAAGGACAGGTGTAGGCCACTTCCCAAACCTAGAATCTAGAATTCCTCAGTGTAATAAGTCTGGTTGAATAAACTTCAAATCAGCTTTATAAACGTATGTTTTTTCTATTTAGTATGTAAAAGTCTACAGATGCCTCAAAACATTTCATTCATGCCTAAATTGGCAGGAATTTTCTCCTTCCTTTTGGCAAATATTCTTCTCACTGGGGTTTGTGCAGAACTAATGCCAAACTTACTGTGGTTAGCTTGTGTTTGTGAAACAAGCTTATCATCCACAATGAACACATGGCTTTTAGACATAGGAATTAATCAGTGCTGGAGAGACAGGCTCCTGGCTTAGATTCTGGGCTGCCTGCTTGCATAAGCCTACTTTTGGGATCTATTACACAAAGCAGAATCTAGGGCTGCAGCACTCAGAATCCCACGCACAGTTCTCTGTCAGCTTTAAACTTTGCAGAAAATGTCTGTTTGGGGGGAAGATAGTGAAAAACATGGATGGATAGATAAAATTAGGTTAGTAATATGGCTACTTCACAAGGTTGATATGAAAAGCAAATAGAAAATTATATGTGAAAACACTTTAGTAACGTATGTCCTGCCTTATTTAAAAAGGAATTGGAGGAGTTTATAGTGACACATACAATATGGCAGTATATCATAAATTTGAAATAGATGAGAAAAAAAGCACAGAGCCATGTAAGGTAATGAAGAATGAATCTAATATAAGCTCCAAGTCCTTGCTATTGGTTTTCAACAAAATCGGATTTAATCATTTTATCTGTTAACACATAGAAGCTTATGTGATCAATACTGCAGTGCACAATATCCATATGATTAAATTGCTTAAGAGAAGCACAGTTATTTCCTAGATTATGGTAGTAAGAATTTTCTTCTCTGGGTCTTGGAAAATAAAACACTCTTGGCTACAGTGAACAACACACCCTCCTTAACAACTTCGAACATTTTCATAGCCTGACTGTGCCACATTGTGACACATCCAAGCCATTCTGCAAGGGCCAATGGTGCACACAAGTTTTGCAGGTCTGTGCTGGTGTTTCCATCCAGACTGGAAATGCCAGGAGAAAATGAATTTATTGCTGTTAAAACAGTTTGTAATTTGCAAAGCAGCATGTAAATGCAAGGTATAATAATATTCAGTGTCATTATAACTTTGCAAACCAGGTGGTGAATTTGAGACTCAATGCAATAAGCAATAAGAAATCTACAATATTGTTAACAAGGAAGGCTATAGTATATCTTATTTTCCTTTTGTTTCTCTTTTGCTGGGAAAAATTTTTCCTCCCAGATAGGCATGACTCTTCCACAGAAGTATCCAAACTAGGACAGCAATCACTGATTTACAAACAAGCTCTAAGTTAATGACTCAAAACTTCTGGATTTCTTGCCTATCAGGGACAGACAGTTTCTCACAGGAAGGAGAGGTAATTTATTTGTGCAACAAAAGCAGGAAGTGGAAAATCTAAAATATTGAATACTTTAGATGCTATCTGTGTATTTGAATGTAGGTATATGTGATATTTCAGAAAACACTGGTAATACAAACCAAATATAGATTTTGTGCTGTAATGACCTCTGCCACCAGGGATCCTTCTTACAAATTTTTGTGAGAATTGTCTCTGTAACATTGACATTAATGCAAGATACATCTATTTAACTTGCATGTCTTCTCTCTCTAAAGATAATGCCCATTTTACTCTTACATTTACTAGGATCAGAAGGGAAGGGTTTCATGTATTTATTTTTTTGCTTTTAGTTTTTCTTAATTTAAGATGACTTTTTCTTGGTTACTGAATAGGAAGAGACAAAAAGAAATGTTTCTTATGTATTTACTAAATATTTTTAAGCCTTTACTATGAACCAGGCACTAGGTCTAAAACACAATTCCCGTCATCATGGAAAATAATAATAGCAAAAATAGTGAAATCATTTTGAGCCATTTAATCACCCAAACACTGTGCTAAGTTCTTTATATGCATTACCTCATTTTAGCATCATGGAAAGCCTATGAACAGTCACTGTTATCATTTCCATTTAACAGATGAGAACATGATGCACAGAGAGGTTAACTAACTTTTCAAAAGTCACAGAGCTAGTGAGCTCCAAAAATGACTATACAGTTTTATTTTGACTCTGAAGTTTAAGCTTTTAACTATGATGATATAGAGGCATATGAGTTCTCAGTAGAAATTCAGAAATAGAAAGACCAAGTGGTAGGATATGAAGAAACTTGGGGGCTATGGCATTTTGAGAGAGGACAATTCCAGTATCATAAAAAGACTTTGTGGAGAAGATTTAAGCTGAGTCCCAAAGAACATTTAAGATTAAATTTGGTGAAAGAGTAGTGGGGAAAGAGGACAGGGTATTCCAGATAAAGCAAACGGCATATCTCTGCCATGGCGATGAACTAGATCTAAATTTAGGATAAGATACAGTGGAGAAAGCAGTAATGTAAAAAAAGAAATAAGCTAAACAATCACTGTCTGTAAAGAAAAACAATGCATTGTCAAGGCAATCATTGAAAACAAAACACAAGTCCATTAGTGAGAAAAATAAGATGACATTTGATTATACTGAGATCTAGAGATATAAATTATATTTAATTCTTCTTCTCCTCTATGATGTATATTATACATTTATTCATTCCCGATAGAGCTTAAAGTGCCTTGAAGGACTTTCTTACCTCCAACAGCTTATCCTTCTGCTTTATTTAGTAGTCTTATCCACTGACACTTGAAATATTGTTCTAATTAAATTGTTGGCACTTTAGGGCTGCTGTGAAATTTCTCCTCGTAAAGGGCCCTCTTGTCTTTCTCATTATGAAACCAGGAAAAAGTTTAGGGACTCATCAAGTTTCAAATCTTTTTAAAGCCTGTAGCAATTCATACTGTAATCTTTCCCATGAATGACTGTCAGATCTGGGGTTAGAAATCATCATGGTAGACCTAAAGGTTAGCTTTTTCAGCATTTTATGCTTTTCAAATTTTCCATAAGATGATAAATGCTGAAGGATCAGTAAGCTCAACAGCTTGGACACCCACTGCTGCCACACAGGCGTGTGAAATGCCTCCATCTGACTCAGAATTAGAGATGTAAAATTGTCATCTAGCTCAGGATTAGAGCTTGGCATTAAATGTATTTATAATTTGTGTTAGCAGAAACTGTGGGCTTGGAAATTCATTGCTGGAAAACTGTAATTCTTCAAAGAAATTCCAACAAGCAAAAAGCGTTCTGGTCAGAATATGTAAATATGGAGGAAAGAGTCCATCTGCTGAATATCTTCAAATTTTCTATATATAACAACAGCTATTTTAGTCAAAAGTCAACAATACCTTGCATCCTTATTTATGTAGGGAAATAATCCTGTGGTTTTATCTCTTTCTACTTTCCACTGCTGAATCTCCATCCTTACTTTTCCTCTAATCAGTTGTCTAGCTTGTGTATTGACACTTACCACATATTCATTTAAGAAATATTTGCGATATGCCTATTTTAAAAGAGACAAACTGCTAGAAAAGTGAGTATATAATTTTGACCAAAATACATGGTTCAAGCAAACTGAAGGGCACTGTGAAGCCCCTGCACTGGGACAGATACTAGTATATTCAAGAATATGAAAGGAATCCCATGCCTTTGTTGCTTCATGAAGATGGTAAAGACTGACATGAAATAAGGCTGGTGAAGAGGCAGAGCCAGACTGCAACAGCTAGATTTCTGTGTGGCTCTCCCCACCTGCCACACCTATAACTAGTGAGACAAAATACTACTAGTTAATCAAGATAGAAACTTTAACAGAAATTATTAAGCTAAAAAATGAGGTGTCCTCCAATTCCTGGTTGTTTTATACATGGCTTTCTAATCAATTACATTTCAGACTTTGATTTATATTTAGGATTAATTTGTGTAGTTTTGGAAAGAAATACAGTTAGCTCTGAAATGTAATATACTGGGAGAGATGGCTCTTTCTGTCATAGTGAGAAAGATCAATTGTCACCAGGGATTTGAATTCGATATTTGAAAAACGATATATGATGTTTATTTTTCTCTTTTGGCAGTTGGATTTTTATTTGGCCAAATAAGGTCATTTCAAATAAAACAACCAGAAACTACTTCTGTCATTTCATGAAATGAAGGAACATTTTATGACAAAAATTAAGAAAAGTATTTCAGAGTATTTAAGTTAGATAAATTTAATTTTATGGCAAATTAATTAAATGTCCTTATTTGTCTCATTTCCCTTCAAACCCAGGATATCTTCTCCATTGACCAAGGGGCCAGCATTTTGTAGCCATTAACATACATGGTATTCCATAAGGATTCAGGCAACAAACTTATGAGATACATATCCTAAATTCTGACATATAACTCTCAGTATAAAGGGTTCACATAAAATTCTAATAGTGAGTCAGTTTCTGAAGTAGACTTATCACATTCTCTGAGAATTGGAAGAGGACTGGTTCACTGGGCATCGTGATGGGGCTCCAAGTAGCCTTTAGGAGGAAACAAATTGGGAAATTAGCATGAAAAATGCCACTTAATAAGGATGTGCTTCAAGAACATCAGAAACAAAACTAGGTGCTTTGTCACTGTTTGCAGATGACATGATACTATACATAGAGAATCCTAAAGATGCTACCAGAAAACTACTAGAGCTAATCAATGAATTTGGTAAAGTTGCAGGATACAAAATTAATGCACAGAAATCTCTGGCATTCCTATATACTAATGATGAAAAATCTGAAAGTGAAATCAAGAAAACACTCCCATTTACCATTGCAACAAAAAGAATAAAATATCTAGGAATAAACCTACCTAAGGAGACAAAAGACCTGTATGCAGAAAATTATAAGACACTGATGAAAGAAATTAAAGATGATACAAATAGATGGAGAGATATACCATGTTCTTGGATTGGAAGAATCAACACTGTGAAAATGACTCTACTACCGAAAGCAATCTATAGATTCAATGCAACCCCTATCAAACTACCACTGGCATTTTTCACAGAACTAGAACAAAAGATTTCACAATTTGTATGGAAACACAAAAGACCCAGAAAAGCCAAAGCAATCTTGAGAACGAAAAATGGAGCTGGAGGAATCAGGCTCCCTGGCTTCAAACTATACTACAAAGCTACAGTAATCAAGACAGTATGGTACTGGCACAAAAGCAGAAAGATCAATGGAACAGGATAGAAAGCACAGAGATAAACCCACACACATATGGACACCTTATCTTTGATAAAGGTGGCAGGAATGTACAGTGGAGAAAGGACAGTCTCTTCAATAAGTGGTGCTGGGAAAACTGTACAGGTACATGTAAAAGTATGAGATTAGATCACTCCCTAACACCATACACAAAAATAAGCTCAAAATGGATTAAAGACCTAAATGTAAGGCCAGAAACTATCAAACTCTTAGAGGAAAACATAGGCAGAACACTCTATGACATAAATCACAGCAAGATCCTTTTTGACCCACCTCCTAGAGGAATGGAAATAAAAACAAAAATAAACAAATGGGACCTAATGAAACTTCAAAGCTTTTGCACAGCAAAAGAAACCATAAACAAGACCAAAAGACAACCCTCAGAATGGGAGAAAATATTTGCAAATGAAGCAACTGACAAAGGATTAATCTCCAAAATTTACAAGCAGCTCATGCAACTCAATAACAAAAAAAAACAACCCAATCCAAAAATGGGCAGAAGACCTAAATAGACATTTCTCCAAAGAAGATATACAGACTGCCAACAAACACATGAAAGAATGCTCAACATCACTAATCATTAGAGAAATGCAAATCAAAGCTACAATAAGATATCATCTCACACCAATCAGAATGGCCATCATCAAAAAATCTAGAAACAATAAATGCTGGAGAGGGTGTGGAGAAAAGGGAACACTCTTGCACTGCTGGTGGGAATGTGAATTGGTTCAGCCACTATGGAGTATGGAGGTTCCTTAAAGAACTACAAATAGAACTACCATATGACCCAGCAATCCCACTACTGGGCATATACCCTGAGAAAACCATAATTCAAAAAGAGTCATGTACCAAAATGTTCATTGCAGCTCTATTTACAATAGCCTGGAGATGGAAACAGCCTAAGTGCCCATCATCGGATGAATGGATAAAGAAGATGTGGCACATATATACAATGGAATATTACTCAGCCATAAAAAGAAACGAAATTGAGCTATTTGCAATGAGGTGGATAGACCTAGAGTCTGTCATACAGAGTGAAGTAAGTCAGAAAGAAAAAGACAAATACCGTATGCTAACACATATATATGGAATTTAAGAAAAAAGAAATGTCTTGAAGAACCTAGGGGTAAGACAGGAATAAAGACACAGACCTACTGGAGAACGGACTTGAGGATATCGGGAGGGGGAAGGGTGAGCTGTGACAGGGCGGGAGAGAGGCATGGACACACATACACTAACAAACGTAAGGTAGATAGCTGGTGGGAAGCGGCTGCATGGCACAGGGAGATCAGCTCGGTGCTTTGTGACCACCTAGAGGGGTGGGATAGGGAGGGTGGGAGGGAGGGAGACGCAAGAGGGAAGAGATATGGGAACATATGTATATGTATAACTGATTCACTTTGCTATAAAGCAGAAACTAACACACCATTGTAAAGTAATTATACCCCAATAAAGATGTTAAAAAAAAAATGTAAAACACCAAAAAAAAACAACAACAACAACAAAAAAACTAAGTGCTTGCTGTAAAATGCATGGAATTAAGCAGATAACAGGAATCCTAAGACATGCTGGGGCTCGTGAAGAGTAGTTGGTTCATAAGAATGTAATACTAAGTTCAAGAGCAAAGATATAGCAGAAAGGGTCCTACGTGGCTTATACAAGGAAGCTTGCATAGCTCTCAGCTGGAGACTTGTCCAGAATTTTCTCTATTTTTGTGTTTAATTGCTGTAACCTAGTACTATGTGGTTGGAACCACCGATACTGTGACTCTGACATTTAACTGTCTTCGTTATAATGGTGTCTTTCTTCTTGAAGGGAGGTATCCATAGTAGAAGAGCATGTCTTCTGACCTAATGGAGAAGCTGACAAAAGGTATGGCTCTTATGACTTTTATGAGGTTAGACTGATTGGAAATATATAATATATACATATATATATATTTAATATAATTTCTCAGATTTCTTATACTCAAAGCTCCTTGACTTTGCAGAAGAATTGAGGCCTTGAACATCAGTGCAGTCAATTGTTCCTCTTCTCTGTAGACCAAAAGTTTTCTCCTCCTGATTTTCTCTGTTCTCTCCCTCTTGAAATCCAATTATTTAGTTATCTTAGCTTGATCCTATAAGTATTTTCTTCTCTCCCATTTTTCTTTTTTTTGTCTTATTGTTCCATTCCAGTGTATAATTTTACATCTAAAATTTATAAATATAATATTGATTTATAAAAATCTGCCAAAATATTTTTATTTTTCTAAAGTTTTTAAAAATAAATTCTGTAATTTTTTACAACAGTATCTTTTATTTCATGGATCCAAGGTTTTTTGTTTTTTTTTTTTTTGGTCTCTGAGAATCTGTGGTCATCCACTTAATCTAATTTGGAACTAGTTTTCCCAGAATTCCCTTTCCTCTCTTCTCCTTGGTTAGAGTTGCCAGCTCACCAAGTGCAGCTCACAAATGTCCCTGATCTGTTGACTACTCTTGGCAGCCAGGCCGTAGACTCTCTAATTTCTGCCAGATCTCTTTCTTCAAACTCTCTAAGTCCTGGGCTAGGACTGTTCAGTTCATGGCAAAAAGTACCAGCTTTTCTGCAGGGGATAGGTCATTGAGTCTGGAGGCGATTAGTCAGGTTACACTTTTCCCTCATGGGTCCTAGTTTGCCCTTGCTGTCTTCTGCTTTTCATTCAGCTTTTCTTCCCAACTGCTAGCCCTTCTGACCTACAGGACTTCAGCACCACCAGAGATGCAGAGGCAACAGCCTTCCAGAGACACCTTCACCTGCTCTTGCAATTGTATAAGAACTAATCACTATAACAAAGGGCTATTCTACATCACTAGTTGAAGTTCTGCTGCCCTGCATGAACTCTGTGTCCTTGTGGAAGATGGAAAGGAAAAATAAAAATCTAAGACTGGCAACTGACCAGAGAAACTGAAAGCTATTTTTTACTCAACTATAAATAGCAAATATTGATTTAACCGAGGGGTCTGTTAACTATATTTTGAAGATAGGAAACAGGCTCCTAAATTCTCATTTTTCATATTAGGATATTAAGAGATAATATCTAAACCTGAAAAATAGGAATATATTGGTATAAATGTTGGATATAATTGGTAAGTTGGTAAAAATGACCATAAAACAAAGGAAAAGGGAAAGATTTGCCCATACACGCAAAGCAAAGGCAGTGAAAAAGTATATAGGACAATTTAAAACCTACTTGGTGTCTATAGGACATCACAGAAGATAAATATGTGGTTGTCTGTATAATTTGGATTGTTGAAGTATAATTTGGCTTACACAAGCTTGGAAGAAAATCAGTTAGCACACCAAAAAATAAAAAATAAAAACAAATGAAATCGATATGATAGTACAAGAAGGGGAATTAATGAACCTAATTTAGTCATGAATGTGGATAGGATCATGAGGCCATTCAGGTACTAGTGAAAATTAAAGGGGAGTCAATATAAGGTCTAATGGAAAAAAGGAGAGCTTTTTGTTTTTGCTGCTGTTGTTTTTAGTAAAGATGGAACTGCAAGCATGCAAAAGTGATTATTTCTAGCATGCTCCAGTCTGTTGTTTCCCTAGCTCAGTTCCTTGGGTGTTTAAATAAATCAGTGTAGGCATATTTGTGTTACTTTGCCTCTTCTATTTCTCCACCAACTAATATCTATGTAGAAGCTGGTTTTTTTAATTAGGAGTCACTGATGTTCACTATCTTGGCAAGTCCTGACAGGGTTCCAGTGATTGTAGCAGTCTTAAATGGACTGCTTTCCCTAGTCCTCACGTACACAAAAGAAGCCTGAGACCCCCACCCCCACCCCAGTAGGGAATGTTTTTATAAATACCCAAAGAAACAACTAAAAGAATTGAAAGTAGTTAACTGTGGAGAAGAGGATCTGGGTAGGTGGGGCAAGAATGGAGTAGGGGAATGCTCTTTTTTTGTTATGAGACTCCTGAAACTGTATATTTGATTATGCACAGATAGTGCTTTAGTAAAAATAAAAATGGAATTCAAAGGATAATAAAAAATACAAAAATACAAAATAAACATGCCAATTGACCACGGATGACAACAAATAGTAGGTACATATCTTAAACATTCTGAGAGAAACCTACTTTCAATCTAGATTTCTATACCTAATCAAACGACTAGTCAAGTGTGAGGACAGAATAAAGATATTTTAAAACACTTAGGTATTTATAAAATTACCTTCCCATCAATCTTTCCTTAGAAAGATATTGGAGGATGCATTTACCAAACCAGAAGATGCAGAGAAATGGGGTGCAGGAAAGAATGAATTCAATTCATTCATTGGATTCAGTCAAAGATGGCTGAAGATGGCAACTATTCAATGGACCTAGAGAAAAACCAGTCTAGATAGAATGGGAAAATAATTGTGAATATTGACAAAATGCAGACCATAGATGCTTTAAATTAAACACTAGAGAAACTTACCCGTAAATTTCCAGCAACAGTACACATGGCATAATAAAAGCCTAGACCTGCCCTGGAGAAGTTTGGTACCATTAAACAGCATCTACATTATTGATTAGCCCCAGAAATGTCATTTGGAAAGCAAAACAAATTTACCTGGCTGTCTGCCCATGCTGTATCTACACAATGAAACATTTTTATGTGGCCATTAAAAGGAATGAAGTATGTCTATATTTACTGATATGAAATAATAACCTTGATAAACTAGGAATAACAACAATAATAAACAGACCTGGGAAAACCTAATTTGGTTGTAACTTGATTGGCTATTACCTATTGGCTTCCAGCCAGCCCACATGTGGGTGGACTAAAGTCTTTATCTTGGGAAGAGAGATGTGAGAAGAGAGTAAGGACTGGTAGAAAAATGACTGGCAACTCCAGTTTGGGAAGCAGAAGGCAGGTACCTATGGCACCTAACTTTGCTTGGCCAAACCCCACCTGACCAGTTCGGCAAAACAGGAGCCAAAGAGATTGCCGGAATTCCTGCCACTTTACTGAATACTTTATCCAGCAACAGGGGCAAGGGTTTAAATTGGATATTTAAGTGGAAACAGAAAATGGCCACCAAGGCAAGGGCAATTTCAACTGAGACCAAGAAAGATTAAGCCCTTGAAGACTCCCTGAAGGCTAATCTGTATAGGCTCACCCCAGTCATTTTATTAACCCCACTAATAATGCAATCCTGAATCTTACTGGATTGAATTTTGTATTCTACTCACCATGCTGAGGGTTTTCATATATTTTTAAATGAAAGATCAAGATGCCAAACGTTATATATAGAATGCTATAATTTGTGTTATAAAGAGATTATTTGTATTCTCTCTCTGACTCACACACACACACACACACACACACACAGACAGACACACGTCCAGGTACATATATGTTCCCATCTCTTTGGGGGACGATAAGAAACTAACAGCACGTAGAACTGAAGAACAAAGCCGGGAAGGAGACTTACATATATTGCATACATTTTAGTCCTTTGTAAATTTTAATTATTTACCAATTACCTATAATACTTGTTAAATACAATTTACTTTAAAAAGAAAAAAACAAAAGGACAAGTCATGCAGATCATCCAAAATGAAAAAAAAATAAGAAAACACAAGCTTTAAATGATACATTAAACAAGATGGACTTAATTGATATTTATGGGATATTCCATCCAAAAACAACAGAATACACTTTCTTCTCAAGTGCTCATGGAACATACTCTAGGATAGATCATATCTTGTGTCACAAGTCAAGCCTTGGTAAATTTAAGAAAATTGAAATCGTATCAAATATCTTTTCTGACCACAATGCTATGAGACTAGATATCAATTACAGGAAAAAATCTGTAAAAATTACAAATACATGGAGGCTAAACAATACACTACTTAATAACCAAGAGATCACTGAAGAAATCAAAGAAGAAATCAAAAAATACCTAGAAACAAGTGACATTGAAAACACAATGACCCAAAACCTATAGGATGCAGCAAAACCAGTTCTAAGAGGGAAGTTTATAGCTATACAAGCATACCTTAAGAAACAAGAAACATCTCAAATAAACAACCTAACCTTACACCTAAAGCAATTAGAGAAAGAAGAACAAAAAAACCCCAAAGTTAGCAGAAGGAAAGAAATCATAAAGATCAGATCAGAAATAAATGAAAAAGAAATGAAGGAAACAATAGGAAAGATTAATAAGACTGAAAGCTGGTTCTTTGAGAAGATAAACAAAATTGATAAACCATTAGGCAAACTCATCAAGAAAAAAGGGAGAAGACTCAAATCAATAGAATTAGAATGAAAAAGGAGAAGTAAAAACTGACACTGCTGAAATACAAAGGATCATGAGAGATTACTACAAGCAATTCTATGCCAATAAAATGGACAACCTGGAAGAGATGGATGAATTCTTAGAAATGCACAACCTTCTGAGACTGAACCAGGAAGAAATAGAAAATATGAACAGACCAATCACAAGCACTGAAATTGAAACTGTGATTAAAAGTCTTCCAACAAACAAAAGCCCAGGACCAGATGGCTTCACAGGTGAATTCTATCAAACATTTAGAGAAGAGCTAACACCTATCCTCAAACTCTTCTAAAATATAGTAGAGGGAGGAACACTCCCAAACTCATTCAATGAGGCCACCATCACCCTGATACCAAAACCAGGCAAAGATGTCACAGAGAAGGAAAACTACAGGCCAATATCACTGATGAACATAGATGCAAAAATCCTCAACAAAATACTAGTAAACAGAATCTAACAGCACATTAAAATGATCATACACCATGATCAAGTGGGATTTATCCCAGGAATGCAAGGATTCTTCAATATATGCAAATCAATCAATGTAATACACCATATTAACAAATTGAAGGAAAAAAACCATATGATCAGGCTTCCCTGGTGGCGCAGTGATTGAGAGTCCACCTGCCAATGCAGGGGACCCAGATTCGTGCCCCGGTCTGGGAAGATCCCACATGCCGCGGAGCGGCTGGGCCCGTGAGCCATGGCTGCTGAGCCTGCGCGTCCGGAGCCTGTGCTCCGCAATGGGAGAGGCCACAACAGTGAGAGGCCCGTGTACCACAAAAAAAAAAAAAAAAACTAAACTAAAAATAGAACTACCATATGACCCAGCAATCCCACTACTGGACATATACCCTGAGAAAACCATAATTCAAAAAGAGGCATGTACCAAAATGTTCATTGCAGCTCTATTTACAATAGTCAGGGCATGGAAGCAACCTAAGTGTCCATCGACAGGTGAATGGATAAAGAAGATGTGGCACGTATATACAATGGAATATTACTCAGCCATAAAAAGAAACGAAATTGAATTATTTGTAGTGAGGTGGATGGACCTAGAGTCTGTCATACAGAGTGAAGTAAGTCAGAAAGAGAAAAACAAATACTGTATGCTAACACATATATATGGAATCAAAAAAGAAAACAAGGTCATAAAGAACCTAGGGGCAAGACAGGAATAAAGACGCAGACCTACTAAAGAATGGACTTGAGGATACAGGGAGGGGGAAGGGTAAGCTGGGACAAAGTGAGAAAGTGGCATGGACATATATACACTACCAAACTTAAAATAGCTAGTGGGAAGCAGCCGCATAGCATAGGGAGATCAGCTCGGTGCTTTGTGACTACCTAGAGGGATGGGATAGGGAGGGTGGGAGGGAGGGAGATGCAAGAAGGAAGAGATATGGGGACATATGTATATGTATAACTGATTCACTTTGTTATAAAGCAGAAACTAACACACCATTGTGAAGCAATTATACTCTAACAAAGATGTTTAAAAAAAAGAAAAAAGGACAAGTCATGATACTACAGAATGTATTAAAAGAGTCAGTATAAAGAGGGGGTGGAGGAAAGTTGATTCTGGATGACTGTAGACTGCTACAAAAAAGGAGGATTTCAGAATAATGACTAGATAAAGAAGGCTGCAGGAGTTAAAGGGGATGAAGCCAAGAGGAAAGTCTTACCACAAGAATGAAAACATTATGAATAGTGAAATTTGCATTATTTATATATTTGGGATTTAAAGTATTGTGAATTGTGAAATTTGCATAATATATATTTGGGATTTTTAAAAATAACAACTGAAATCAACCTACCTAGGGAAAATACAGATTTCACAGTATAATTCAGGATAAAGAAAACAAACTTTTACTTGGATTAAAAAAAAAACTTTTCTTGATTATTTTCTTCAATCCTACCATATTTCTATAGTGAGCCTGCTTTTCAACTTTATAAGATTCATTTTTTTAATCATATTTCTTCCTCCATTCCACTCATGGAATTCACCTCATAACACAACCTTCAGGTGACAACTCTGTCCTATATTCATTGATTAAGTAGAACTTAGTAGGAAAAAAAATGGCTCTCATCTTGAACCCCAGCTGTATCTCCCCTCATCTTCTCTGTGCCCCAGCTAAACTCTCAAGCCTTGCTAAAGAATCCACAAAGAACTCAAGTGACTTCCTTTGATGACCCCATCAGACTGCTCAAGTGCATCCTTACGCATCTGCCCTCTTTGCTAGCTGCCAATATATGAAAACAGAACTCACTCTTCCCAGACTTTCCTTCCCCTCTTTCTTCTTTTCCTTGTATATCTGCTTTTGCCTTTGTTGATTGACAACAGCCTAACATTCTCTTCCATATATGTAAGTAAATTATTAGCATGCATATAACTAACTCAATATCTCTGAGCTGTCCTTTGACAGTTTATTTCTGGGGTTTCTAGTGAAGCATTATTGACCTGAATTCTAACATTGTAGCCAGTAACATTGTGTACCCTAAGATCTAAATTGTGCCCCTTAAGGGGCCCAGTTTCTCTTGGCTCCTCTGGTAAGTCTCATGTGCAGTGACTCAATACTTCAGATCTACTGTGCTAAGTAAATGTCTTGGTATAGTTTGTTTCTGGTTATAACTTTGATTATTTGTTTCCATTGTTGACAAAAGTAATGTGGTCTTTGACCCTACAGTCTGACCAACTGGAGATTTCTGTCAGGTGGCAGATAACATTCTGATAATGTGGACATTTGGAAACCGGAGTGAGAAGTCATTAGTATTTTGTCCTTCCATTCATAAGTAAAACCTACGTTTGTTTTTGTTGTTTATACCAATATGGATGGCGTCCTCTAATTTAAAAAAAAAAATTTCCTCCCCAAACTCAAGCCTTTTTTAATGTTTCTGCATTACGGCCACAATAGTTGTCAATATCCATAAACGTGGAAGTTCAACATCAAAGATGATATTTCTTTTAGGAACTTTTGATTTTGGTAAAGTGTTATAAATGGAGGCTTAGAATGGAAATGAAAGATAACCTCTGAAATAAAAAGAAATCAGCTTTCTTTGATTGGCTAGAAGTCTTTAAATAATGAAATAATTCCAAATTAAGGTCCCTTCAGACATCTTTTAATAAGGCTATATGAAGAACGTAAAAATTCATGTCACTGGAAATTAGTCAATTAAGTTGAAAAATTAGGACTTTTAATAGCCATATAAATAACAATTTTAACTGCCTTTATTAAGGTATAATTGACATATAAGAAACTGCACATATTTAAAGTTTACAGCTTAATGTCTTGACAGTGAATATATCCATCACCCCCAAAAGTTTCCTCATGCCACTTTTATTAAATTCAGACTGGAGTGAAGTGGGGTTATTTACAGTGGCAATCCAACTACTGACCAGCCTGGGAGTTTTAACATGCTGTGTTTCTGACCTGGGCCAGTATACCCCTCCTTAGGCAACCTGGTCCCCCCACCACCACAGTTCAGGGAGGTACCATGTTGATGGCAAAGTTAGTGTGGCACCCAGTGGGCATAGAGCACTCACAAAAGCCAGAACTCCTGGGCTCAATCAGTCCTCCTGACCCAGACACCTAAGGCCAACCACGACAATCCTTGGCAGATGATCCTGTGTATTGTAACTGGCATCGTAATCAGACAGAACATCAAGAGCTTTAGAATACAATGTCAGTCAAAGATTTCTTAAGCTTTCTATGATGGGGACCTTTGTCATCTTTCTGAAATACTAATTTTCTCGGTTATTTGCTCTCCTTTTCTAATCGTTCCAAGATTCTCTGTACTTCTTGAAGTTCTTCCTGAATTTGATCAATTTTCTCTTCGTCTGGCACCTTGCGCTTCTGCCGAGCATAGCTCATGCTATATTGGCCAGAGGCTCTGCACACTTCCTCTTCATGTTCTTGAATTTGCTGTTGTTAGAGAATGAGCTCACCAAACAGACCCTTTTTACAATGCTTGTCATTTTCAAATCCATGATCTGTTGCTCTAAATGCCATTTTTCCAGGTGAAACTGTGGTGATAAAGTCCTTCAAGAATCTAGACTTTCAACAATCTTGTCAAAGCTGGATGCCAGCTTTGCAAGGTCCTCTATTAGGAAGAGCTTTTCTGATTTTCTCTAACAATATAACCATCAATCTTCTACACAATATCAGGTTCAATCCATTTATAGTCACTAAGGTCACAGATCATATATTTCCATTGATCAAAAGTCTTTGGGGCTGTATGGCCGCTCCCAGCAGCAGAAGCTAGTATGAGACATGGAAGTTTTAAATACCTTGTAGCTAATCTTCCTGGCCAAAAATTCCCACGGGCCTAGTATCCATATTTAATTGGAGAAGGTTTCAGTTGGAGACCAGAAGTGCTGAAATGATATCCTGAATTGGGGTCCTTGAAGTTTTTAAGATATGATGATGTGGATGGTAAATACTTCATGAAAGCTGATGCAGTTTTTTTTAGTGCGAAGCCTCCTTTTATTCCAGAGCTATGTTTCTCCACGTATTGGCAGACCTCACAGGCCAGGGCAGTCCTGCATAGTCACCACATCCCACATTCCGCCGGCCAGCGGTTCACACAGGCTCCAAGAGGGCCACACGGGAGCCTGGTGTCTGCCCTAGTCTGGCTTCCGCTCCAGGAGTGACCCAGGAAGAGGCCCTCGGCCACCAAGGCACAGAGCAACCACGTGGCCAAACCATTGGTGCAGGGACTTCCGCAGGGTCCTGCCTGGCACCTGTATTTAGTCCATCAGGCAAACAACCCCCTCACCCTTCCCAGGGGTCTGCACAAAGGGCCTGAGGAGAACTAACACGAGCGCCTAGAGCCTGTCCTCATGGCACTTTTTAATCCCTTCCTCCCATACCTCCTGTCCCTCCCCCACTGCTGCCCCGCTCTGGCAGCCACTGATCTGTTTTCTGTCCTTGTCTATTAAATTGCATTTTCTAGATTTTATATAAACCAGAACAGTTTATTTTTGTCAAGCTTCTTTCACTCTTCATAATTATCTTAACATTCATCCATCATGTCATGTATATCAGTAGTTCATTTTTATTACTGGGTATATTCCACTGAATGGATGGACATATAGTTTGTTTATGCATTCATGTGTTGATGAATATGTGTGTTGTTTCCAGTATTATCTGGTTCAAATAAAGCTGCTAAGAACATTCATTTTCAAATCTTTCTGTATGGATGTATATTTTTATTTAATTTGTCCAAAGTGGTTGTGCCATCTTATATTCCAAAAGCAGTGTGTGAGAGTTCTGGGTTCTCTATTTCCATATTTGGCCAACAAATTCTCTTTTTAGCCAACATTTGGTATGATCAGTTTTTAATCTTAGGTGTTTTTATTTGTAACATTTCCATTTAATGTTCCTTTATATCTTCTATTTCTTTGCTGAGACATTCTTTTTTTAAAAATTTGTTTCAAACATGTTTATAATTGCTTGTTGAAACACTTTTATGATGGCTGCTTTAAAATCCTTATTAACATCTAACATCTAACATCTCTGTCATCTCAGTGTCTTTTCTCATTCAGTTTGAGATCATTTGGTTCTTGATATAACAAATGATTTTCAATTGCTACCTGGACATTTTGTATTCTATGTTATAAGACTGTATTTTATTGAAATTTTCTGTTTTAACATGCTTCCTCTAACACTGCTGCTGTGGTTGAAGGGGGCACCACAGCACCTTATTTCTGTCAGGTGTGGATGGAAGTCCAGTTTTCCCCCTCAGCTTCTGTTGACACCTGAGGTAGAGGGACTTCTTGTTATTGCTGGGTGAGGGTGGGAATTCAGGCTCCACCCACTAGGTTCCCACTGCTACCAATCTGCCTAGGAGGGGATGCTTCATTACTCTTCCTCACCTGACCTCCACTATCACCATAGCAGTGCCCTTGTTATTGCTGAGCAATGAAGAAGGTCCTGACTATCCAATAGGTCTCCTCTGATGCCCTTCCTTAGAGAAGGAGAAGGGTACCTCCTTGCCATGGATGGGATGAAAGTACAGCCTCTACATGTGGTCTCTGCTGACATTTCATAAGGGAGGCTGCCTTGTTGCCCCTGAGTGGAAAGTAAGCATTTACCCTCCACTAGGGCTCCTCTGACACCACACTGTCAAAGAAAGGGAGGAGATGGCTTGTTACTACTAAGTACAGGTGTAACTCCCAACATGGTCATCACTAACACAGAGGGGTTGCAGTATTTCAAATTAGGCTCCCCTTTTTAATATCGGAATAATTACTTTGTGTCTTCTGTCATAAATATAGTGATTTAGAATGTTCTGACCCTGATCATTCTTTGCCAATATTATATGCCTTCTTATATGTTGTTTAACATTTCATAGTAGAGTATTTATTATTCGTATACGTTGGTGTACCTCAAATTTAAGGTAGTCTCTCCTGAATGTTATCACGTTATAGCTTCTGCCATTAGTAATTTTTCCAGAAAGTTGTTAAGAATATCTTTTAGCCTGTTTCATCTTTTCATAAAATAAATTTATATACTCACCACTTTTTTCCCTAAGATTCTCAACCCCAGCCATTTACAAATGCTTGATCATAAATTCTGTGCCAGCATAGATGTTTAAGGAGATCATAAGGTTAAGTAAGTTAATTATAACTCAAATTGCATGTACTGTATCTCCTAAGGTTTTAATACTCAGATCCTATAGATGATGATACTGAATTCACAGGGAAATAAAAATTGCAATGCTTAATATTTAGTATTTGCTCAATAGATATTAATTCACTCTCCTTCATTTCTAAATTTTATAGACTTTAAAAATTTCAAGATATGAGAAAGGGCTGAAAATTCATGTTTAGTTTGGAAATATATAAATTGGTGGTTTAAACTGTGTATTCAGTCAGCAGGCTCTTTTTATCTTTCCAGTTATTCTGTTGAAGAAGTGCTTAATGAGCATGTTTTAGATATCACAAAAGTAAAACTCACTAAGACAATAAGCCCTTACTCCAATGCAATTCAACAAATATGCTTTGAGTGCCCATTAAGTCTAAGGCACTGGACAAAGTACTGAGGAGGCTACACATATGAATAAGACCCAGTTTCTGCCCTCTAACATGGCAAGAATGAATCACTGACAAGGGCAAGAATGGAAAAGAAGTCTATTACAGAGCTGTTGCAAAGCACTGTAATTTCATGCAAGTGCCCTGAAGGAATGGAGAGATAGAGCAGCATAGAGAAAAGGGAAATGTGGCAAGATGCTGGGAACCTTGCACAAGGGGTTTTCTAGGTTTCCATGGAAACAGTTAGACTTGAATGCATGGGTGCATAAGGCAGTCTTACCAGGTGCCTGTTGTTTGTTTGGAAGAGGGAAAAAAATTACATTTCCATGACAGTTACAGATTAGCTGAGCAAGTAGCTTTCCAAAGTGATATACTTGCAGAAAAACAGATAAACACTGTCCAGAGTGAAAATGTTTGTATTCTGTAGCGCCAGCTGGGTAATTAGATCTCCTCTTGAAAGGACGAGGTGGCAGTTTGTACTCTCTGACCATTTTATCCAAGATAGCAAGTTCTTCTACACAGAAGCAATTTTCTAGGGGGAAAAAATCTCGTAATATATAGGTAAACAGTAGGGAAGAAAATTGAAAATGGGAGGAAAATTGCCCCAGAGAGAACCATGCAGATATTTTGGAGGTTACTAAAATAAGACAAGGAGTAAGAGTCTGTGTCCACATAGGAAGTTATGAAATATTTATAATGACATTGAGACATTGAAGCATTTGGCAGTGTAGCGAAGCAGTAGTTTCTGTTGTGAATTGGGATTTAAGAAAGCAACACCCAACCATCCATCATAGATCAAGAGGTGACAAAGAAAAAATGAAAATTAGACAATGTTGCAAAAAGAATCTAACTATATGGGTATAGTCTGAGTTTAGCAAAATATACAGTTTAATTTCACACATTTCAGGGACACAGAAGACAAAACGTTATACTTGCTTCTTCCAAACACAATAGATAGGTTAGGTAGGTAAGTAGGTAGGTAGGTAGATAGATAGATGCTGTTTATGCAATGATTGACTTGTTTATTGAATCCTAATAGCATAAATATTAGTGATGAAAGTCACAACAAACCCTCAAAGAATATGAAAACAATGACATCACATGCAAATTCTGTCAAAAAGTTATAGCATAAATTAAGGATTATTTCCTAAATCCTGTGTCATGCAGAATAAAGTGTTCAGAAGGGACATGTTCATTGTAAAAATCTGTCATATACTATCTTTCCTTCCATTTAAATATTTTCAATGTTCTTCAGCAAAGTTTTATAATTTAACATTCACAACTTGAACATCATTTGTTGGATTTATTTGCAGACAGTTTATACTTTTTATTGCTATTTTATTTTATTTTGTTTTATTGGTTTTTGGGTTTTTTTATACAGCAGGTTCTTATTAGTCATCAATTTTATACACATCAGTGTATACATGTCAATCCCAATAGCCCAATTCATCACACCAACAACAACAACCCCCCCGCCGCTTTCCCCCCTTGGTGTCCATACGTCTGTTCTCTACATCTGTGTCTCTATTTCTGCCCTGCAAACCAGTTCATCTGTACCATTTTTCTAGGTTCCACATATATGTGTTAAATTATATTTGTTTTTCTCTTTTTGACTTACTTCACTCTGTATGACAGTCTCTAGATCCATCCATGTCTCAACAAATGACCCAATTTCGTTCCTTTTCATGGATGAGCAATATTCCATTGTATATATGTACCACATCTTCTTTATCCATTCATCTGTCGATGGGCATTTAGGTTGTTTCCATGACCTGGCTATTGTAAATAGTGCTTCAATGAACATTGTGGTGCATGTGTCTTTTTGAATTATGGTTTTCTCTGGGTATATGCCCAGTAGTGGGATTGCTGGATCATATGGTAATTCTATTTTTAGTTTTGTAAGGACCCTCCATACTGTTCTCCAAAGTGGCTGTATCAATTTACATTCCCACCAACTGTGCAAGAGGGTTCCCTTTTCTCCACACCCTCTCCAGCATTTGTTGTTTGTAGATTTTCTGATGATGCCGATTCTAACTGGTGTGAAATGATACCTCATTGTAGTTTTAATTTTCATTTCTCTAATAATTAGTGATGTTGAGCAGCTTTTCATGTGCTTCGTGGCCATCAGTATGTCTTCTTTGGAGCAATGTCTATTCAGGTCTTCTGCCCGTTTTTGGATTGGGTTGTTTGTTTTTTTAATGTTGAGCTGCATGAGCTGTTTATATATTATGGAGATTAACCCTTTGTCCGTTGATTCGTTTGCAAATATTTTCTCCCATTCTGAGGGTTGTCTTTTCGTCTTGTTTATGGTTTCCTTTGCTGTGCAAAAGCTTTGAAGTTTCATTAGGTCCCACTTGTTTATTTTTGTTTTTATTTCTATTACTCTAGGAGGTGGATCAAAAAATCTCTTGCTGTGATTTATGTCAAAGAGTGTTCTTCCTATGTTTTCCTCTAAGAGTTTTATAGTGTCCGGTCTTACATTTAGGTCTCTAATCCATTTTGAGTTTATTTTTGTGTATGGTGTTAGGGAGTGTTCTAATTTCATTCTTTTACATGTAGCTGTCCAGTTTTCCCAGCATCACTTATTGAAGAAACTGTCTTTTCTCCATTGTATATCCTTGCCTCCTTTGTCATAGATTAGTTGACCATAGTTGCATGGGTTTATCTCTGGGCTTTCTGTCTTGTTCCATTGATCTATGTTTCTGTGTTTGTGCCAGTACCATATTGTCTTGATTACTGTAGCTTTGTAGTATAGTCTGAAGTCAGGGAGTCTGATTCCTCCAGCACCGTTTTTTTCCCTCAAGACTGCTTTGGCTATTCAGGGTCTTTTGGTTCTCCATACAAATTTTAAGATATTTTTTTCTAGTTCTGTAAAAAGTGCCATTGATAATTTGATAGGGATTGCATTGAACCTGTAGATTGCTTTGGGTAGTATAGTCATTTTCCAATATTGATTCTTCCAATCCAAGAACATGGCATATCTCTCCATCTGTTGGTATCATCTTTAATTTCTTTCATCAGTGTCTTATAGTTTTCTGCATACAGGTCGTTTGTCTCCCTAGGTAGGTTTATTCCTAGGTATTTTATTCTTTTTGTTGCAATGGTAAATGGGAGTGTTTCCATAATTTGTCTTTCAGATTTTTCATCATTAGTGCATAGGAATGCAAGAGATTTCTGTGCATTAATTTTGTATCCTGCAACTTTACCAAATTCATTGATTAGTTCTAGTAATTTTCTGGTAGCATCTTTAGGATTCTCTATGTATAGTATCATGTCATCTGCAAACAGTGACAGTTTTACTTCTTGTTTTCCAATCTGTATTCCTTTTACTTCTTTTTCTTCTCTGATTGCCATTGCTAGGACTTCCAGAACTATGTTGAATAATAGTGATGTGAGTGGATTCATTGTCTTGTTCCTGATCTTAGAGGAAATGCTTTCAGTTTTTCACCATTGAGAATGATGCTTGCTGTGGGTTTGTTGTATATGGCCTTTATTATGTTGAAGTAGGTTCCCTCTAGGCCCACTTTCTGGAGAGTTTTTAACATAAATCGGTGTTGAATTTTGTCAAAAGCTTTTTCTGCATCTAATGATATGATCATATGGTTTTTATCCTTCAGTTTGTTAATATGGTGTGTCACATTGATTGATTTGCATATATTGAAGAATTCTTACATTCCTGGGATAAACCCCACTTGATCATGATGTACGATCCTTTTAATCTTCTGCTGGATTCTGTTTGCTAGTATTTTGTTTAGGATTTTTGCATCTATGTACATCAGTGATATTGGCCTGTAGTTTCCTTTTTTTGTAACATCTTAGTCTGGTTTTGGTATCAGGTCAATGATGGCTTTGTAGAATGAGTTTGGGGGTGTTCCTCCCTCTGGTATATTTTGCAAGAGTTTGAGAAGGATGAGTGTTTGCTCTTCTCTAAATTTTTGATAGAATTCACCTGTGGAGCCGTCTGGTCCTGGACTTTTGTTTGTTGGAAGATTTTTAATCACAGTTTCAATGTCATTACTTGTGATTGGTCTGTTCATAATTTTAGTCTTGTTCAGTCTTGGAAGGTTATACCTTTCTAATAATTTGTCCATTTTTTCCAGGTTGTCCATTTTATTGGCATAGAGTTGCTTGTAGTAGTCTCTTAGGATGATTTGTATTTCTGCAGTGTCTGTTGTAACTTCCCCTTTTTCATTTCTAATTTTATTGATTTGAGTCTTCTCCCTCTTTTTCTTGATGAGTCTGGCTAATGGTTTATCAATTTTGTTTATCTTCTCAAAGAACCAGCCTTTAGTTTTATTGTTCTTTGCTATTGTTTTCTTTTTTTCTATTTCATTTATTTCTGCTCTGATCTTTATGATTTCTTTCCTTCTGCTAACTTTGGGTTTTGTTTGTTCTTCTTTCTCTAGTTCTTTAGGTGTAAGTTTAGATTGTGTATTTGAGATTTTTCTTGTTTCTTGAGGTATGCTTGTATAGCTATAAACTTCCCTCTTAGAACTACTTTTCCTGCATCCCATAGGTTTTGGATCGTCATGTTTTCATTGTCATTTGTCTCTAGGTATTTTTTGATTGCTTCAATGATCTCTTAGTTATTTAGTAACGTATTGTTTAGCCTGCATGTATTTGTGGTTTTTACATTTTTGTCCCTGTATTTCATTTCTAATCTCACAGCGTTGTGGTCAGAAAAGATGTTTGATATGATTTCAATTTTCTTAAATTTACTGAGGCTTGATTTGTGACCCAAGATGTGATCTATCCTGGAGAATGTTCTGTGTGCACTTGAGAAGAAAGTGTAATCTGCTGTTTGGGGATGGAATGTCCTATAAATATCAATTAAATCTATATGGTCTGTTGTGTCATTTAAGGCTTGTGTTTCCTTATTTATTTTCATTTTGGATGATCTGTCCATTGGTGTAAGTGAGGTGTTAAAGTCCCCCACTGTTATTGTGTTACTGTCGATTTCCTCTTTTATAGTGGATAGCAGTTGCTTTATGTATTGAGGTGCTCCTATGTTGGGTGCATATATATTTATAATTGTTATATCTTCTTCTTGGATTGATCCCTTGATCATTACATAGTGTCCTTCCTTGTCTCTTGTAGCATTCTTTATTTTAAAGTCTATTTTATCTGATATGAGTATTGCTACTCCAGATTTCTTTTGATTACCATTTGCATGGAATATCTTTTTCCATCCCCTCACTTTCAGTCTGTATGTGTCCCTAGGTCTGAAGTGGGTCTCTTGTAGACTGCATATATATGCAGCATATATATGGGTCTTGTTCTTGTATCCATTCAGCAAGCCTGTGTCTTTTGGTTGGAGCTTTTAATCCTTTCATGTTTGAGGTAATTATCGATATGTATGCTCCTTTGACCATTTTCTTAATTGTTTTGGGTTTGTTTTTGTAGGTCCTTTCTTCTCTTGGGTTTCCCACTTAGAGAAGGTCCTTTAGCATTTGTTGTAGAGCTGGCTTGTTGGTGCTGAATTCTCTTAGCTTTTGCTTGTCTGTAAAGCTTTTGATTTCTCCATCGAATCTGAATGAGATCCTTGCCCGGTAGAGTAATCTTGGTTGTAGGTTCTTCCCTTTCATCACTTTAAGTGTATCATGCCACTCCCTTCTGGCTTGTAGAGTTTCTGCTGAGAAATCAGCTGTTATGGGAGTTCCCTTGTATGTTACTTGTTGTTTTTCCCTTGCTGCTTTCAATAATTTTTCTTTGTCTTTAATTTTTGCCAATTTGATTACTATGTGTCTTGGCATGTTTCTCCTTGGGTTTATCCTGTATGGAACTTGCTGCGCTTCCTGGACTTGGGTGGCTATTTCCTTTCCCATGTTAGGGAAGTTTTTGAGTATAACATCTTCAAGTATTTTCTCGGATCCTTTCTCTCTCTCTTCTCCTTCTGGGACCCCTATAATGCGAATGTTGTTGCGTTTAATGTTGTCCCAGAGGTCTCTTAGGCTGTCTTCTTTCTTTTCATTCTTTTTTCTTTATTCTGTTCTGCAGCAGGTGAATTCCACCATTCCATCTTCCAGGTCACTTATCCGTTCTTCTGCCTCAGTTATTCCACTATTGATTCCTTCTAATGTATTTTCCATTTCAGTTACTGTATTGTTCATCTGTGTTTGTTTGTTCTTTAATTCTTTTAGGTCTTTGTTAAACATTTCTTGCATCTTCTTGATCTTTGCCTCCATTCTTTTTCCGAGGTCCTGGATCATCTTCACTATCATTATTCTGAATCCTTTTTCTGGAAGGTTGCCTATCTCCACTTCATTTAGTTGTTTTTCTGGGGTTTTATCTTGTTCCTTCATCTGGTATATAGCCCTCTGCCTTTTCATCTTGTCTATCTTTCTGTGAATGTGGCTTTTGTTCCACAGCCTGCAGGATTGTAGTTCTTCTTGCTTCTGCTGTCTTCCCTCTGGTGGATGAGGCTATCTAAGAGGCTTGAGCAAGTTTCCTGATGGGAGGGACTGGTGGTTGGTAGAGCTGGGTGTTGCTCTGGTGGGCAGAGCTCAGTAAAACTTTAATCTGCTTGTCTGCTGATGGGTGGGGCTGGGTTCCCTCCCTGTTGGTTGTTTGGCCTGAGGCATCCCAACTCTGGAGCCTACCTGGCTCTTTGGTGGAGCTAATGGTGGACTCTGGGAGGGCTCACACCAAGGAGTACTTCCCAGAACTGCTGCCAGTGTCCTTGTCCTTGTCCTCACGGTGAGCCACAGCCACCCCCGGAGTCTCTGTTTCCCCCAGCCCTGTCAGAGTCCTGCAATCAAATCCTACTAGCCTTCAAAGTCTGATTCTCTAGGAATTTCTCCTCCCATTGCCGGACCCCCAGGTTGGGAAGCCTGATGTGGGGCTCAGAACCTTCACTCCAGTTGGTGGACTTCTGTGGTATATGTGTTCTCCAGTTTGTGAGTCACCCACCCAGCAGTTATGGGATTTGATTTTATTGTGATTGCGCCCCTCCTACAGTCTCACTGTGGCTTCTCCTTTGTCTTTGGATGTGGGTTATCTTTTTTGCTGAGTTCCAGTGTCTTCCTGTCGATGATTATTCAGCAGTTAGTTGTGATTCTGGTGTTCTCGCAAGAGGGAGTGAGAGCACGTCCTTTTACTCTGCCATCTTGGTTTGTGGGCTATTCCTATTTTAAATGGTGGTATCTTTTCTATTTGTTAAGTTATGCTTTCTAGTTGTTCTTTTCCGGTGACTAGATCTGAATTGATACTTGTGTGTTTAATCTCACTTCCAGCAATATTGCTCTAGTTCTGTTGATTGTCTCTAGGTACTTTAAAATTTCCTGTGAAAACAGTAACAAATCCAATAAGACTATTATTTATTCCTTTCAAATCTTTACACCTTAATTTACTTTCCATATTTTATTCCAGTTTTGGGCTTCTACTAGTGTTAAGTAGAAGTAGTAAAAGTGGCAACCCCTGTCTTGTTCTTAAATCTAAAGGGAACAATTCCAACATTTACCCATTTGTGATTGTACATATTGTAGGGGGTATTTTGGTTATCTTGTATCAAGTTAAGTTCGTTTCCTTTTATTTTAGCTTATTAAATTGGTCTTGAATTTTATTAAGAATTTTTTATGTATCTACTGATGTGAGTATATGTTTTTTTTCTATAATCTATTAATGCAGTGAATTAAATGTATACACTTTCTATTAAAAATATCATTGCATTCCTGGGATGTACCCAACTTGTTTATGGTGCATTTTTTGAGAGTACTGAGTTTCCTTTGCTAATATTTTGTTTAGGACTCGTGCAATCATGAGGAAAATGGGCTCTAATATTTATTTTAATTGATCTAGTTTTGGGTTGTATCAGTCAGAATGAATTATACTGCACCACCATAAAAACACTTCCAAAATTTTAGTGGCTAAAACATTATACTTTTATTTATTGCTCATGCTACATGCTCATCTCACCTCAGTCACACAGAGACTCAGGATGACAGAGCTTTCACCATCTGGAACATTGCCAGTCACCAGGGAGAGAAGGACATAACAAAGCATGCACTGACTATTAAGGACTTTTTCTGGAAGTTACACAAATCATAGCTACTTATATTTCCTTAAGCAAAGCCAGGTCATATGGCCATGGCTCTCATCGAAGAATTAGGCAATTGTAATTGTAGGTTTGTCAGAAGGGGAATAACTAAAAGATTGATAAATAGCTCTAAAGACTGCCATAGTCCACACTTCTGGTAAGAAAACATTTAGTTTTCTATCCTACTCACATACAAAATATATCCCCCTCCACTCAAAGGAATTAATACAAAAGTCCTTTCTAATCATGACATCAATTCCACAGCCCAAGATATTTAAGGAATATAGTGGCTTTGTGCAGTATCTTGGTATTAGGTCTGGATGTGGCTCTTCTTGAGTTGAAGGCCTATAAACTCCTCCAAAATCCAATATGCAGTAATGGAACCAGGACCGATTACTGCAGTAATCATTCTGACAGAGGAAGAATTGGAGTCACAGAGCAAACACTGATCCCAGAAAATAGAGATTTGTCTGTAGCAATTCTGAAAAATTTCCAAAAGAAATATTGAGGATTTCCCCCCAAAGTTGGTGGGGAGTGATTGTTGAATAAGCACTGGTTCTCCTTCTTAGGGCAGCTAACTTGTCCAATTTTCTCCCTGGATAATTTTTCTTTTTCTTCTCCCCCCTTCCCCTTTTTTTTATTACATTATTCTCCTTGGCTGTATCTGAATTGGATATCAGCAAGATGTTCTTCTTGGAACCTGAGCAACTCTCTCAGCTGACTTCTTGCCTATAGATAGTTGGGAACCCCAGGATCTTTTTAAATATCAAACAGTTATGGTCTACTTTAGTCCAAGCTGTTGATTCTTTTGACAGCACAATTTTCTAAAACATAGTTTTGGCTTCTCTATTTTACTGCAGTCAGCTCTATGAGCAATGACCACACCTAAGTTTCTTTTGAATCACGGTTCTCACTTTGAATATTTCTTTGCTGTCTCTTCCCCTTGCCTCTCTCTCTTTCTCCACTTAGCTATGTATATCTAAAGCTTGTATGAATGCCTCCATTACTGCAATTGTTGGTTTTACCGAGTATTTAGCCACTGCATAATAAAGACCCTCACTCTTCTAGTCTATGGTAAAAACTGTCCTCATTATCAAACATATAAGCCGTTGAGCCAATACCACATAGTTAGTGTTGTTTGTTAGCACTCTGTATATCAAGGTACCAGTATCTGTCAGCATAAGCCTGATTTTACCGTGTATGACATTATGATTTATAATAAGAAGTATAGATCCAGTCTTTGTCCACTGTTCTTGGCACAGAGCTCTTAAAACCCTTGGAATTTCCTTTGAGGAGAATGATAAATGTGTCTCTTGTTATGTGAACGAGCTGATTTTGGACTAGCTAGTTGCCAGAGCCCTGTGATTGATTAGATGGAGACTTAAAGCCCACCCCACCCCCACTCTACCCCCCCCCACACACCCTGACCTCCAAGGAGGAAAGAAGTGTTGAAGATTGAGTTTAGTTGTCAATGGCCAATGATTTAATCAATTATACCTATGTATTGGAGCCTCCCGTAAAAAACCAAAAAGAGGGGGATCAGAGAGCTTCCCAGTTGGTGAACATGTGGAGATTTGGAGAGAGTAGCATACCTGGAAAAGGCATGGAAGCTCCATGCCCTTTTCCTATACTTTGCTCTGTGCATTTCTTCCATCTGGATGTTCCTGAGTTATATTCTTTTTTAGTAAACCAGTAATCTCGTAAGTAAAATGTTTCTCTTATTTCTGTGAGCCACTCTAGCAAATTAATCAAAACTAAGGAGGGGGTCTTGGGAACCTCCAATCTACAGCCGGTTGGTCAGAAGCATAGGTGATAACCTGGGCTGGTGACTGGCATCTTTACTGGGGGAGGTGGGGGGCCTTATGGGACTGAGCCCTTAACCTGTGGATTCTGATGCTATCTCCAGGTAGATAGTGGCAGAACTGTGTTAAAATGTAGGATGTTCAGCTGGGTCCAGAGAAATGCTTGTTGGTGGTATGAGGGGAACCACACACACACACTGGAATTGGATCCAGAAACCCAAAATACTATTGTAGCAAACAATACCCAAATCTTAGGGGCTTAAAATAATGAAGTTTTACAACATTCTTATGATTTGGGGTCAGTTGAGACTCCTCCAAGTCAACCTCACTTGGAGGAACAGGATGATGAAGTCCTCACTTATCACCCTGGCAGGGTAAAGGGAATGTTGCAAACCACATGCTGGCTCTCAATGACTTCCAAACTAATCGGCCAAAGCAAATCACGTGCTTGTGTCTACATGCAACAGGATGGGAAGGTGCAGTATTACCACATGCCTGGAAGAAGGAAGAAAAGAATATGAGAAATTATTATGCTATTTACTATATGTATCAAATTAATTTTTTTCAGCTGAAGAAGTATGGGTAAAAGAAAATTGGATGCAAATGTTGGCTCTGATTGTTTCAGCTCTGACCATGCTGGAACCCTCAGGCTAATATGAGCATTGGGTCTTCCTGATAGATGGGGTCCTATTATAATGATGGAAGCATCAAGCCATTAGGCCTGATACCACTAAACATTCTCAACATTGTACTAACTCATGTTATTCCGACTCATGCTCACCAAATTATCTTCTAATAAATTATCTTTCTATGATAGCTTGCTCTCAAGGAAAAAAACACACTAGGGAGATGTGAACAGTCTGTCCCTTTATGGTCATAATTCCCAGTGAAATTTAGTAAATCAGCATTATGCTTTTATATCTTGTGTGAGATTTGTAGCATGAGTTGGCAACACCAAATCTGATCATCTCTGCTACACTGACATGATCAAACTCAGAAAAGTGGTCAATTCCGAGGAAAACTGCTGCTTGAAAATCTGGGGGCAGGGCGAATCAACCAGACATTTTTTTCCTTTGACTGAGGACCACATGAAACTGCATTTCTAAAAAATCAAAAACAAACAACAAATCAAAAATCTTTCATTTCTTCCTTTCTTCAAAAGATGTAAAGTAAAAAAATGTAAGACAAGGAGGTGTGGAAGGAAGAGGCCTCAAATTGTGTTTAGATCAGAATCAGCTGGAGGCTGATTTTCCCCTACCTACTTCTAGGGGAAAATCTGGGCACTAGATCAGAGACTACAGCTTAAAACAAGTCAAGCAGAAAACAGACACGAGTATAAAGCACAGTGAGGCATTGCTGAGCATGGTGAAAATCAGCCCTGGCTGATGGAAGGAGCCGAGAGCGGACTCAGAACAGGCTCAGCAGATCTCCACTTGGTTCAGAACACCCTCCATCATCCCTGTCCCACTGGCCTTTTTGCTGGTCCTTATACACAACAAGCTCAATAGATTTTGAATATGTTGTTACCCCTGCCTGAAATGCGTTCTCACCAAATTGTTCACCATGAGTACACACATGGGCAAGAGGGTAGGTGGGCGAAAGCATGTTCTGGCTGTGTTGGCAAGTTCTTGTGCCCTTTTTGAACCATAATAGTGAACCATAATAACCATAAGCTTAACAAATGCTTAACGAATAAATATGAGAGCAGTAGATGGAAAAATCATTTATTCCTTTCTTAGAAGAGAAGGCCAGTCATAGAGCCCTTGTTGACACAGCATATTGACAAAGGAGGCAGAGGAACAAAGAGAAACCTGCAGTTATGACATGTTCACCGGTTAATCCTAAGTAGGACTAATCTTCGTAGGCTTATACTGTGTTAAAACACAGGACGATAAATGAGAGTCAGGAAGCTCTGAGTTTGGTGATCTTGCTCAATAGATGGTAAATCAAAGCTAAATTATTGCACAGAATATCTGTTATATGAGTGGCTTCACCACAAGCCAGAAAGAATTCTTGTTAGCCTGGAGTAGGGCACCTATCTCTAAGATGGTCACGTCTCCCTGTTTTCTACCACTAAACTTCTATATCAATCCCTCATAAAGAACAATCTCCATTTAGAGGTGAGTAAAAATAAAAAATGGATTAACTTGTGCCCATCAGACTCAGGTTAAAAGGAAAGACTGAAATATGACCTCCCTCCCCAACAAAAACGAAGTGTATTACTAGGCATCAGAAAAGTACTGACCAAAAGTTTTTCACAAATTAAAATAATCTGCTTAAGATATGAAATTAAAGAAAAAAATTAAGAACTAAAGAAATCGTCACTGGAAAACAATAGCTCAAGTAAAACAGGCCAGCTCTCAAATCAGAGATGAAAAAAAGGAGATAAAAATGTAGCTTTCAAAACTCCAGGAAAAAAAATTTCCATCAATAAGGGTATACAGAAATATATTTTAGAATTTTAGAAAATTGGGGAAGGGGTATAGGAAACACAAAAAGAAGTCCAGAAGATATATAGCTATAGATATGAAAAAAATAAATAATACTGGAATAAAATTAAATTACTTTTGAATATAATAAATTATTTTTGAATAAATTCAAAACTGTCTCATCTTACGGGGGAAAATGTATAACCTTTAGATTTATCTTCTTTTCTGGAGAAAATCATTTACATCTAATTAGTTTCCTACAAATTAACATCCAACTTTAAAGAGTTGTAAGATGTCTGCTGCTAATCAACGGTGAATCAAAGAAAGGCTTATGTCTCTCCAGTCAGTAGATTCTTAGGCAGGTTTACCCACACAGCATGACAATGAAGGTCACGCTGTCATCCTTCTGCCTTGCATCTATTTGGGATAATCTTTCTTAGCAACTCTTCCTTGTGATAAAAAGTAGTCGCCAAATAGTATTTAATTTACATAAATGGTATTAGAATATGAATCTGTGAATTCATTTATTTTTCTCTTTCAATATTATCTCTTTTTTGTATTAGAGAGAGAGAGTGAGTGAGATTTTGTTGTTTTTTTTACTAATGCGTGGTATTCCATTAGTGTGCTTTCACAAGGTGCAGAGCTATATTCAGGGAACAGTAAAGAGTTTGATGTGACTGGAAAATAAGGTCCACAGAGAGAAATCTAGAAGATAAGGCTGGTAAGGTCAACTAAGGGCAATTTGTAAAGATCACATGTGTTATGTAATGGCATTTTATTGGTGTTGTAGCTGATGGTAATGATGTAATACTAAGTTACTGTCCTTAGAAATTCAACCATTTATTCATTAGTTATCCCATTCACCAAATACTTTTAAAGGGTGATATATGAAAAAACAACAGCAATGTAATAGGCACAAAACAAAATGTGTCATGTAAGGAGACAGGTTTTATTTTCCATTCATCAAAGTGAAAAATATTACAAATGTGATTCATTCCTTAGGTATATACTTCCTTCACCTTTTTACCTATAAATGCCCCTTCTCAATCTTAGGACCTACTATAGATGCTACATCTTTTGAGTTCTCTCTGATTATCCCAAGCTGGGTTAGGCATACAACTACAGTCTTTGGTAGATACTTCCATTACCGGAGTATTGTATTATTACCATGCGTTATTATCACTAGTCTATTTATTTTGTTCCCCATTGAATTTTGTATTGCATCTATTATATTGACTATTTTTGGTAGACACATACCCTATATAAATGTTGGGTCAACTGAAAAATCAGTGAACAAATAGATGAATTCTCTAGGACAGTAACAACTGTTACTAGTGTAACGACACTAGTGTAACAACAACAACAAGAAAAAAAAGCCATTATCATTTTTATACCCTTTTGATTATACAAAGGACAGGAAGCCCTGGAAACTAATCTTAAGGAAAATAAATGACATGAAGATATTTATTGGAATGCTATGTTGTAATAGCAAAAATTTGAAAAACAAGTCAATACCAAATATTGGCAGATAACCATGTGAATAATGGTATATCAACTGGTTGATACATTATTCATTAAAATTACACTACAAACAGTTGCAACAGTATATAACAGTATGGAAAATACTTAAAACATAATTATAAATTCAAAAGCCCAAAAAGTTTATATTCTCAAGAATTTTAATTACATAAATATCTACAAATGTAACAGTCAAATCAGGTGCTGATAAGATGAAAGATATTTAACTCTATTTTTCTATTTACGTTATATAATACTTTGAATATATATGCTTAAGAATTTCATTGAAATAATCCACAATTATCTGAAGAATAGAAGGTGCTAAAGAAAAATTTGAAGTGCAAATTATTGGAAATAAATCATGTTTTAACTGGACATTGTCTATTGGCATCATTAATAGAAATAAAAATGATTATTAATCATATTTCAAGTAAAGTGCAATTTATATTATCTTAGAATTATAGCAAACTAAGATATTTAGGCTACTGGTTAATTAAACATCAGGTTTATCACTTCTATTCATCTTACCCCAAATTTGGAACTGAGGAAGCTAAGCTTCCCCCTTCTCTCAAATTAAGGGATTTTCAAAAGATGAACATATGAGAAATCAAGTATATTGCTGCTTTATTCTGTGCTGTTACCTCCTTGGAAATATTCTGATACCTTTTCTTATCAGGATAAGAAATTTTTTTCCATATTCAAATTCTAAGTCATGTTTGTGATTCCTTCTGTGTGAAAAATAAAGCCAATAAATGCTTAATTAAAATATTTACACATCAGAAAAACACCTCTGGAGTTTTGTTTATTTGTGACATCATACCATTTGTCTCTCTATCTTTTGTCCTTGTGTTGAGCAGGCAGAACTCAGAGTCCAGGGAGAGTCTGCAGGACAGAGTAGCAGAGAAAAGAGAGGTGCAAGGAGAGAGATCTCTGAAGACCTACAGAGAGCCTCCCTTGAGTATTCAACTGAATACTGTTCAGCACATCATGCCAGGGAACTAACTGAGACCAGAGAAAGAATCACTCATCACCACTTAAAAGGATAAGAGGTAAGACTATTTATTGCTCATACAGGGCAGGGAACAGTGCTTGTTTCCCTGGAGATTCTGATGATTGTATAGAATATACAGAGGCTCTTTTCTCATTAATGAGGATTTAATTAGACTGAGCAGTGCTCTGGTCTCACCTAACAAATCTTAAAAGCTGCAATCAATAGGATCAAACTATCTTCAAGTAATTTAACTGCATTCCAGAACAAAACTAAATGCTATCTATAGAAACACAAAAATAACGAGCATCCAATAAGGTAAAATTCACAGTGTTTTAATTCAATCAAAAATTACTAGGCATGCAAACAAACAAGGAAATAAGACCCATAACAAGTATATAAATCAGTTAATTAAAACCTGCCCAGAACTGAAACAGATGTTAGAATTAGCAGACAAGTACATTATAACAGTTATTATCACTACAACAAACTAGAGTTAACAGACTACTAGAGATGAAAATGCAGTGTGTTCAAAAAACTTAAGGAGAGGCATAGAAGGTGGCAACAAGACCCAAATCAAACTACTAGAAATGAAAACTACAATATATGAGGTGAAAATACACTGGGTAAAATCAAAAGAAGGTTAGACCTTGTAAAACAAAATATTAATGAACTTGAAGGCATAGCAATAGAAGCTATCCAAGGAAAACAAAAACATAAAAGAGAATGAGGGAGGGGCTTCCCTGGTGGCGCAGTGGTTGAGAGTCTGCCTGCTGGTGCAGGGGATACGGGTTCATGCCCCAGTCCGGGAAGATCCCACATGCCGCGGAGCGGCTGGGCCTGTGAGCCATGGCCACTGAGCCTGCATGTCCGGAGCCTGTGCTCCGCAACGGGAGAGGCCACAAAAGTGAAAGGCCCGCGTACCGCAAAAGAAAAAAAAATTAATTAAAAAAAAAATATATATATATATAAAATAAATGAGAGAGGTGACATCACTGAAGGAAGATTCTATAGATATTAAAATGATGATAATGAAATACTATTTCTTTAAAACTTAAAGACAATAAATTCAACCAATTAGATGAATGGACAAATTCTTTGAAAGACACAATATATCAATACTCACTCATAAATAAATAATATGAATATATGATGTCTATTAAGGAACTTAAATTTGTAGTTAAAAACATTCTCACAAGGAAAGTCCAGTCCTAGATGGCTTCACTAGGGAGTCAACCAATCATTTCAGGAGTAAATAATGCTCATTCTATACAAAGTCTTCCAGAAAATTGAAATGGACAGAATGTCCCCTGTCTTAGTCTGCTCAGGCTGCCATAACAAAGTACCATGGACTGAATGGCTTAAACTACAGAAATTTGTTTCTCACAGTTCTGGAGGCTGGAAAGTCCAAGATCAAGGTGCTAGCAAGGTAGGTTTCAGTCTGAGTCCTCTTCTCTTGGCTTGTAGGTGGTCACCATCTCATTGTGTGCTCACATAACCTCTTCTTTGTGCATACTTGAGGAAAGGGAAGGGAAGAGAGAGGGAGGGAGAGAGAGGGGGAGAGAGAGAGGGAGAGGGAGGGAGAGAGAGGAAGAGAGAGGGAGAGAGAGAGAGAAGGCTCAAGATCTCTGGAGTCTCTTCTTATAATGGCACTAATCTTATCATGAGGGCCCCACTCTAATGACCTCATCTAGCCTGAATTACCTCCTAAAATACCCACCTTCAAATACAATCACATTGAGGATTAGGCTTCAACATACAAATTTGGGAGGGACACATTCAGTCCATATTACCTCCCAACTCATTCTACAAAACCAATATTACCTTGGTACCAAAACTAGACAAAGATATTTTTAAGTAAAGATAAATACCCCTCATGAACATAAATGCAAAAATATAGTAAATTTTAATAGTAAAAACGTAGTAAAAGAATTGAATCTAACAATGTATAAAAAAAGACAATGCATCATGATCAAGTGGAGTTTACCACAGGAGTGCAAGATTGGTTTATCATTGAAAGGATCAATCAATGTGACACAACATACTAACAAACCAAAAAAAGAAGAAAATATCTGACAATTGCAGTCCAATACAGAAATGTATTTGACTAAATTCAACTTCCATTTCTGATTAAAAAAAAAAACAAAACTCTTAGTAAACCAGGATTAGAAGGAAACTTCTGCAACCTGATAAAAGGCATCTATGAAAAACTGACAACAAATTTTTATGTATTATGATTTTGGTTCTGACTACAGGTCAGTGTTCCATTACTAAAATTCATCCAACTGTTCACTTAAAATGGGTAGCTTCTATTTTATATAAATGATATGTCAGTGAGGCTGGGGAGAAGTCAAGGAATAAAATCGCTCACGCAGAATATTCCTTTACGTTGAATGTTTCTAATTATTATCTGGTCAACACATATATTTCCATTGAAAGGGAATTCACAACCACAAGCAAAACACAAAAACCTATTTCACTTTAAAACAATACAAATCATGCTATTCCTTTCATCAAAACAAATAGGTGTCCCTGCAGCTTCTTCCTAAGAATTTTCATCCTATTTTCTTCAGTGACATTGTCCTGTCAACAATTCATCATATTTTGTTGTGTTAAGACCTTTCACAATGTTATAAATTTTTGTGCATCAACAGTATCATAATAACCCATTTACACACATACTACAAACATTTGCTCCTAATTATTTTATTTCTTCCATTAGATGAACAAATGCCCCATGTTACTTCAAAATGCCTATGTCCTGGAGAGTTTTATACACTTTATTTACACTGCCTCAACAAAATGATTAGCAAAGAATAGCCATCATCAAAAAATCTACAAACAATAAATGCTGGAGAGGGTGTGGAGAAAAGGGGACTCTCTTGCACTGTTGGTGGGAATGTAAATTGATACAGCCACTATGGAGAACAGTATGGAGGTTCATTAAAAAACTAAAAATAGAACTACCATATGACCCAGCAATCCCACTACTGGGCATATACCCTGAGAAAACCATAATTCAAAATAAGTCATGTACCACAATGTTCATTGCAGCAATATTTACAAAAGCCAGAACACGGAGGCAAACTAAGTGTCCATCATCAGATAAATGGATAAAGAAGATGTGGCACGTATATACAATGGAATATCACTCAGCCATAAATAGAAACGAAGTTGAGTTATTTACAGTGAGGTGGATGGACCTATAGAGTCTGTCATACAGAGTGAAGTAAGTCAGAAAGAAGAAAACAAATACTGTATGCTAACACATATATATGGAATCTAAAAAAATGGTTCTGAGGAACCTGGGGCAGGACAGGAATAAAGACGCAGACATAGAGAATGGACTTGAGGACACGGGGAGGGGGAAGGGTAAGCTGAGATGAAGTGAGAGAGTGACATTGAGATATATACACTACCAGATGTAAAATAGATAGCTAGTGGGAAGCAGCCGCATAGCACAGGGCGATCAGCTTGGTGCTTTGTGACCACCGAGAGGGATGGGGTAGGGAGGGTGGGAGGGAGATTCAAGAGGGAAGAGATATGGGGATATATGTATTCATAGAGCTGATTCACTTTGTTATACAGCAGCAACTAACACAACAATGTAAAGCAATTATACTCCAATAAAGATGTTAAATAAATTATATATATATATAAAAAAATGTCTTAGCACTATTACATGATAGTGTTCCCAGGCAGAACCTGAAGTCTTGTTGGAACTAAAACTGGCAGAAGCTATTGCTATCTTTATCCAGTTACAGGTGAGACAATAGAGAGATGTCAATGCAAGGAGTTAACAGAAGGACTAGCTGGTCTTGTTGATGCAACACAGATGAAAAGAGTCATTTTGTTATAAAGCAGAAACTAACACACCATTGTAAAGCAATTATACTCCAATAAAGATGTTAAAAAAAAAAAGAAAGAAAAGAGTCAAGGGTAGTCACAGGGTACAAAAGTAAATAATGAATACATAAAAACAAGGAAATTAGGGCAAGTGATATAAAGACCAGGGAAAGCACTAACCTGAGAATGGAGGAATGTTAATAAGACCAAACAAAGAATCAGAAAGTGGTGTCTACAAAAGTAGAAGAATTGAGGACTAAGAAGTCAACAAGTCACTGGAATCTTCAGAATCATATACAAAAATAAAGAGGATACAGGGAAACAGGGATTAAGCTTGAGAAAGTGTGCCTGGATAGACACGTTATTTGCAGATAATTCCTCCTAATTTTCAAACTGTAATCCATGCCTCAACTCAGATAGGTCCTGCTGACCTAGGAAGCCTTTGGATCAGAAAACAAGTGACAGGTTTATAGAATGAGAGGAGGAGAGTCAGGACAAACAACGTAATGAAAATAATCCTTCTAGCTGAATTCTCAAGCCACTCATGTCCAAACCAGGTATCTTTCCTACTTTCAATTTTTGCTTCTGTCCTGTGTTGTAACTTTTCTTGGTACCACCGTGTAAAACCCTGTTATTGGTTCTCACCTGCTCATCCCCTGATTCAGTTCCGTGGATGGTAGACTAAAGTTGTACCTGTTTTAAGGATGTGGCTAGAATCTGGCTGAATCTCGCCTTCTTCCTCAGCCCAGTCCCGACCTCATAGTGGCAGCAGACATTGTACATTGACAAGATGTATCGTTTGGAAGACCTTTCTTAGACTTACAGAGTGCTTGGTAGAGGTATGTCCTGGTTGTTAATATTAATGTAAATACAGGCATTAATACTGTACCAGAATCCAAATGAACACATTTTAGGCAACAGGGCTAAGAGCCCTGATGAAACTGGGCATAGAAGAGGCCAGAATTAAATGATGCCTCTAACCATGATTCACTTGAATAAGGTGCAACTGCGTAAAATAGAAGAATATAACTTAGGACAGAGAGAGAAATTCTGATTTGGGAACTTGTATAGAGTTCAAAAAAGCTGAGAAAACTCAGAGAATCACTGAGTTCTTTATTCCCCCACCCCCCACCTTACTCTATGATGTAACCAAAACTTACCTTAAAATGCCATCATTCATTGTTCTTATTAATATGTCTTCTATTTTGTTATTTTTATGAATCTGTTCACACTTAAACCTATTACAGGACCACTGGTTATTAGTGGTAATTTAAAGGGACATTTCCTCGCAGGTATGTTCTTAATTGAGGTCACTGTCAGCAGCTCAAGTTCAGTGGCCCTGACCACTAGGGAGCATTCTGTTGGTCTTTGCATGGGATTGTGCCTATTAGGTCCGTTTCTTGAGCTGTAGATCACCCACCAACTGCAGCCACTGTATCTAAGTAATGTGCTTCCTCGTTAGATAAAATATATTATTTCTTGGTCTCCCCACACCCAAAACATACTCCGTTTTCATAAAGACTCTGTAAGACAATGTTTGGAGAATACAGAAGGCATGGATGAGGTATGATACTGAGGCTGTAATAAATATACGAAGTGATTTATGGAGAGTCAGTCACCAGGCACTCTGCCTCCTCTCTGAGGAATTTTTTGTAGTTTTACTCATAAAAATGAAAAATACATGCAGTGGATAGTGAACTGGAAAATGTATTTAAAGGAATAATTTGTTTTATATCAAAGGGCAAAAAAAAAAAAAACAGCCAGGAGGCCACTATACTGTTCCTGCCTTTTAATTCCAAAATGGAATGAGACTATCAGACAGTAAATCTGTTTTAAAGTGATTTTTTTCTTAAGGGAGAAGCTAGGAGAGACACAGAGAGAGGGATATTTTAACCTTAGGAGAGTAAAGGAAAATACTTGCAGTAATCTAAAATTGTTACTCTATTTTTGTCTAAAATAAATGCATTGCTGGACAATCTCACTGAGTAATGCTCTGTTCTGGAGCCGTATTGCTGTCGTAAAGCCCAAAGCTGCTGCCTTCCTTCCCCTATTCCATTTCTAGAAGTTGTGCTGTTATGATGCCGCAGAGCTCACAGATGGTACCAGGCAGTATGGTGGGGGTTATTCAAGTCTCACTCCTGCCTCGTACACCCCTGAGAGTGACTGTAGAATGGAGGCCATGATTAGAGGGTGGAATCCAGCGACCATTATTCCTGCTTATGTTATTAATTAGGAGCCCTCTGCACATAAGCAAGATGTGCAGAGGAGCCTGTTATTAATATAACAAAGAGATCTTTTCAGTATCTGCAATTCACACACACATTAGTTCTGAGGCATTCCCAGAAACTGGCAGTTCCAGTAAAATCAAGTTGTTTAGAACACATGGTCAGATTTTTCTCATTTCCCCTCCTCTGGGCAAGGCATGCTGAAATGAGTTATTGAGGGAGAATTTAGGAATAGTGATACTATTAATTCATACATGTGTAGCGTTCTTCACAGTTTACAAAACACATACATACACGTTACCGCATTAATCTTCACAACCATATGAGACAGATTACTAACATTATTGCCATTTTTTACAAATAAGAGAAATGATGTCTCTCAAGCATAAGAAACTTACCAAGACCCCACGGCTTTTAAACAGTGGAGCTGGAGTTACAGTATGTATTTTTTTAATTGCAAGTTCAGGGGGACCATCTATACCAAATTAAAAGTAACCAACTAGCCCCCAAACTGGATAATACCCATCTATTATTAGGCATAGCCCTATCTGATCACAAAGTGATCTTTGCTGAACACTAGACGTCCATTCTAGGCATAGAAGCAAGGGACATTCTGAGCATTTGATGTCTTTTAGAGCAGCGCCCCTCAGATCGTGGTTCCCATACTGCTGCTTGTCTGCTGTTTGTAACTGGTGCGCAGTGTGATAAACACCGAAGCTAAGAGCAAAGCATTTGGAACATTTCATGGCAATTTGGCCGAGTCATTTTATGGCCGTTGAATAATAAAAAAATGGAGGCCTGTATTTTGTATGTCCTTTTAAAAAAGTTTTATTTTCCTATTAATTTATTTTTATTGTATTTCACAAAAGGATCATGCCACAACAGAATGGGAGGAATAGTGATCCCTCTCCCAATTTTGCACAGGAAGTACTGCTGTGTCCTGCCAGATAGCATGCCTGGGTTCCAGTTCATCAGGGCGTCCTAGGGAGGCTCTGTTCTACTCTACTGAAACACTTAACATGGGTTCTCCCTGAGGGCCCCTTTCTCGTTGTTTTCTGAAGATCTGCATTTGCAATAAGCATGTCCTTCAGGGTCTTTAATGCCCACTTCTGAAGAGTGGTTGTGTCAGTTCTGCTGCATAACGAATTACCACAAATTTAGTGACTGAACGCCACCCGTTTATTATCTCCCGGATTCTGTAGATCAGAAGGCTGAGCATGACAGGACCTCACAAGGCTGGCACCACGGTGCTGGCAGGGCTGCAGGCTCATCTGAGGTGCTCTTCCAAGCTTATTCAGGTTGTTGGCAGAACCCAATTTCTTGCAGGACTGAAGGCTCTGTTCCTTGCTGGCTGTCAGCGGCGCTCATTCTAGAGGCTGCTCTCAGGTTTCAGCCACGTGGCCCTCCTCCAAGGCAGCTTGCAACATGTTTACTTGCCTTCTTCCAAAACAGTAGGAGAAGGATTCCAACATTTGACCCTCTTTTTACCTTTTCACCTGATTCAATCAGGCCCATCCAGGATAATCTCCTTTCTGGTTAACTCAAAGTCGACTGATTCGTGACCCAATCACGGGAGTGATATCCTGTCATGGTCCCTGCTCCCAACCATACTAAAGGGGAGAGAATTATACAGGGTATGTACACCAGGGGTGAAAATTTGGGGGACATCTGCCAACCACAATGGTCAACATGTGATTAAAAAAGCACACCAAGAAAATATATTGCTTCGTGAACTTGTCTTAACTACTCTCTTTGAAGAGTTTACCTAAAAATATTAATTAAAATGTGTAACTTTCCATTCATGTTGAATTACACTAATTCCATGCCTGCGTGTGCCCTCCGTTTCACAACAGGAGGAATCATCTGTCCCAAGAGGCATTTTGATCTTCAAATACCAAAATAACAGAGGTCACTAATGCCTTCATGCAGCAAATCCAGACTCCTCAATGTTTTCTACTGTGGCACTGCCAGATTGCTGGAATTATACTCATTATAGCCAGTAGTTATCAGATTATGGGACTATAAGTGGAATAGAGCACGTAATCTTAGGATGAGGTCAGGAAAATCAGGCTCTGAAACTAACAAAACGGACACACGGTACAACCGTGCGTGACAGCATCTGTAATTCATCCTGCAGTGGGTTTTTTGAGAGAGTTTACTTCTGGGACTAAGGCACCAAAAATCAAAAACACACAAAATAAAAATAACATAAAATAATCTGCAGTCGTGGAAATCACAATAGTTCTATTTGGACACTGATAAAAATTGCTAAAATCATTGAAAACTAGCAATTTTCCTTGTGCCTATAGTACTACCTAAAGATAGTGAAGCTCTAAATTATTACCTTAAAAAATCAATACCTTTGGTAGTTTCATCCCCAGTAGAAAGGAGTATCACCAGAGCGTTAATAAGTATTCTCTTAATACCATTTAATGCCATTCAGTGGCAATAGGCACTAATAGTTTATGATACTTTTGAAAGGAATATTTTATTATTTCATGGACATACTTTTATTTACTGTAACCTTAAGGTCTCAAAACAACCTTCTCATTATGGTTTGTTTTGACAAGTTGATTGTCCTAATTGAAAATGAAAAGTTTTTTTTTCTAATAATTAGAACTCTTTTGTGCAAGTAACAGAAATTACTAACTAAAATAAGCAAAAAAGTGGGGGCAGTTATTAAGAGGGTGGCAAAAGAGAATTCTTAAAAAGGTATATACACATGGCTCTTACATAGAGGTAGAATAAACACATGTCAAAAATTTTGTTTAAGTCATTAATTAATGAGGGAAACAATAGATGTTACATCTTGTTCAAAAGAGAACTCAAAGAACCACACATTTATAGTCATGTAAGGAGTGCTGAGACAAATACAAATGTGTGGATGTTACTCTTAGAAGAATAAATTGAATTTTTGAGCTGAGCAACAAAACCTGAACTTCTCTGGACTCTACCAAAGTATAACCAATACATGAGACCCATCCAGAAAGAAGCAAGTGAATTATTTAGCATTAACATTAATGTAGACCGTCACATAATCAAATCAGCCATATCAATGGGCTGCAGCTAAGGACAGAATTACAAAACTAAACTCTCTTTCTCAGTCCAGCTTTGCCAGTCCAGTGATCTTCTATAGATTAAGGCTTGGATTTATCTGCTTATTGTTTGGCATGAAAATTAGACTTACAACTTCTTTAAACTTTCTAAGTTATCCTATTGTAGGCACAAACCAATGCATCTTTTTACTCAACCTTCCCTTCCCTAAAGACTGCCTTCCTGGTCCAGATTTGCTAACAGAAGGGGACACTGCAGGAACATCTTGACAATTGAGACATCGTTAGTCTAATTACTTCTATCACACTCCTGCTTCACCTTCGCCCTCCCCCATTTCTTGGAGAAGCATCTGCTAAATGTCAGTAGTTAAGATGTGTCAGACAGAATCCAGAACTGCATAGCTTAGTTTGTTGGGAGGCAGCCAGAGAGGAGAAGAGGAAGAAAAATATTTCTTTTAAATTCTCTTTTTCAGATGCCATCAGATTATTTTACAAAGAGAGAAGAGTCCAACAAAAATGGAAAGAGAGGTTATTTGTGTACCTATATGAATATGTGTGAGCATATTGTGTGTGTGTGTGTGTGTGTGTGTGTGTGTGTGTGTGTGTGTGTGTTGTATGAAACAGAGAGAGAGAGATTTTCCAATCAGCCAAGGGTACGGGTATACACATATCCGGGAAAAAGCATGACATCGTTGGCAAGATTTATATGCCTGTTAATGAGTTAATGTTTTAATGGTTTTTTAAATAGGGTGGAGAATGGAACACACATAAAACTCAGCATACCACTTGTCTCCATCCCTGATGGATCAGACATTAAAATTTAGCTACTGAACTAGATGCCAGTTATCTATATGTCTATTTGGGGATGATATCTGTTACTAGCTGGTGATGATCAAAATTACATATACTATCTATTCAATGCAAAACTGGTATAAAAGCCAAAATTTCTCTCATCTACAATGAACGTTTCCCACAGTCTCTTTACGTGTGTAATAGGGCTATCACCAACAGTAAAGAAGGAATTCTTTCCTCAGTCTCTCATAGGAATGGCTACTTCACTGAAGCAATCAACATTTTAGTATCTGTGGAGAAATCATTTAGGGAAGAAAGGTCTGTTTGTTCAAATGCCACCACTTTGTAAATACTGATGTCATCTTCAGTCCCTAGTATGCATGTTCCTAAAGTCCCATAGAATAGTGGTTCTCAACTTGGGGTGTCCAGAGGACAAGCCCATTTTTAAAACCCCACAGCTGATTCTCATCTGTACCAGGCTTCAGGAACCACTTTAGAGACTTTTGCTCCCTTTGAGCTGCCGTACATGTAATATCAGTACTCATGCTGGCAAGTGGAACATATGCACACTACAGGATGGGTACATACTAAGGGGAGAAAATAGTTTTTAAAAAAACAAGTAATAATTAAATACAAATTATTTAATAACTTCATCAGTGGATAAAAACAAAAGCGAGGAAAAGAATAAAAACAAGTAACTGCACATTAATTCCCTGTACCTAAACTTATCATTAATTTTGACCACTACTGACCCCTATTTCTCCTCACCAGACTGAACACACAGCACTCTGTAATCTCAGCGAGGGCATGGACTTTGTCATACTCTGCTGTAATTTTCATGGTTTAGAACAATCTCAAGCATAGAGTATTGACTTAATAAGTATTTGTTGAATGAAAGAATTGTGTTCTCAAAGTCAAATCATCTGGGGAGGCAACTGCTCTGACTTAGACACAATCCTCGGGTTTTTACATCTTGGAGATTTTTTTCCCCCCCACGTAAAAGCTTCACTACTCTAATCAATGATTATATCACAAATACCTTCCAAACCTTGCCTTCCTCACTCCCAGTAATCAGGGCCATATGTGAGCTATTCTATTCCATAATGTCCGTTCCTCTGCCTCTCACATCCAAATCCCTCTGTGCTCCCTAATGCAAGAAACTTTCCATCAAACTTATTTTCTGCTCCAAGATCTGAATTCTGTTTTCCGGGGCCCATAACAAAGATTAAAAAAGTGGTTAAATGTACTTTGTTTCCACTACCCTCCCCCAGGCATTCTTCTTTAAAATATTTTTTTCCCAATAGAAAGAGGTTCCTTTTGGGTATGAAATCCCTCGCTTCCCTCTTCCAGCTGTAGCAGACATTAACAAAATCGAGCTTCCGCTTACTTCTCTGGTTCCTATAATTTACCATTTGGCTCAGGCTTGTGGTTGAAATGGCTCTGAATTATTCAAGGGAACAGTGTGTTTTCCTTTCTCTGAATGGTTTACAACATTTAATAAAACAACTTAGTCACTCACTTAAAGCTATTTATTGGACACCTACTATGCTCCAGGCACTGGGGATATAAGTTGGATAAGGCACAGACAGTCTCTGGATGCTTTCTAGAGAAAGAGGCATACAAGTAAATCAATGTGAAAACTACTCTGGTGGAAATATAGATTTAGTCCATAGCAGCATAGAAGAGGGATCTCAAAATGTGACAAGACTCTAAAGAAAGACTGCTTAGAGGAAGGAGGATTTGAATTGAGGTTTTGAAGACATGAAAGAGCTACATGATAAGTATGTGTGTGTTGGAGGATGTAAGAAGCTCAACGTAAATAGAATGACAGTATTAGGTATGAAAGTGTGAAATGTAGGAAGACTTTCTTGGGAAACTATAGTCTGGTACAGCTGGAAAATACATGAAAGTGTGAAAGGGGGTTGGATAAGTAAAAGCAGTAGAATGAGATGAAGAATATATGGCAGTTAAACAGAAATAGATAAACTGATCAGTAGTGAGTCCAGAAATCAGCTTAAATATAATTTAGTATATGACAAAATTACTATTTCAAATCTGAAAAAAAAATTGATTATTCAATAGCGGCTTGGGCAACTGGCTAGTCATTTTGGCAAAAAAATCAAATTATAGTTCTAGCTCACTTCTAGTAGCAAATGAAATTCCAGGTAACTCAAAATGCAAAAATCAAACCATAAAGTCTTTTGATTATTTTACTAGAGATTGCGAATAATCCTTTCTAGGACATGATACCAAAAGTAAGAAAATTGTTGAACATTTTGCTGAGTTTTAAAAGAAGAACAAGAAATTTTGCATGTCATAAAACAGCTTAAGAAGTTTAAGGTACAACTGATAAAATGGAAATATGTATCTGCAACATATTTTAATAGTAATGATATGGGTAGCTACTGTTATTTTATTAAGTGCCGAACCATCTTTCAGCATTTATATACATCGTTTAATATTCGCAACAACTCTGTACTCTTATTTTACAAATAAAGGAATCGCGAAGCAGAGTGATCTTGCTATAAGTCTCAGAGCTAGTAATTCTAGGAACTAGAGTTCACACTAAGCTTGCATTGATTCCAAAGTCTGTGCGCTTAACAACTATAATACTGATTTGTAAGAGGTTAACTACCTATTTATACAAAATTCATACAGATCAATGAGGACCAAAAAAAAAGAATGTACCAAAGAAAAATGGGTAAAATATAAGAACAAAGGAAACTTCTCTCTCCTTCTCTCCCGCCCTGACGTCTTTATCACTCATATGTTGTCATATATATACAAATTGGCACTAAATAGTAAAAAAAAAAAAAAATCTAAAACTAAAATTGAAAAAGTTGGAAAAAGTATTACTTTTTACCCATCAGACTGACAAAGATTAAGAAGACTAACTGTATCTGTTTTGAAGAAAATGTGAAGGGAATATGCTCACTGTTTATTTTTAGTGAAAGTGTAAATATGTATAAACTTCTAGAGAGTATTTTGGAGACACTTATCAAAGTTTTAGTTGTACATATACTTTGACTCAGCAGTCACATCCAGGAATATTTTGTAAATTGATGACTCGATAAGCATGAAAATATACAAGATAATATACAATGAGTTCATCACAGTGTTATTTATACTATTACAAAGACTGGAAACAATTGAATGTCCACTCTTACGAGATTGACTAAATATAGCCTGGCCATATATTCTGTTTTCTTTTAACCAGTGCACTTCTCTATTGCCATTGAAAATGATATTAGCATCTGACATTTAATGTCATATGTAACATAGTAATGAGTATAAAAGGCAATATAAAAAACAGGTTATGAAATACAACTACTTTACTTACTTAAATACGTATTTGTATGCATAATCATCTATCTACCTATATCTAATTATCTATCTACAAATACAATAAATTAACAACTTGTTGTTGCATAAAACTCCTAGAAGAAAACACAGGAAGTACACTCTTTGATACGGATCATAGCAATATCTTTCTAGATATGTCTACTCAGGCAAAGGAAACAAAAGTAAAAATAATCAAATTGGATTACATCAAACTAAAAAGCTTATGCACAGCAAAGGAAGCCATCAATAAAATGAAAAGACAACGTACAGAATGGGAGAAGATGTTTGCGAATGATATAGTTGATAAAGGGTTAATATCAAAAATTCATAAAGAACTCATGAAATTCAACAACAAAAATACAAACTGATATAAAAGCCAGCAGAGGAGTTGAATAGGCATTTTTCCAAAGAAGACGTACAAGTGGTCAATGGGCACATGAAAAGATGTTCAGCATCACTAATTATTAGGGAAGTGCAAATCAAAACCAAATTAGACATCACCTCACACCTGTTAAAATGGCTACTATTAAAAAGACAAAAAATAACAAGTACTGGAAAGGACATGGAGAAAAGGGAACCCTCTCACACTTTTGGTGAGAATGTAAATTGGTGCCTCCACTATGGAAAAGAGTATGGAGATTCCTCAGAAATTTAAGAATAGAGCTACCATATGATCCAGCTATCTCATTTCTGGGTGTTTATCCAACGACTACAAAAAACACTATTTCAAAAACACATGCACCCCTTATGTTTATCGCAGCATTATTTACAGTAGCCAAGATATGGAAACCACCTAAGTCTCCATCAAGGAATGAATGTATATATACATATATATCTCAATGGAATAAAACTCAGTCGTAAAAAGATGGAATCTAGCCATTTGCAACAACATGGATAGACCTTGAAGATATTATGCTAAGTGAAATAAGTCAGACAGAAAGAGACACACACTATGATTTCACTCATATGTGGAATATAAAAAACTAATAAATAAACAAGCGAACAAAGCCAAAGCAAATGAACAAACCAAACTAAAACAAACAGTAGATACAGAGAACAGAGTAGTGGTTACTAGAGGCTGAGTGTTGAGAGGGAGGGAAAAATAGGTAAAGGGGACCAACTATACGGTGGTGGATTAAAACTAAATTTTTTGGTAATAAGCACACTGTAGAGCATACAGAAGCAGAAATATAATTTGTACACATGAAATTTATATAATATTACAAATCAAAGTTACCTGAATTAAATAAATAAATAAATACATAAATCTGATGAACGTTAAAAATTTTTTTAAATCATGCCCAATTAGAGCATGAAAGAAAAATAACTGGTTGTTTGGACTTCAGACACATTTTATTTTTTTAATATTTTTATAGTTTGAACTTTTATAATAAACGTATTATAATTTTAAAATGAAGCTGTTTTTGTTTGAGAAGAAAAGGTCATGAACATGTAGATATCTGGTAAATAAAATCATATACAAGAAAATAATATTAACCAAGTTGCTTTGTGCTCATTAGATATTAAGGTAAACTTTGCAGGTTAAAATATATTCAGTATTAATATCAAAAATCTATATTCTATAAAAATATACAAAGGCTTATAAAATTCAATAAATGTTAGTCTTATTACTAAAATTTAATAAAGAGATATACGATAGATAGATAGATAGATAGGTAGATAATGGTTCAAGAGCCAAAGTTACCAAGAATTTCATCAAGAAACAATTTGGTCATTTTATTGGTGTTTTATTTAATCTTTGGCCAGTTCATAGGCCAGTCTTAGGCCAATTACTAAGTACCAACTGCTACTAGATCAACTAAAGTTGCTTTGAAGTATCACTGACTTCTGCCATTTTGCTACAAATAGTTGAGAATGGCAGCAACCTTAATGGAAAGGTATAGTGAAACAACAAAAACTTGTTTCAGATTTGTCTGAACTGCCACGTCCCTTTGTCCTGAACTTAATGTCAGTGCTTTGAAAATGGTGACAAGAAGGAATTTCTTTAATGGAGAGAAACAAAGATGAGGTTGAATTTCCTTTTAGTGTGGAATGCCTAAATGCTACTTTTTCTGTTTTTCCCTCTCTCTGCATACTAGATTTTTTTTCACTTATTTTATAGAAAGTAGATGATAGCAAGTGTAAACATGGAGTAATATGCAGAAACAAAGCCAAAATCAAGAATCTGGGTTTGCCTCTCTTTTATGACAATTGTTTTTATTTTAATTTGCTTGCCTGTCAAGTTTTACTTGGAAAAAGCATTATTCCTCAGGGAAACTTGTAAAAATCACCAGTTCTTCTGCAGAATCAGAAACATTTTGGTGCTTTTATAAAACAACTGTCTTTAATTCATAAGTGTCAGTTTGAAAATTTGATATTCAATTCTATTAATTAAAATTAAAAGAAACAACACCCTTAGGTACTTTGATGGTAAATAGGATATACTATTCCTGTAAGGAATGTATTCATTTTTAAATTTAAATCAAGAAAAGTCATAGTTTGAAATAGTCTAAAGTTCTCATGTTAATGCATAAGTATATATTAAAATGACCTTAAAAACTAATAGAAATAAATAAATAGAGGCATTCATCTTATAGGAATAAATGTATATTTAGATTATTTGATATCTTTCTAGCAGCCTAGTTGTGATACTAAATGGTATTTTGCAATCTATTTCCCCCCTTTTTTTTTTTTTTTGCGGTATGCAGGCCTCTCACTGTTGTGACCTCTCCCGTTGCAGAGCACAGGCTCCGGATGCGCAGGCTCAGCGTCCATGGCTCACGGGCCCAGCCGCTCCGCAGCATGTGGGATCTTCCTGGACCGGGGCACGAGCCCATGTCCCCTGCATCGGCAGGAGGACTCTCAACCACTGCGCCACCAGGGAAGCCCCTATTTCCCCCTTTGATGCAAGTATGTAATGTTCTGATCTTTCACTTAAACTGAAATCAAAAACCTTAGTGAGGCAGTCATATGCCATTTTTTATAACCATACTCACTCTAAAATTTTATGATTCTATTGCAAAACAATTCTATTGCTACATATGGTCCTTTGCTCAGTGCAAAGGGGAAAGTATGCTTGCACAGTAATGTTTACCCTCTACCCCGGTGAGTGCAAATCTCATAATATGGTAGACATACAAATATTTGTCTGTGATGTTTCTGGCTGCAAGATAAATGAGCAGCTATCATGGGTGTGGCATGATTTACTTAACCAGAAGCATCAAAAGCTGAGAAGCAGAAGACTGACATCAGCTTCCACAATGGAAAAGCATAATCATTAAACCAATATTTGTCAGCTTGTTAATTTTTAATATGTTGTGGTTTCCTTTCCCTTTCTAAAGAAATATTCATTTTTATGCCTAACTGGTAATTATCTTAGTTAATTCAGGATGTTATTACAAAAATAGAATAGACTGGGTGGCTTAAATAGCATTCATTTCTGACGGTTCTGAAGGTGGAAAGTCCAAGACTGAGGCACCAATAGATTCTGCTCTTGGTGAGGGCCCTCTTTGCTGTGTGCTCCAATGGTGGAAGGGACAAGACAGCTCTCTGGGGTCTCTTTTATAAGGGCACTAATCCCATTCAGGAGGGCTCCACCCTCTTTACCTAATCACCTCCCAAACAGCCCACTCCAAATACTACCACAATGGAGGTTAGGATGTCAACATGTGAAATCTGGGGAAACACAAACACCCAGCCATTACAATATTAAAAATTTATTATTGGAAAAGGAAAGTTTTAATTGATTCTTAAGATTGCAAAAGTTCCAGGTCCCATAAAACCTGGATCCTTCCCTGTGAACAGTGATTGACTTCATTTCCACTAATATGTCTATGAGATCACAAGAACGTATACAAGTCCACAGCACAATAAAACTGAAACAGAAAATTTTTCCTACTGTTTTTGTAGTTAATGAAAAATATAATTTGTGACAAACTCCCACTAAATTACTAGAGAGAATACAAAACTTCCTGACTAAACTCTGCCACCTTGTTTATCCCTGTGAAAGTTAATCAGAAATTTCCTTATTACATGAGGGCTTGGCTTTTATGCTGCTGGAATGCTGTTCCCACCTTATCCCACCAAGAGCTATCCTTCAGCTAGTGGACACAATTTCTGGAAAACAATTAAGAAGGATGTCAAGGGACGGTGGACAACATATTTTCAATGACCATCAAGAATGTAAGGAGCAGCCTTGGCATTGGAATGTTCCAGAGATAGCATACTTTGTACTTGATCAGTTTGGGGCAGGGACACTAAACCTAGAGGGTACAGAGAAAAAACAAAACAAAACAACAACAAAAACACAGAAAAAGAGCATAAGCTAGTTCAAAGACAAAACAAGGTACAATGTATTAGAGATGGGTGGGATAATAAATAATTACATGGAAACTAAAAATACAACCTAAGAGAAGAATATCAATCTTCTTTGGCAGCAATAATAAGCAGAACTGGCACTGTAGAAAATTGAATCGGTGATATACCAGACAAACTTGAGAAGTTTTCCATAAGGCAGAAAGAAAGGATAAGATAAAAAAAACAATGAAAACTACAATAGATAATAAGAAGAAATAATGAAGATACAAACTAAGAGTAATAGTTGTTCCTGAATGAGCAACAGAATAATTAGATCTAAAACAATAACAGGAGGACCTTCAAGATGGCAGAGGAATAAGACATGGAGATCACCTTCCTCCCCACGAATACATCAAAAATAAAACTACATGTGCAACAACTCCTACAGAACACCTACTGAACACTGGCAGAAGACCTCAGACTTCTCAAAAGGCAAGAAACTGCCCACGTGACTGGCTGTGTGGCTGACAGGGTCTTGGTGCTCCGGCCGGGTGTCAGGCATGAGCCTCTGAGGTGGGACAACCGAGTTCAGGACATTGGACCATCAGAGACCTATTGGCCCAACGTAATATCAATCGGCGAGAGCTCTCCCAGAGATCACCGTCTCAACGCTAAGACCCTGCTCCACTCAACGATGAGCAAGCTCCAGTGCTGGACACACTATGGCAAACAACTAGCAAGACAGGAACACAACCCCACCCATTAGCAGAGAGGCTGCCTAAAATCATACTAAGTTCACAGACACCCCAGAACACACCACTGGATGTGGTCCTGTCCACCAGAAAAACAAGATCCAGCCTCATCCACCAGAACACAGGCGCCAGTCCCCTCCACCAGGAAGCCTACACAACCCACTGAACCAACCTTACACGCTGGGGGCAGAAACCAAAAACAACAGGAACTACGAACCTGCACCCTGTGAAAAGGAGACCCCAAATACAGTAAGTTAAGCAAAATGAGAAGACAGAGAAATATGCAGCAGATGAAAGAGCAAGGTAAAAACCCACCAGACCAAAAAAATGAAGAGGAAATACGCAGTCTACCTGAAAAAGAATTCAGAGTAAAGATAGTAAACGTGATCAAAAATCTTGGAAATAGAATGGAGAAACTACAAGAAACATTTAACAAGGACTTAGAAGAACTAAAGAGCAAACAAACAATAATGAACAGCACAATAAATGAAATTAAAAATTCTCTAGAAGGAATCAATAGCAGAATAACTGAGGCAGAAGAATGGATAAGTGACCTGGAAGATAAAATAGTGGAAATAACTACCTCACAGCAGAATAAAGAAAAAAGAATGAAAGGAATTGAGGACAGTCTCAGAGACCTCTGGGACATTAAAGGCACCAAGATTCGAATTGTAGGGGTCCCAGAAGAAGAAGAGAAAAAAAAGGGACAGAAAATATTTGAAGAGATTATAGTTGAAAACTTCCCTAATATGGGAAAGGAAATAGTCAGTCAAGTCCAGGAAGCGCAGAGAGTCCCATACAGGATAAACCCAAGGAGAACCACGCCAAGACACATATTAATCAAACTATCAAAAATTAAATACAAAGAAAAAATATTAAGAGAAGCAAGGGAAAAACAACAAATAACATACAAGGGAATCCCCATGAGGTTAACAGCTAATGTTTCAGCAGAAACTCTGCAAGCCAGAAGGGAGTGGCAGGACATATTTAAAGTGATGAAAGGGAAAATCCTACAACAAAGATTACCGAGCAAGGATCTCATTCAGATTCGATGGAGAAATTAAAACCTTTACAGACACGCAAAAGCAAAGAGAATTCAGCATCACGAAACCAGCTTTACAACAAATGCTAAAGGAGTTTCTCTAGGCAGGAAAAACAAGAGAAGGAAAAGACCTACAATAACAAACCCAAAACAGTTAAGAAAATGGTAATAGGAACATACATATCAATAATTACCTGAAGTGTGAATGGGTTAAATGCTCTAACCAAAGGACACCGGCTCGCTGAATGGATACAAAAACAAGACCCATATATATGCTGTCTACAAGAGACCCCCTTCAGACCTAGGGACACATACAGACTGAAAGTGAGGGGATGGAAAATGATATTCCATGCAAATGGAAATCAAAAGAAAGCTGGAGCAGCAATTCTCATATCAGACAAAATAGACTTTAAAATAAAGACTATTAGAAGAGACAAAGAAGGACACTAAATAATGCTCAAGGGATCAATCCAAAATGAAGGTATAACAATTGTAAATATTTATGCACCCTACATAAGAGCACCTCAATACTTAAGGCAAATGCTAACATCCACGAAAGGGAAAATCGACAGTAACACCATAATAGTAGGGGACTTTAACACCCCACTTTCACCAATGGACAGATCAACCAAAATGAAAAGAAATAAGGAAACACAAGCTTTAAGTGACACATTAAAGAAGATGGATTTAACCGCTATTTCTAGGACATTCCATCCAAAAACAACAGAATACACTTTCTTCTCAAGTGCTCATGGAACATTCTCCAGGATAGATTATATCTTGGGTCACAAATCAAGCCTTGATAAATTTAAGAAAATTGAAATCATATCAAGTATCCTTTCTAACCACAGTGCTATGAGACTAGATATCAATTACAGGGAAAAAAAACTGTAAAAAATACAAACACTTGGAGGCTAAACTATATGCTACTACATAATGAAGAGATCACTCGAGAAATCAAAAATCCAAAAATACCTAGAAACAAATGACAATGAAAACACGACTACCCAAAACCTTTGGGATTCAGCAAAAAGCAGGTCTAAGAGGGACGTTTATAGCAATACAATCCTATCTCAAGAAACAAGAAAAATCTCAAATAAACAACCTAACCTTACACCTAAAGCAATTACAGAAAGAAGAACAAAAAAAACCCCAAAATTAGCAGAAGGAAAGAAATCATAAAGATCAGATCCGAAATAAATGAAAAAGAAATGAAGGAAACAATAGCAAAGAACAATAAAACTAAAAGCTGGTTCTTTGAGAAGATAAACAAAATTGATAAACCATTAGCCAGACTCATCAAGAAAAAAAGGGAGAAGACTCAAATCAACAGAAATAGAAATGAAAAAGGAGAAGTAACAACTGACACTGCAGAAATACAAAGGATCATGAGAGATTACTACAAACTGTATGCCAATAAAATGGAAAACGTGGAAGAAATGGACAAATTCTTAGGAAAGCACAGCCTTCCGAGACTGAACCAAGAAGAAAGAGAAAATATAAACAGACCAATCACAAGCACTGAAATTGAAACTGTGATAAAAAAATCTTCCAACAAACAAAAGTTCAGGACCAGATGGTTTCACAGTTGAATTCTATCAAACATTTAGAGAAGAGCTAACACCTATCCTTCTCAAACTCTTCCAAAATATAGCAGAGGGAGGAACACTCCCAAACTCACTCTATGAGGCCAACATCACCCTGATACCAAGACCAGACAAAGATGTCACAAAAGAAGAAAACTACAGGCCAATGTCACTGATGAACATAGATACAAAAATCTTCAACAAAATACTAGCAAACAGAATCCAACAGCACATTAAAAGGATCATACACCATGATCAAGTGGGGTTTATTCCAGGAATGCAAGGATTCTACAATATACGCAATTCAATCAATGTGATACACCATATCAACAAATTGAAGGATCAAAACCATATGATCATCTCAATAGATGCAGAAAAAGCTTTTGACAAAATTCAACACCCATTTATGATAAAAGCCCTCCAGAAAGTAGGCATAGAGGGAACTTACCTCAACATAATAAGGGCCATATACGACAAACCCACAGCCAACATCGTTCTCAATGGTGAAAAACTGAGACCATTTCCACTAAGATCAAGAACAAGGCAAGGCTGCTCCCTCTCACCACTATTATTCAGCATAGTTTTGGAAGTTTTAGCCAGCAATCAGAGAATAAAAGGAAATAAAAGGAATCCAAATCAGAAAAGAAGAAGTAAAACTGTCACTGTTTGCAGATGACATGATACTATACATAGAGAATCCTGAAGATGCTACCAGAAAACTATAAGACACTGATGAAAGAAATTAAAGATGATACAAATAGATGGAGAGATATACCACGTTTTTGGATTAGAATAATCAACGTGAAAATGACTATACTACCCAAAGCAATCTACAGATTCAATGCAATCCCTATCAAACTACCAATGGCTTTTTTCACAGAACTAGAACAAAAGATTTCACAATTTGTATGGAAACACAAAAGACCCTGAATAGCCAAAGCCATCTTGAGAAAGAAGAACGGATCTGGAGAAATCAGGCTCCCTGACTTCAGACTATACTACAAAGCTACAGTAATCAAGACAGTATGGTACTGGCACAAAAACAGAAATATAGATCAATGGAACAGGATAGAAAGCCCAGAGATAAACCCACACATATGTGGTCACCTTATCTTTGATAAAGTAGACAAGAGTATACAATGGAGAAGAGACAGCGTCTTCAATAAGTGGAGCTGGAAAACTGGACAGGTACATATAAAAGAATGAAATTAGAACACTCCCTAACACCATACACATAAATAAACTCAAAATGGATTAAAGACCTAAATGTAAGGCCAGGCACTGTAAAACTCTTAGAGGAAAACATAGGCAGAACACTCTGACATAAATCACAGCAAGATGCTTTTTGACCCACATCCTATAGAAATGGAAATAAAAACAAATGGGACCTAATGAAACTTAAAAGCTTTTGCACAGCAAAGGTAACCATAAACAAGATGAAAAGACAACCCTCAGAATGGGACAAAGTATTTGCAAACGAATCAACAAAGGATTAATCTCCAAAATGTATAAACAGCTCATGTAGCTCAATATTAAAAAAGCAAACAACCCAATCCAAAAATGGGCAGAAGACCTAAATAGACATTTCACCAATGAAGTTATACAGATTTCTAACAAACACATGAAAGAATGCTCAACATCCCTGATCGTTAGAGAAATGCAAATCAAAACTACAATGAGGTATCACCTCACACTGGTCAGAATGGCCATCATCAAGAAATCTACAAACAGTAAATGCTGAAGAGGGTGTGGGGAAAAGGGAACCCTCTTGCACTGTTGGTGGGAATGTAAATTGATACAGCCACTATGGAGAACAGTATGGAAGTTCCTTAAAAATCTAAAAATAGAACTACCCTATAACCCAGCCATCCCACTACTGGGCATATACCCTGAGAAAACCAAAATTCAAAAAGAGTCATGTACTACAATGTTCATTGCAGCACTATTTACAATAGCCAGGACATGGAAGCGAACTAAGTGTCCATCAACAGTTGAATGGATAAAGAAGATGTGGCACATATATACAATGGAATATTACTCAGCCATAAAAAGAAACGAAATTGAGTTATTTGTAGTGAGGTGGATGGACCTAGAGTCTGTCATACAGAGTGAAATAAGTCAGAAAGAGAAAAACAAATACCATATGCTAACACATATATATGGAATCTAAAAAAAAAAAAAAAAGGTCTGAAGAACCTAGGGGCAAAGCAGGAATAAAGACACAGAGGTAGAGAATGGACTTGAGGACACGGGGAGGGGGAAGGGTAAGCTGGGACGAAGTGACAGAGTGGCATGGACATATATGCACTACCAAATGTAAAATAGCTAGCTAGTGGGAAGCAGCCGCATAGCACAGGGAGATCAGCTTCGTACCTTATGACCACCTAGAGGGGTGGGATAGGGAGGGTGAGAGGGAGATTCAAGAGGGAGGGGATATGGGGATGTATGTATTCATATAGCTGATTCACTTTCTTATACAGCAGCAACTAACACAAGAATGTAAAGCAATTATACTCCAATGAAGTTGTAAAAAAATACATCATAGAAGTTACATAATTAGCATATAAGGACTTTAAAACAGTTATAAATTTATCTAAAAACTGAAAATATGAACTTTAAGAGATTAAAAAAGAAAGTAATGAAAAACATAATGAACATGTCCTTAGCTGAAAATCAAACAATTAGAAAAACATGAGCGTGAAGATAGAATTGGATCCATCACGTGCCAGAGAATTCAATGAAAATAAATCCACACTGAAATCCACGCAACTTTTTCCTTGCTATTACAAGGGCCAAAAAGAAATATCTATAGGTATTCAGGATTAAAACAACAACAACAACTAAAACCAAAATGTTAAAAATAGAAAAGCTGGCTATGTTCAAAATATCAAAAATCTGCCTGTACTTAGACTACCTTCTGCAAGAATGAGGTCAAAAACCAGGAAACAAACTCAGTAGCTGTTTGAAGATGGTAAAATTGTGTATCTAGAAAACCCAGGTAATTTAACAGAAAATCTATTAGGAAAGAAAACCAAAACAAAACAGAATTCAGGAAGTGAAAGGGGTACAGGATGGCCACCCCAGGTTTATGCTGGTTTTATCCTGGTTAATGTGCCTATAGAATTACTGAAAATTGGCCGTAGTTTTTGTTTTAGCCATGGTTTGAATTATCCAATATCTCTTCTCACTATTCATTTCCTTTAGTCATATTATATACTGAAAATTAAAGTACAGTCTCATTTAAGAGTTCCTGGTATGTTGACAAAGACTGATCATGCACTTTTCCTCCAAAAAAAAAGCCTCAGTAAATTTCAAAAAGCAGGAATTATCATATAAGCTTTGATAAGTAGATAAAATGAGAAATTATAGCAAGATTTGAACAAAAACAAAACACTTAGAAATTAAATTTCTGCTAAGTAACTCCTGCAAAACTTCAAGGATTCAAACATGACATGCCTGAGGAGAAAAATGTCCTAAAATGTCTCAAGAGAACTGTTTCTCTCTGGCCAGCCCACCAACCTCAGCACATCCTCTCTTTTCAGGGATCAGATGCCTCTGGCTAGGATGCCTTCCTTATCTTTCTGCCAGGCCTGTGATTGACTATACATCTTCATTACCTAATCAATTTGTGCACTGAATGTGGAATGGATTCAGTAGTCAGAGGAGGAAGTGGAAAAACAAGGCTACAATGATTTGGGATGTGATATGACTTAGGTAAAAGCTGTGTTTTAAGTCCACAGTGATCCCATTTGGCTCTCCAACCGGTTGTGCTTCTCTTCCTTCAAATTTGATGCAGGGGGCTTCCCTGGTGGCGCAGTGGTTGAGAGTCTGCCAACCGATTCAGGGGACACCGGTTCGTGCCCCAGTCCGGGAAGATCCCACATGCCGCGGAGCGGCTACGCCCGTGAGCCATGGCCACTGAGCCTGCAAGTCCGGAGCCTGTGCTCCGCAATGGGAGAGGCCACAACAGTGAGAGGCCCGCGTACCGCAAAAAAAAAAAAAAAATTTGATGCAGGATGCTCGAACCCTAGAAACAGATACTTTTCCTCTATCCTTTTCAAAATAGGATGACTTTGTGCAGCCCACTTTACTGAAAGCCAAGGTAGGTGGCAGTCTGAGGGAAAGGATAGGGCCGGATGTCCATACAGCATGGGAATAAAGTCAGAAAACTATGATGTTGTGTTTTTCCAAAGAACCAAAGCAATGGTAGGACACTCTGGTCCAGTCAAAATGCAGGCTATTTTAATAACTGGAAGAAATGGTTGTCAGTAGAAATGATTGGGACCTCAGTCACAGGTCTGTAATGATTATTCCCCACTCCTCAGCGAATGGTGAGATTTGGTCTATTTAGAAAAACAAACAACAATAAAAAAAAAACCGGTAAAGTCTGCGAGAGGAGGAAAACAAGATGGGAAGAAGCATACTGTGTTGTCTCCTCTACTTCCCTAGAAAGATGAGATGAAAAAACTTCCAGAGAGGAGTCCAGGAAGGTTTAGGGCAGAAAGAAATGTATAGAAAGCCAGAACAGGATTTTGGAGAAGAGAATTTGTTGCAGCTCAGTAAAAAATTTTAAGTTATTCTGGTGTTTTCATTCTAAAGGGTGGCATTTCAAATAAGAACAAAGATGGGCAATGGGACTAAAGAAATCTTACCCATACCATGTTCTTGGATTGGAAGAATCAACGTGAAAATGGAGAGACAGGTGAATATGTTGATCTTAGGTTCCCCCCCTTTGTTGTACTTTACTTCTCCACGCTTGCCCCTTAACCCCATTGTAATGTGATTGTTTGAGCTCGTGTGTCTGTTTCCATTAGACTCAGAGACTCAGAGGCAGGCTACCTGCCTGTCTGTTGGTTGTGTAGTGCCTGACAATAATAACTGCTTGTTGAAAGAGTAAATGGCATGGTTATACAGATGAGAATTAGTGGTCATACATATAGTCAAACCTCCAACTGACAGCAGGCATCCCCTGAGAGCTGGTAATTTGGAATTTTTGGAAGAGCTTCAAGAACAAAGAGCTCATTGCTTGTAAAGGCAATTTGGGTAATTTAAATTATTGGGTAATGTAATTGGTCATTTAATGAACAAATTTAGATTATTAGAATATATTAAATCAAAATTCTCTTTCTTCTGTGGATTTCACCTTACAAAGCTAGGTGGAATATGTCTTCTTCTGTGTATCCCTCCTTTAAAATCTAACTTTTACAGCATCTATTCTTTTTCATTACTATCATAAACAATTTAAATATACAGAGACTCAAATAAACTAGATAACTTATCCAAAGTCAGAATGCCAGGGTTAATGGCTACTATGGGACTTGAACTCAGTTTTCTTTGACTCCATAATCTGTGAGCTTAACCACTCTGCCGTACTGAAAATAACTACAGTTCTTTAAAATGAACCTTTTTAAGTGGCTTCTGCAGCACTTATCATCTCAAAATCATTTCCATATACCATTTACTTTGTCTGTATCTCTCTCAAAATGCAGCACAAAAGTAAGCACAATGTGTCAGATATTATCTGACTAGGACAGAGTGTGGTAAGACTATTACCAAATTTGATTTGGGCCCGACAGTTCCATTTCAGTAAAATAAATTTGTATGAGTCTTACCAAATCTATATTTAGTTTTTAGTAAACAAAACTTCTAGACCATTTTTTTTTTTTTTTTGCGGTACGCGGGCCTCTCACTGCTGTGGCCTCTCCCGCCTCGGAGCACAGGCTCCGGACGCGCAGGCTCAGCGGCCATGGCTCACTGGACCAGCCGCTCCGCGGCATGTGGTGTCTTCCCGGACCGGGGCAGGAACCCGCGCCCCCTGCATCGGCGGGCGGACCCTCAACCACTGCGCCACCAGGGAAGCCCTTCTAGACCATTTTTATACAAATTATAACAAAGAAAGGTCTTCCCTATCCAGTTGTAAAATTTACTGTTTTAACTAAAATACAAGATCATTTATCTTTGTTAAATTTCATCGTTTTGGATTAGACCTGCCATAATCATTTTAAAACTTGATTCTGACATCTATCATATTAGCCAGCCTCCAAACATGATGGCATCTGCACATTTGGTAACCATATTTTCTAAGCATTTACTCATATCATTGCCAAAATATTAAAAGGACAAGATAAGGGTTTATCAATATTCCATTAGAAATGCCCCTAAATAGAGAAAAAGCTAAAGGTCTCTGGAGAAATTGCTCAGTGGTTTGCAGGACAATAATCCAGATATATTTCACTGTATTATTAACCAGGATATAAGAGTAGCTTTGTTTAAATGCCATGTAAAGGCCATTATACCCTACAGGTCAACCCTACCAAAACAGACTAATTTGTTCTGACATACACTTAGTGAATCCATATTGGCTCCTGGTAATCACATAATCTTTTCTACCGGCTCAGAAAGCGTAAGGTTAATAGTATGTCCTGGAATTTTCCAGGGAGCAAATATCTATATGCTCGGGAGTTCTTTCTGAGGAAAGAAAACATGAATCTTTCAGTGGAAGGTAATGGTGCAAACACAAGATGATATTATTTGCAGTACCAAGTTTTTGTATATAACACAATTGCCTCCCATTTTCTTCAACACACATTCTGGTCATTTCATTAACTTCACAGTTACATGAACCTACATCTTATGTATTTGAATATTTTGAAACTCTCTTATATATATACAACATTACAGTGTTTTGAAACTAGAAGATAGACTATGTATAAAATCATATTATAAATAGGCTAAGTTCCTTAATATTGTCAAAGCAATTTGCCAATTGGAAGAAAACGTCTTGTCATTTCAGTCTTCCTGATGAGTGACTATACTGGCTTGAATACTCTTCAAAAAGAATTACTCATCATCTCACAGCCCTTATTTTATTTAAAATCTATATCTCCTCTTATAGAAGATATAAGAACTTGACCCAGTATTATACTTCAAACTTTGCCATGTGCACCATGGTTTCAGCCAGTATAGGTTTGTCTAAGGCTCCATTTTATGTTTCATGATTTCATTGATTCTTATCACATACCTAGTTACCTAGCCTGTCTTTTATTTCTTTTGAAATATTAACTGGTCTTCACCGAACCTTCTCTGGATCTTCTCCAGGTTTCTCGGACATTTCTTAGGTACGTTGAGCAGGTGGGATGTACTGATGTCTTGGTCATTTGAATCTCCCCACTGCAATGGGGACGTGAATATCACTGCAGTTCCGTCAGGTTCCACATGATGGTGGCCTTGTCTCCGCAAACCGGACTTCAGGTCTCTCTATGTGCTAGAAGTTTATTGGCCTCAGTTTCAAGCTCCCTAGATAAAGGAGCTGTCAACTTGCCACGTCCCTGTCAAAAGGCCAAGGTTTTCAGATTGGGCTCCACACCTGTGGGCAGGGATTGCGAGCTGTATGACACTTGCAGGAGAGCAGCTGGAATAGCTGAACACTTTCAAATGCTTCTTATGGACACTACTGTGCTTTGGTTTTGATTTTCATTTTTCGTTGGAATATTTTTCTAGCATAAAATTCAAATTTGAGGATGGAGGATGAAGATGCATAATAAAAACTTAAATAATGCTACAGTCAGAATTGAGATCTGCAGAAAATATCACACACACAAGATTTCAAAGATTTAATATGAAAAAAGATAACAAAAATTATTTATACTTATTTTATATGAAAATGATCATAATTGGGGGTATAGAGTTAAATAGAGTATATTAATAAAATTAATTTCACTTGTTACTTGTTACTTTTTTAAATGTGACTACTAGAAAATTTTAAATTACCCATTATTTGCATTTGTGGCCGCATTGTATTTATATTGGACTGAGCTTGTCTAGAAGGAGGTGGGTGATGTTTACTAAGCACTGAGGGTTCTTATATTCCTCAGGAAATCTCTGACTTCAGCACAGTTGTCAGATTGACCCCAGAATCTGAATTTTCAGGAAGTGTTGGAGGCCTCCATATGGCTATCGCATGGAGCAGTTCCAAAGAAGAGCTTCTGGGTCAGAATTGATTATCAGAATTATGTGGTAACAATTTTCTAATTGATTTTTGATCCCTTCTACAGATATATTAATTCAATACATATGGATTGATTGTTTTACTCTCCTCTATTCATTTTCTTTCTTTTTCCCTTCTCTCCAATTCCTTTACCTATAAGGAAGGCGTGACCTCCATATAGGAGAATACTGTACTGTCTGAAAAAACAGATGTGAAAGAGACGTGACGATTGGAGAGCTGCAGAGAGAGCGTGGGTTGAACAGGAGTGGACTGAGGGTTCCCACTGTCAGTGACACTCCAGAGTAGTTCTGGTATTTCAAATTAGGGCATATTCAATTGTATAATCAGAACATGGGCATAACTGGAAAACCAGCCAGTTGACCCTAAAGTCTGAGGTTGATTTACAACTATCAAAATTATACAGAATTTCTGCTCACTATTCTGTTATCCTGAAAGTGATTATAAAATTGCATACATTAGACCTACTTTAGATTGGAGAGCCGTCAGCCCTTCCCTCCATTACTTAGATACAACTTTCCTACATTTTGAAGCAAACAGAGCTTTGCTTGAGCTACATATGCTTTCTTAGGAGGAAGCTAAAGTCTCTAAGAAAGTAAAATGCATTAATTTGCAACAGCCTGAAGAATTGAGTTGGGTAGTTGGTGTACATTTGACGATTTACTAGTTTCACAGCAACTTTTTGACTGGATTCTGTTATAGTCTCCCAGTGAGGCGATTTGTTTTTTCTTGCTTTGTTTTGTTTTTAGCTTTAGCCGCCTACTAACTTTAACTGACAACCCTTGGGTGGCATCTGACAGTGCAATATAAGTCTTTGATTTTTTTTGGTGGGCTGCTTTGAGTCTGCCTGATATATATATGACCTAAGTGTCAGCCAGAGATTTGAGCAGAGATTTCCACAAAGCTTGGGATTCCCTCTCTCTGGTTCTCTCCTCTCTAAAACTCCTCCCTCATTATCCATTGTCTGTGGTTTCTCTGCTCACTAGATGAAAATGAATTTAGGTTTCCTAGCAGAGATTTTGCCATTCTGCAAGGTGAAAACTGTGACCTGCCCTAAGGCTGAAAACCATAATAAATGGGAAGCTTACCCTCTGCCTTTGCCTTCTTTCAAGAGTTGGCTCCCCTCCCAAATCTCTGTGCTTACACTCCCTGTCAAGTGCTTTCAAATAATTATATTTTATGCTTTGACAAGGCCTTATAGTTGTTGCCTGATGAAGGACTGGTGCCATACAAGCTTATTCAGCCATCATGGAAGTGGATTTTCTCCCCTTTGTCATTTCTTATTTTGTAAATTTGTGCTTTCTCCATTTTTAACTTTGATTACTTGCTAGTGATTTGTCTATGTTCTTTTCTGCCTTCCAGGATTTTGATTTATTAATTTGATTTAAAGTTTTTCTGTTCTCTACTCACTTTTTATCTTCAATTTTTCCTTCTTTGTGCTTTCTTTTGGTTTATTTTATTGTTATTTTCTACTTTCTTATATCAATGATTTAAATCATATATATTTTTCCATGCTTTTTATTTATGTATTTATTTATTATAATTATACAAACAATAACATTAATGTAGTCTAACTGTGAAATCTCAGTCAATTCATTTTCATAACAAAAGAGAGTTTTTGCTCTCCTTTTCCCTCATGGGTACGTGTCCTTGATTTTTTAAATTAATTTATAAACTTTATTAGAAACAAGTAAACAAACAATGACTGATACACTGTTCCTTTTATGGGACCAATCAATTTAATCAAGTAACATCATTTGTTAGTCCTGGAAGAGTTTGAAAATGGCAGTAAATAATTTATTTTTAATTTTTTACTTTTATTGCTATAATTTTCAATGCTATGCATTTTGCTTTGAGTATTGCTTTAAAAGTACTCCGTATATTCTGATATGTTCATTATCTGATTTTCATTACCATTATTTTTCAAAAAAATTTAATTAGTAACATCTTTATCCTTTTATTCAAGAATTGTTTAATAAAAAATTCTTGAATTTCTAGATTGTACTTGGTCACAGGAGAAATGGGTGCAAATTTAGAAGGTAGAAAAGAAGAAGCAGCCATTCTTATGCTCTGATGGTGGATATAGAACTTGAGGTGATGTGGCACCCATGTGTGTAGTCACTCGTCTGCTAACTCAGTTGTTGGCATGGGACAGCATCTAACCCAGCCCCTCCAACTCCCATCAGATCTTCTCGTTTTGTTTCTCAAGTCCTGGCCTAGGTACATACGCAACTTCATTATAAAAGATACCAGCTTCCCTGCAGGCCTTCAGCATCATCCAGGTAGGTCAGAAACAGACTCTGGTTCCAGTTTGTCTTTCTGGATTCTGTTTTATTTCCACAAGTTACAGCTTTCTCTGCTCTCTGGCCTCATACACAATCCAGCTTCAATGGCAAGAGTTTGCATAGATTTGTCCACAGACCCCACAATTGGGAAGGGCCTAATATTTATAATAAATCTCTTGTTCTATGTCACTTATAAGAGTGGCTTCTCTGATAAAAACCTGACTTCAGAAATTGGTGATGGAAGTGGTTCTAGAGGAACAGAATCTTAAGGAGGGGTTCTCTGAATTGATTCTGTGTTATGTGTACTTGTTACTATGTTGTTGTTGATATTCTGCTCAGAGAGACATTGATAGTCCACGATAGCACAATAGTTCCTTAAATTATCACCTGTAGACATGTACCAAAGTGCCTGCCTAAAAAGAGGCACAAATTTGGTAGGTCAAGCAGTTGCTACCATAGAACATGTTAGAAAAAGATAACTATAATGAGGTGGGTGGTTAGTTGGTTGTTTTCTAGTTGGAGAATTTGGGGAAAGAAGATGTCCGGTCCAAGATTTTAGTTAGAACCAGAGTAATTTTATTATTTACCCTTTAAAAAATTGGAACGGGGACATATGGGCAGATTCTGATAAAGCTGGGGACCTCTTTCTATTTTCTGCCAAGTATCCTTGACTCATAAAAGCAGCTCTTTATGTCCTGTCAGGGGAGTTAGTCTCCTCTTGCCTGAAGACTATGTAATGGGCTTCTCTGATATAATTTCGGAATAATTTCATAATTTTATAAGTTTAGGGAACTACTGATTCTCCTTAGGAACTGCCCTCACCACTTCTCATTGTTTCTAGTCCTATAAACATACTCAAGTGATAAGAGTCCCCAGAGTGTAAAGTACAAAGTATAACATTTGAGGAGGTGTAATACGCACACAAAGAATTGCAAAAATTGGCCAACTTATATCAATAGAAGTCTTGGAAACCTGCATAGGAATGCATCCTAAGGTATCTGGTGAGGAGTGTAAGGAATGGGCCTAGACATTGCTACTGGTGAATTCAGACACAAGTCTGTACTTAAAATATTGGCAAAGGTGTCTGGAGGGGCCCTAACAGTTTGCTTGCTTGGTTGACTAAAACCTGGACCCAAAAGTGATCTGCATAAAATGAAGATGAGATACTTGCTAGACCTTCCAACAAAGGTATCCAAAGGTTTAGGAAGACTGGAATGCTAGAGTGGCGTAAGACTTGCTCACGCACTCCCTAAATACATCCCCTAGAAAGCCCAGAGGATACTTACTTCACAAGGGGTGTGCAAAATACATTAGTGAAAGGAACTCTGACGTCTTATGGCGGCTGTTCTCCTAGGCCAATTTTGGTGGTGGGAACTGCTGCTATCAAATTGGCTTGCCTGATTTTAATGATGATGATGGAATTCCCGGGTGTCATGGGCCACGTGGTGGCACAAAATTACCAAAGACAAGAAATGTATGAATACTGAAATGAGAGGCAGAGCCCAAATCTGTAATAGGAATGGTCTCACCGGCAGAAATCTTTGGTATTAGCTAGATTGTGGATTGTGGTTTCCCTAGAACTGATAGAAACAGACAGCCTTCTCAAATTTTACTTAGTTTGTTTAATTAGAAAGCTCTAGGTTTGTGAACCAGAGGACTGACCGAGATCACTGTGATTACCAAATGGAACAGAGGGTTTAACTGAACCAGGACCGTGGAACAGAGGGTTTCGTAGCTGGCTACCTCAGGTTAGAAGTATCTCTCCTAGAAATGGTTTCACAGAGTCCAGAACAACCTGCCATTGAAATTAAAAAGCAGTTGCAGCAGAGAGATATCAGTGATCTAGCAAAACCCCACCCTGGCGGAATAGCTCTTTAATCAGTGGGTAAATCATGTCCCCAGATTATGATCTGGGGCTGCATGCTGACCCTGTGAGCTCAGTAATCTCTTGGGTACTATAGACCTTTTGGAGGTCCTGCTGATGTGATCGTGAGCAACATAAACAGAATAGTGAGCAACATGGAAGATATTAGGTTAAATAGAAGAGACTGTATATAGTCAGACTATATATGACTTCACATTCATTGTGGAGCGGCAGAGTTCCATGACCTGCTGCTTCTGAGGTTTTCAAAACTGCTAGTAAAGGAACATTTTCCAGCTGTAGTCTTGGTGAGGTCCAAATCTACTGAGATTTCCCTATGTCCTGATAAATCTTTGGGTTTTTTTTTTCCTATCTAATTAAAGCTATTAGTAGAATAATTCATTATTTCTATAACTTCTTTCATATAACTACATGAGTATTGATTTCAAACTCATCAGAGATGTCCTTGAGATTTTTCTCAGTATTGAGTATGTATGAAGGACCTGATGTCTGATCAGGATTGCTCTGTGATGCTTTGAGGTAATACAAAAGCTATCAAATATGTACTTACCACTAGGCAGAGATTAATCTACAGCAGCAGTTACAGACTGCATGTTTGTGTCCCCCTAAAATGTATGTTGGAAGCCTAACCTCCAATGGAATTAGGGGGTAATTAGGCCTTTGGGAGGTAATTAGGTTCAGATGGGCTCATGAGAGTGGAGCCCCCATGATGATGGGATCAGTGTCTTGATAAGAAGAGACTCTAGTCTCTCTCTCTCTCTCTCTTTCTCCCTCCCTGCCATGTGAGGGTATAGCAAGAAGATGGCCATCTGCAAACCAGGAAAAGTACCCTCACCAGACACTAAATCCCCTGGCACCTTGATCTTTGATCCCAGCCTGCAGAACTGTAAGAAATAAGTGTTGTCTAAGCCACTCAGTCTTTGTCATAGCAGCCCAAGCTGACTAATACAGCACCACGGGTCCTGCTTTGTTCTTTGAGGCCAAATGCAGGGTGTGTGGGGGAAGGGCGCAGTGTATGCACACGCACATTCATTGGGCAACATGTGTGAGTTTATTTTAAAAAAACCAATAACTTAAATAAATACATTTAAGACAGGACAGTTGAGTTCCTGGATAGGAAAACTATGTGAAAGATTTTGCTGGAAAACCCAGAGGGCAAACTCACTTTGTTGTGGATTCTATCCAATTAATCAAGATAGTGATAGACCACACCTCTCATATATTTTCCACATTGCCAGAATATTTTATACCTTAATAATACTGTGCTTAGTGCATATTGGAGTATCATTAAAAATGAGCTCATCATGTAACAGGATGACAGAAAGAAAATAAATCTCCCTTTGCTGCGTGTTATTCATCTCTGTCCCATTAAATTTCTCTTCTCAAATTGGCTTTTTAGCTAGCCAGAACATGGCCAGACACTTTGATAATGACACAGTCTACACACACATTTTCTATGAGCCTTTATGCAGCTTATATAAATTCTGTAAGAAGTGTCGTTCCAGTCTCGAAGATTTTTCTTGATATATAAGAACTCTCCTCTCTCTGTATCATCTTGAAGTCTCTCTTTTCTCCACTCTCATAAAATGTGAGAAGAGACTTCTTTCAGAAGGTTATTAAGTTTGTTTTGCAGTCCACTGGTTGGGAACGTGATTTCCTGGTAATTTAATTTTGATGTGTTTCCTAACTTGGGTTTAATTCTATTCATCCCAACAGATACCAGAGTCAAGAAGTACATATTACTATTGTAATATTGTATTTTATTACTAAGAAGTATAATTATTTTAAATAACTTAATATAGAACACTTTCTACTCTGGCAATTTTAATGACTTATATCAGCAGTAGAAATTTCAAAAACAGTTACATGAAACGGAAGTATCACTTGGAAAAGGCAGGCTGCACACTAGAAATTATCCCACAGGGCAGCATTACATTGAGTAGTTGATGGCTCAAGGACTGACCCCAACTGACTCAAAGATTGAATTATCAGAATACTAACATTGGACACACATGGCAGAGGAGACTCCCATTAACCATGTTAGAGAGCTGAAATATAAATCATAATCTCCATGTATTAATTTATAGTGATGAAAATACCTCTATCTTAGGCTGCAATACTCATTTTGACATGGCGTTGATTTTCTTCCTACGTGTAGACATAAAGGGGGCACAGATATTTGCTCAGCGAGATCAGTTCTGTCAAGGCAGTAGTTTTGGATATGATAGGGTGTCTTGGCTTAAGTTTCTCCCTCTTCTGAGCATGCTCATAATGGCACTGCAACATGGGCTACTGCAACGCCCCTTTCCCTATGCTGACCATCCTTTCTTACCTCTCCCCACCACCTCCAGACTCCTAACTCTGATTGACACATCCTTTTGTGATAACTCTGTGACGTCAATCTTGCACCACTCAATTCCTTGATCTAATAGCCATAGTTTTTAAGTTTTCTTTGCATGTGACCTAGTAAACATTGATTTCTTAGATTCACTTTCAGAAGGTAATCCATTTGTTTTTAAAATATATTTTCAAGCTCTTGGAGACTTCCTCTAGGTAGACTCCAACTACTGATAATCAGCAAAAATAATTTTGCATAATTGATTAGAACTTGAAATATGGTAAATGAAAAACAATTCTGAAAAGAGAAACATAATTAGGAATTATAAAGCAGAGTTCATGGCAGAACTCTGAAGAGTCCATTGAAGAAGCTGAGTTTAAGGCACATGTTAGAAAAAACATCTTTATGACTCTTGGAAATAATGTGACTTCCTTTTAAGAACTACACATTTATTACCAACACTAAACAAAAGACAGAGTATAAAAAGTGAGACACCCATATAATAAACAATTTTCCCATCCTAGTATTAATTTATAATGAGAAAAATAGTGGCATCTCAGGCTGGAATAATCACTTTGACATGGAATGAACTTACTGTCTATTTTTTCAGCCTAAACTAACCTTATCACATAGAAATCTAATCTGGACAGAGATGTAACATACCTTTTTCGTCGCACTTAAAAACTGTTGGTTGAATTAAAGAATTGAGTTCAAGAATAATGAGTAAACAGGAAGTTAGGTAAGAATTGGGGGAGGAGACTGTGGTGACGCTGTGCAAGGAGAGCTAGCATTGCAAGCGGGGGAAATAACGGGAACAAAGAGAAAAGAAAAGAGATGTGTTTGGGGCCTGACAGGAAGGGCAGCCTAGTGTTTAGGAGGACAGGCAGTTCCCAGTCGGATAAAATAGCGAATGGGGCCACTAAGGATCACAATACAACACTCTTTACTTGCCTGTGACCATGATTTCCATTGGAATAATGTTCTTTTTTTTTTTCTTAATTTATTTATTTTTTGGTTGTGTCGGGTCTTCATTGCTGTGCGCGGGCTTTCTCTATTTGCGGCGAGCAGGGGCTACTCTTCGTTGCAGTGCGTGGGCTTCTCATTGTGGTGGCTTCTCTTGTTGCGGAGCATAGGCTCTAGGTGCTCGGGCTTCATAGTTGTGGCACGCGGGCTCACCAGTGCCTGAAGTAAATGTGGGGGTTCAGGACTTAAATAAGAAAACAAATCATGTTTATTTTCACTCGTCTCTAACCAAACTAAAATTTAACATTTTCTTCCATTGCAAATATGGGCAACAAACCACAGGAGTATAAGCAGGATTTCTGACTTTGTCATGAATAGGAATCACAGTCTCGTATTACAGTTGTCACAGATAGCTACAAATATCATGTATATTACCATTGTCTTCAGTAGTTATTAGACTAAACTCTAGATCTTCTTATTTAATGGCTAGTGAAACACAAATATTTCTGCATCAAAAATTTTTGTTAGTATAGTGACAACTGCATTTCAATATAATTGGAATGATTTATAATCCAATATAATTTATATTATGCATTTAAAAACACTATTCTGTGAAGGGATCCGTAGGCTTCTTCAGACTGCCAAAGGAGCTCATGGAACAAAAAAATTAAGAACCTCTACATTAGAATTAGTATTTTGGTTTTAGCGTTCCTCACCCCTTTCTCTATCAAATCAGTTCTCCAGCAGTCTCCAGGTAAACAATTCCATCTATTAGCTCTCTCTAGAATTCTTATGTAAGTGATATCTAGGACAGTCCCTATTAGTGTATGTGTGGGTAAGGTAAGGAATTTTTACATCACCCTTTCATATTGTTTTCTTTACTCTCTCTTTTGTCCACTTCTCTTCCATTTAAATGAATTCCCTATTTCAGCATATACCTGGAGATGAAGGGGATAACTTCAAGCAGGTGGGGAGATTCAGAAGGGCTTAAATATAAAAGCAGAGCTCCCCACACATGAATGGGAGCTGCTGGAAGGAAGGAAAGGAAAAGAAGGTGATGGGGTAGGAGACAAAGTTGCAGCTGGTAGGAGGAAAGTCCAACCCAGCAGACAGAATCCAGCACTCGGCGTCCAGAAGACAGAGATGTAGGCCACAGGTTGGCAAGAGGCTAGCATCAGAGAAGTCCAGGAAAAAGTGAAATGTTTGCTGAAATGTTGCCCGGGGAACATGGCAACAAGTACTCTAAGATCAATCAAAATATGAATATATACCCTGGCCTGGAAATTTGACTTGCATCAGATGAGTCTGTCAGGATGTGGGAGAGGTTCAGAAAAGGACTATACCTGGGATGGTGGTGGTGTGGTTAGGGCAGGGGATTGAGAGAGGAAAACAGAGCCCAGTCTTATAAGGGTAAGAATACTGGGTTGACTACAAGGAATTTAATTAAGGACATGGTAGAAAAGGGTAATAAAGTGGAAGTTTCTTACACCTGGACACAAGTTGAGCACAGGAAAGCAAGATTGGCTTGATGACGGATTTCTTATTATTGAATCAGATCAACTTAAATAACTAAGGAGAGGAGGGTTCACCAAGCCTATATTGGGACTAAGTCTACCAGTCAAGGTGACCCGATTTATGCTAATAGAAATGGAGGGCTTTGAAGGCAGAGAACCAGGAAGTTTATGACAACTGGTCAGCTCTCTAAATCGGCTTTACTCTCTGAGATATCTACTCTGTGTGGCATTAGGCTCCCAAAGCATGAAGCGGAATGTGTTATTAAGTCAGATCTCCTTGGATCACAAAGAAAATAATAAGGCAACAGTGATAGAAGAGAAAAAGAAACAATCCAGAGAAGAAATGACTGGGTCACCAGAGGCAAAATGTATGACAGATGCAAATGGTGTTCATCATTTCTCAGCTGGAAAATTCCAACAGCTTCCTCAATTGTCTCCCCATCTTAAGTGCTTCACTACTCAAATGTATCTTATAAACCACTTCCAGGCGACACACTAAAATTCGTCAAGTGTAGACACCGTTTCTCACTTCAGTCTTCTACTAAAAAATACCAACAACACTTTGTCACCTAACAAGACCCTTTCCTTTGCATTCAAATTTCTGTGCAATATGGTTCCAACCCATGTCAATGCTTATTTCCTAGTATTTTTAATATTCAACATCATTAAAATAAATGATTAAAATACTTATTATTTGAATGCTTCATTTTTAATATTTCCTTTTTATTTCTGACAAGTGTGCCCTTCTTTGAAGACTTTCTCTACCTCATTTCCATGTGATTCTGGTGGGCTACCAGTCAGACGACAATGGACTTCTGACAAGAGGAGTGCCACATGGCCCAAGTTAGGCCACCCAGAGTTTCCTTCCCAGGAGGCGTGTCCCGAGAATGCAAGGGCTGAGAGGGACCAAAAATGATTGGAACTGAGGCCTGTGAGTAACTGTTGGGTATTTGTGTCTTTATCTTAATGTTCCTCTGATCCTCTATCCTTCCCTAAATTCTTCCACTCAGTTCTTTGAGCTACTCAATATCCTTTCAGGAAATTCCCTTGCACACACACACACACACACACACACACACACGCACGCTTCAGTTTAAGAATAGTAGTTTCTATTGCTTGTAACCAAAGACCACTAAATGATGCAGAAATGAGCACAAAAGCATAGGGGAGATTGTTAGGTATGGAATAGGGCACAGTGCGCCCCCCCACCCCCGCCACTGCCCGGCCCAGAGATGATTGGTGTATGTGGAATTAATTATCAAGCTAAAATGTCATAAAAAGCAATGGGGCTGACATTAAAATTCTAAGATGGGAAATTAAAAGTTCATGGCATATAGTGGAGAGCTAGGAAATAAGGTCATTCACTGGGCTGCCTGGAACACTGTGGGTGAAACTTCTAGGAACTGTTGGCTTTTGCAATAGACCTGGGTAAATGAAACCGAGGGAATTGTGAGCTCACATGTTAAAATTTTCACTTTGAGGCATGGACTAAAATCCAGAGTCTTCTTGTCACTATGCCCCAAGCATCTCTTTTTACTAGTTGTCATGGGACTGAGCTTGATGAAAACCGAACTCAGAGTTGGATCATCCAGCTTGTTACGTTGGATCAGGGCAATTGAGAACGTTGCCACATATCCTGCATAAATCTTGAGGGAAAAAATGGGATATGAGCTGTTCACCGGTTATATTAGTAAACCTTTGATCCTGAAGAAACCTGAGCCACCAAAGGGCTTGCCAACATTCCCGGTCTGCCCACCCCACCCCACCCCCGCCCCGCCCCACCCAGTGATTGAGGAAGTGGTGTCTCCCACCAGAGAAATAAAATGATTCCTCTGGCGCCAAAGCTCCTTGGTGCTGACCTCGTGTCCCCTTACCCTCCTGATCTCTTACTCCTTTATCCTTTGCTTACTTCATTCACAGCCTCCCTGCTCTGCCTCGGATGTGCAGGGAGCTCCGATCTCAGGGCTTTGCACTCACTGCCCTTGCTTCTGTCTCTGCCTGTAGCTCCCTCCTCCCGATGACAATAGCCGCCTGACTTCTCCCTCACCTCCTTCAGACTTTTGCTGGCTTGAATGTCACCTTCTCCTGGAGGCTTCCTCTGACCACTGTATTCGAAATTGCAGCACTTGCCCAATATTCTACTGCCCTTTGGTATTTTATTTTTCTCTCTTGCACTTACCCCACATCTACTATATATTTTGCTACTTTGTGTGCTTTGTCCCCAGACACGGCCCCCAGTGAACCCTGCCTCTTGGGATTCACTCCCTCGGGTAGTTCTCCTCTGCTAGAATCTGGGGCGGCTCTGTGACTCATCTGAACCAAGAGAATGTGGCAGAAACGGTGCTAAGCCAGTTCCAGGCTTAAGCCTTAACAGGGAGTGACAGCTTCCAACTTTGTACTTTGGAGAGCTCTGTGTTGCCTTGTGAAAGGCTGGTTATTCTGCTGGGCAGACTCTGTAGAAAGAGACAATGCTGTGTGGAAGGAGTGAGTCCTTGGACTACACGGAGAAACTGAGAGGCTCAGCCCTCCAGTGTCCCACTTGAGTCCGGTTCTCCAGCTATTTCCACTAAGAAGTCAGACATGTGAGAGAGCCATGGTGGACGTCCCAGCCCTTCAAGCTAACATCCCACGGAACAAAAGCACCGTCCAGATGAGTCCAGTCAGCCCACCAGGAGAGTCAGGAGATGATAAAATCATTGTGGTTTTAAGGCACTGGGTGGTTTGTTATGCGATCTGTAACCAAAACATTATTCATTGTGTTCATTGTCTGTGTCCCCAGTGAGAGTGTAAATTCCGTGAAAACATGGGTTGGGGGATGGGGCGCATTTTGTTCTTTGCTGCACCCCTGGCACCTATAACTGTGCTGAGCTCTTTATAAACATTTCGAATGCAAGGAAGCATAAATTAGTTAATGAATTTAAACTAGACAGAGCCTATGGGATGAAATAGATAATCACAATTTGGAAGGGAAAATGTATTCAAAGAGATTTTTAGGAATTAATCTCTATTAATCAATATAATTGTCATAGAATTAACATTTGTTCAGACAGACTTTAGAGATGCACTTCCTAGGAGAATGGAATCCCACTTTGGATATGGTCAAATTTTTTGATAAGGATGCATTCGCTAGAAAGTCTGAATTCAATTTTCCAGCACTGGTTAAGTTGCCTAACTTAATTAATACAAACCTAAACCAGACGCTGCCAATAGAAAACTACATTAGATGGCCAAATATTGTTTAGCTTAACACAGAGGGAGGGAATTCAGAGATTCCAGAAATTCTTGATCAGAGCAGTTATACACAACTTGCCCACTTTCCTCCTGACCACATCCCAGAATAGATCACTAATAACTCTCCCTTCCTCCTTGCCAAGAGATAGCAGGTTGGCATATCTCTAAATAAATTGGTAAAAAGTTTAATTATTAGCTATGACTACCTTAAAAGCATACGAGTTTGGACTTAGGAGTCTAAAACGTATATCATTTATTGCAAACATGTCAATCTGTTGGTCATTTATCATCACTGAGGTATTCATGTAATTCTCCAAGAATCTCAGAAACTGAGATACTTGAAGATTTCTTTCTCCTATATTTGATGGATCTGACAATCAAAAGACAGAGGGAAAAATGATTCTCTGTGATTAGTGTATTTTATGTAACATTTGTATCTCCACTAAGAGCAAGTTGAGTATATGGACTCCGTCACTATATCTGTATACACTGTAAGGCATCCCTCCATTCCCAGGAGTTTAGGGATATGATGTCAGGATTTTCCATGTTGTCATTCTCTAATGTAAATTATATGGCTTCCATGCACATTTCCAAAGAACGAAAGAAAATATGTGGCAATAACCTAGATATATAAACTCCTCAGCCAACCCCATGAATAACTTAATGTAGTAGTTGTAATGGATATATACATAAATATATCAAAACATGTTCTGCTGGTTAAGGTTTTGTCCTTTAAAAAAATTACATTACAGAAATTAGACATTGAAAGCTAATTGTTCTTTATTTCTCTTTTTAAATTCAAAAAAGAAACACATGTCAGTTTGCATTCCTTTGTGTTGAAATATTCTTGAATTACATGATTTTACTTGTGACCCAAACAGGGCTGAACATTTACTTTACTTTTGGTGCCTTATTTGGAAAATTGAAAGATTGGGAAGACGAGAAACAATGCGGGAGGGAGTAGATTTCTAAGATCATGGTATGTTTTTCTCTGATTAAAATGTTCCATATCTTTTATTTCTAGGGGAATTAGAGTCCACATAAGTTTGAGGTAGGTATTACTTGTTGAATGCTCAGAATAACATTATGCACCTTACCCCTTGTGTAAATATATTCCAAGACTCTATATCTTCTTTGAAAAGTAGTTTGAGAATGCATCTATTTGACAAACCTGGAGCAGTTCCTGTCTGCTGCTTAAATTTCCAGATACAAGGGAAAAAGTGTCCTCTGGAAGCCCAGATTGAATAGGGGAATACAGGAGAAAAACATGGTAAAATAGGGAAAAACATGAAGAGAATTTTTGTAACTCAGAAATAAACTTGTAGACAGTGAAGAGCCTGTTTTACTCCAAAGGAGAATCTAAAATTTGAATTTACATGAGAGGGGTTGGGACATTATTCTCTGAGCTCTCGCTTTCTGATTGATTCCACTTTTAAAAGCTTAAGGGTTTCAACTAATTAAATTAAAAGCAAGCCAGAAAACAAAAAAGAGAGAGAGATTGAATGCTTTGATATTCCACATCCAAGGATGCTGATCTGCCTTATTATTTTGGGGAGAAGATTAATGTGAAGAAAGCCCTTTGCTTCACTCTATTAGAAAATCCCATGACTAAAGGTTGATAAAATTTGAATTTTTATGTTTGGGAACTATTTTAAAATAATTCAGTTTGTGAAAGACAGTATTTTATATTGCCTCATCCAGTGAATCCTAAGGCATATTTACCTTTGTTTTTCATTTAAAGAAGCTGTGAAACAAGACTTTCAGAAATATGGAACTAAGTATTACATATTATGGAAGGAAGTATGTATCTCTTATTCCTAAAGAAATATCTGTTTTCTCAATGGGGAAAGGACTGTAACTTTTCTTTCCTCAAATAAGGCTTCTTATGGTCAAGGACCCACAAATGAAATTATTTAGTTGTTTTTTGTTGTTTTTTTTTTATACTCACACAGTTTAGTAGAATTTGATAACTATTCAGAGCATTCATTAAATTCTATTTGGAGTTCTGCTCCTACAAAGTTAACAAGACATTATGATGTCACTTTAGGAATATAGTGTGATAGGATTCATACAATCAGGATAAATTAGAAAGTCTACCCGAGTCCAAGTGTGGAGGCTGCAGTCACTGAATTGAATAAGGACATGTCTGGTAACTGAAGGATTGTTCTTGATGATTGGAAGGAAACTTTGTCTTCAGTCTAAGGTCGTTTAAGGAAACACAGCTGATTTGTTTCCATTTCCTTTTCCTTCCTCCAGGCTTAAAGAACACTAGGGTAAATAAGTTCATAAAACTCAGATCGACTGGGCGGAGAGAGTTGGTGGAACACTCTATGAAATACTGAAGATGGTCTTTTTTTTCCTATTTGTGAGAGTCAGTGATTTTTGGAGTCTATCCTTTGTGTTTATGTTTTCAAGACTTCAGTGAGATTTAGCAAGATGTTTAAAGCTGGGGCTGGGGTAGAATAATTCTTGAGAATTTAAGTTTAATTTCATACCCTATGCAGTGGAGATTAGCATTCCAAGTCTTGCTTTCACAGAGAATAAGGGAGTTATTATGTGACGTGTTAGGGATCATCCTCCACACGGCAGAGAACCCCTGGCTTCCTGCCATGTCCTGAAAAAAGGGGGAATGCCATGGTTATTTACAGGACCATTTTTTCCTTTGGGAGGTTTTGTTCTAGTTCACCTCAGCTCATTACTGATTCATGGGCTGCTGTTTTGGCTGAATGATGATGGAGGAGCAATATTAGGGGAGAGGCTAACAAAATATGCTGTAGGCTTTCCCACCATCCCTATCCTTATAGGGTCTTTGCTGTCAAAAAAATCCCAGTCAAGATAATGCCTTCCTTTCACCTCCTCCATCCATCCCCATGAGTACTTTTCTCCTATTAAGGTCCACTTGTAAAAGAACTGCATTTGCACTTTACAAGGTACTCTGCTTTTATTAAGCACCAGTCTATAAACTGTTCCATGTATGTGCCCAGAAGCCCATCCCTTTTTCTGCTCCCCACTGGCAGTTGGCTTTGACTTAGTGGGGAGATATGGACCCTTCCAACATGCCTAGCTCAAGCATGGAGTCTTTGACCAGATGGCAAAAATACTACAGCTTTGAAGACACTTTGGCTGCATCATTAGACCAGTTTGTAATTATTTTATGGTTAGCCCAAGGTATTGAAACCATCATTTCTGAAAGTGGACTTACAGTTATCTTGGTAGGTAAGTGTTTGTTCATTGAGTCTTATCGCTTTAAAATTAGAGGTGACTTTTTCAAGAGAAATACTTTGAGGCTAATCCCAGCTGACTTCTGAGAGGTTATTTCTCTGAATAATGGAAACATAGACTTATAATATTTACTTAAAAACTGTGTTCAGAGCTCAGCAGATAAGGGAGTTCGTTGTACAGACAGTCTGTGGCACTTATATAGTAGATAATAGAGTAAGAATTATTGGCTTATAGAAACCAAGTACAGGCTACCATTTTGCCTGGTGTTACTGATTTGGACTATGCAAGCCCAAACTTATTCAATAGAAGAAGAGCATTTTTCTGTTCTTCCAAACACTAGACTACTTTGGAACTTTTGTTTCATTCAGTAGCACCAGTCTAACCTACTATATACTGATAGAAAGTTAGAATGTATATATAGTTACAGAGCTACATCTACAGCTACATCTATATAACATTTGTGCCCAAGAGTGATTTAATTAGCTTGTATGATCAATTCTCACTGCTAACAGTTCAGATGGGTGAGTGTAAGTGACAAAGGGAGAAGGGTTACAATATCAAATTATTGCACACAAAAGCATCTTTTTTTCAGCATCACCTTGATTTATTTTCCTAGTCTTTTTTTTTTCTCAGATGGAAAAATAATTTCATCAAGAAAACAAATATTTCTGCCAAAGCAAAATAATTTCATGTTTTAATGCTTTTCTTTTTAAACAAGTCAACATTGAACTAGGACATGCTCTGACCCCGCTCCCCTCATTTTGCTGACTAAAATTTTTTTAAAATCCATTGGCAGAAAAAAAGATATTTTCCTCAAATAGGATGATCATATTTTATTGCTGCTTTGTTTAATTTTTCTCAATTGGGAAAAAAAAGTCTAGGTGAAAAAATTACCTAACAAGAGAAGTAGTTTACATGGTCATAACATTTAAATTGCTGCCAAAAGAAAAAAAAAAATGTAAAAAAAGATTTTAAATGTAAAATATCACATAACTTCAAAAAACTTACCTCAGTTTTCTATCACTTATCATGTACTATAAGTCAACTTTCTAGATAGGATTATAGTCCTTTATTATAAGCCCCTAGTTGTACTATGGTATACATTTTAAAAAAAGCTACTACAAAATTTTTCTTTTCCTTTTGTTTCTGCCTATTGTGTACTTAAGCTATAGATAATTTTTGAATAAAAAGCCTACGATAGATATAAATGCAATAGTTAACTGATCCTGTTTGCTGATGTCCTTTTCATGGTCCACGGAAGGTGGCGTCTTTTAGTCCAGCATCTTCTCCTGTTTCTTGCCTTCCTTTTTCTTCTTCTTAGATTCTGCTGTGATTAAAAAGAAAAGAAAGAGAAGAAAAAGCATTGCATTAGTAAGCTATGAGGGAGGGAGCCACTTGTCTTATAAGTGGCCAGGAATGAAATGATTAGATACATAGAAAAAGTACGTGTGTGTGTGTGTGTGTGTGTCTGCTTTTGTGCTTTTGCCAGGAGAATGCCTATGAGCATAGGCAGGAGTAATACAGCTTACCTCCCTGTGTGAACACATATAAATGCCTGTTATCTTACTGGTTGCCCCCATTTGATAAACAACATACTGTCTGGGGTTCCTACTTAGAAAATACAAACACAGCCAGCATCTCTGAGAGAATAAGCCAGGTCACTGCTCAATGGAGAGCTACAAATGATTTCTTAGCCCCTCACTTCCCACATTCCCTTTCCATGGAGAGTTGATAAGCATTCTTTACTGACAAACATTTTCAAAGTGCTTCCACTCCTGATTTGCCCTCTGTTTATACATTTAGCCAGCTATTCATATACAAAGGACCACCTTTGAACCTACCAAACATGGAGCTTTGACTTTACAGAGACTCCTAGCCTTGGATGAAGCAAGTGGAATGTACCAACCTGGACTAAACCAGGTGAGTAAAACTATGAGGATTTAAATCAAAAGACTTTATCCTTTTCCATTCAGTCATCTGCCATCTCCCTTTTCCTAAGCACAGGAGAATGCAGTATAGAATAGGACATGTCAGCTTTGGCTCCAAAGATAAGAATGGTCAGCATCACCAGGCTAGCGAGTAAAAGGATATTGCTAAATGTTGCTAAAATACTTCCTCCGTTTGGTCCACAATAGTGGCAGAAATGTATGGATTTGGGGCTGGAACCAGACTGATGGAGTTTAAATTCTGGCTCCATCACTAGTTACTATAAGACTCTGAGAAAGTTAATTTGTGTATCTGCGTCTCAGGTTCCTCACTTGTGAACGGGCATATGAATAGTACCACTTCGTAGGGTTCATATCCAAATTCAATGAGTTGTATAAAATCCACTGAGAACAGAACATGGCACAATGACATGTGCAAATAAAGGTAAGCAGTCATCATTAGTGTGATAATAAGAACACTATGTAATACATGTAATATATAGTTTAAATTAGGAACATATTGACAGTTGATAAAGTATATTATACTAAAAGTTCTATTGTATTCGTTTTCATGCCACTGCATATACTTTGAAACATGACCAAGTAGTATTCCTTTATGACATGCCCACCCTTATTTTTTGTAACCTTTCTTCTTTTGCTGCTCAGTTGGCGTGTTCCCACTTTCTGTTATTATGAATAATGGTGCAATGTGTGTTTTTACAGACAAATCATTGTATGTTAAAATTCTGCCTTAGTATAAATTATTAGAAGAGGATCTACTTGATCAAAGGACAGAATGTTTTTAAAGCTCTAGGTATATACTGGCATATTTCTTTCTTGAAAGGAAGTACCAATTTAAATTTTTATCAGTAACCTATATGAGTCTATCACAGCAAACTCGTTCTCAAAAGGCAAATAATCAAACAGGATGCATCATCTCTTCTCCATCTATTCACAGGCCCTTTTAGAAATAGGATTGCCATGTGGATGGTACAAGTAAACATCCACTCCCATATCCAATATTAGGGAAATATGGAAGAAATAAGGTTGTGAGTGAGCATTGAAAGACATCAGTTTAAAGATTTTTTGAACACCTTGAGAGGAAATGTTATTCTATGAAGCAGAAGAGTTGAAAATTCTGGGATAAGCTAATCTCATTTTCTGAGCAAAATGTCTTGGTTTGATTTCTTTCTTTCACATGACCTATGGGGTAGACAGAAAACATAAAAGGAAAATTAAGAGATGAAAAGATTTGAGAGGCGCTTGAATTTTAACTGAGTCAACCTCTCTTTGCCACTGATTGAAATAAAATGGCTTTGGGTCATTAAATCGATGGGAGGAACTATTGATTAGACTAGGAAAAAGAGATCTGTACCTTCTAAGAGGTAGAATTCCTATATGAGGAAGCTATGAACACGCAGAAACGGACACTGAAGATTCAGAGGTCAAGATTAGCAGCAGACAGGGACAGCGGGAGGCGCGCCGTGGAAAGCCCTAGAGCTGACCTGTGGAGACTCATCCAATAAATCATGAAAACTGAGTGAAGGAAAGGGATCAGATTACTGACAAACAGTAACATCGCAATGTAAGTAAGTCCAAAATCTGGATACCACCAACACCCTTTTAATGCTTCATGAACCTATTTAAAGGAACTCACCTGTATTTAAGAATTAGCTGCCTAGTCACCTGGAAATATCTAATTCCTTGCACCATGCCAGCTGTGTCTCAGAACTGATAACAAGGCTTGCTGAATTGTAAATGTACAGCTCAGTGATCCACCAGGGATCCAGATACTAGTTGGCTTGGCTTCCCGGCATGGCACCATTCATTAAACTTCCCAATATTAAGTGGCACGATACAGGAAGAAATTTCTATATATTTAAAAATTAAAAGCATAATCTGTTAGATTTTTGTTCTTAAGATATTATTCTCAGATATGGTTCGGTCCAACATCTGTGTCATGATTTGTTGTTTCCTCTTCGATTTCTTATTTTGTAATGTCACTCGCTTCATTTCCTCTTTTAGGGACTCGATGCATTTACTTCTAGGATTATGTATGGAATACATACCTACCTCTGTACATACATATCCACCTGCATGCGGCTGCTACTCAGTGCTGCCCACGTGCTGACAGCTGTTCCTTCCCTCACTGCCCACCTTCCTTTTTGCTCATCAATTCTACTTCATAACAATACCTACAACTCCCTCCCAATTATCTGCCCTTCTACACATGTTTGCTTTCTGACATCAAGTAGATGTGCATAAAAAATAGTACACATCTGTGTCTAGACACAAACAAAATATGTCTGGACCCTCTGAGGAACCTCTGTTCTGCCCCCATTTACTTGGAGAGGTGACTCGGCACTTAACTGCACAGCCTCCAAATAGCAAGTTCAGCCATGAGAGCAGCAGTGAGTTAATCTGGACCTAACGGAAGATTTCATGGAGGTGAGGAAATTATTTCGTCAACCACCCAAAGCAAGCTTAGTAAAAGTCCCTAAGCATGTCAGTTATTTTCCAAAGCAACTCTCGCTGGATCAGTAGATGAAGCCCTTCTCCCTTCACCCAGAGACTCCTCTTTTCAGCCTCTTTCCCTCTTGTCTCTCCGTTTCCTTTTCTTTGAAGGAAAACGTTGAGATAACTATTGGCTTCTCCAACCCATCTAGGAAGGAATCATCTCTAGGATGTGCTTCCTTTATACAGTAGACATGAGTGTGATGGGGTTACTCCCTGATCTGACCTATGTGCATGTGTGTACCAGGTAGAGAGTCACCAAGTCAAACCCCTCTTTTTAGCTCAGCACATTCACATTGTCCTTATGTATCAGCTACACCTATTCATGTGTTTGAAAATGTAAAAACAACTGAAAATTTTTGTGGATTTTTCCTCTGAATTCACAAGAGAGAAGATCAGTGAAGAAAGGAATCGGAGTTGCTTCATCTGTACGTCATTTAATCCAGGGCTTTCTCACTTGTAGATAGTTACAGAAGGAAAACAAAAAGCTCTGTGCGTGTGTGTGTATGTACGCGCACACGCATGTGTGTGTGTGTGTGTTTGCATTCACTTTCAGCTGCTAAATTTTGTCTTTTTCAGCTTTGGCCAAAAAAAAAGGTTTTTAAGTGCTAAATAACATTGAAGAGAGGCAAATATAGCTAAAGCAAGTGAAACTCTTCAAACAATGTGTGATTTTACATAGGTAGCTTTGAGAATGTAGGTTATGACTATGCCCGTATATTTGCAGGTACAATAGCATGCAAATCTGATACCTGTGTTAGAGACTCGGGTTATGTATGTGCTGTCATGCTTGGTGATACTGCTGGCCCTAACTCCGTCCCACGCCTCCCAGCTACTTTGCAGAACTCTAGAAGCTAGAATAGAGTGATATAATTAAATCCACGTGTCTCCCTCCCTCCCTCTCCCTCTCCCTCTCTCCCTCTCTCTCTCTCTCTCTCTCTCTCTCTCTCTCACACACACACACACACACACACACACACACACACACACACAGCCTTAAAAGCATCTGCCCCTTCTTCAGTCCTAGGCCACTCTCAACACCTTACACTTGTTGACAGTGACTTCCCCCCACACAGATTAACTGCCTTCTTCTACATCAAAAGCAGAAAAGAAGACCACTTATTTCTAATATGATATTTAAATGTTTAAAAGCTTGCTTCTGCAATAATGAAGGCATAGGTAGAAAATTTACCTTATTATACAAATATTAAAATTTATATTGTAGCCCAAGTCAGAAATGAAATGTATCATTATAAACAATAAGTAATTCCCACTTAGCACATCGTTATTTTTCTATTACCATATCTGATGTTTAATATTATATGACTGGTGTTACTGGAAACTCAAATTATGATTTATGAAAAAGGGGAAAAGCTTGAACTCTAGAATATTTAAAAGCTCGGTAAGTACAGCTCAATAAATCATTTTTTATTCACTCTCAAATGAAATTTTTTGGTATGTGTATATATATATATATATATAAAAGAGTTGTTTTATATATATAATATATATATTTTATATATATAATATATTTATATATATAGTATTTATATATATTATATATATATGAATCAGTCATTATGGGCTGAATTATGTCCCCCTCAAAAATTCATGTTAAATTCCTAACCCCGATACCTCAGAGTGTGAACATATTTGGAGACAAGGGTCTTTACAGAGGTAATTCAGTTGAAATGAGGTCATTGGAGTGGGCCCTAAGGAAATTTGGACACAGATATGCACAGAGGGAAAACGATCGAAGGCACAGGGAGAGGACAGCCATCTATGAACCAAGAAAAGAGGCCTGGAATAGACCCTTCCCTCATGGCGTTCAGATGGAACCCACCCTCCTGAAACCTTGATCTCAGACTTCTAGCCTCCAGAATTGTGAAAAGATTAATTTCTGTTGTTTACGGTACTTTGTTACAGCAGTGCTAGCAAGCTAATACAGCAGTGAACTAGACTTCACACTAGTTTTCATTTTTGTATATCCTTCGGATCACCCTCATTAGCTGTAGAGATGCAAAATATACGTGTTTATTCTTATGTTTTAAAAAAATCTGTTCCCCACATTTTAAATAACATCATTTGAATATGTGACTTTGGCACTGCACACTCTAGGACTTTAAGCTCATTAATGGTTTCACAATGCTCTCTGCATTAATCCACTCACCCGTCTCCACCCTTGGCCTCCAGATTTCCAGCAGGTGAGCTACGTTTCCCATTACTTGATTCCTTCCACCCCCATCCACCCAACGCCCTGTCTACAGCAGCAGCAAAGGTTAGATCTGAGGAGATTCCTGTCGACTTCTCTACATTTTTTTAGACAGCAGCCTTCACAGCAGCTTAATTTATTACTCTTGTGCATCTGGGCAAAGACCTGAAAATAAAGTTGTCCTGTTTTCTGTAGAATGAAAATAATTCCTGCAATTATTTTTGCCTTGCAAAAGCGAGTGCTGTGAATGCGTGAACCTGCGGCAGAGAGCTCTGGGCCTTGCCCCCTGTGTGACCCAGAAGGAGGACACCAGAAAAATGTTTACCTGCTTCCTGCCCTCTGGATTTCTGATGAGCTCTCTACAGATACTGTTCTTTCCTCCTGAAAAAGTCTTCTTTTCTCTTCCCTGTCTGTGCGCTGAGCAACAGCCAGCCCGCTTTGATTTCCCTGTAGGTTCCTGAAGGCTTTGCATCAGGACCGAGCTGGCTGGAGTCGCGGATAGCGTGCAGAGTATCTCTGCCAGCAGCACTTGTCACCAGGACGCCGGTGCCGTGGATCCTGGGAAAGCACCAGCATCTCTACGAATCTCACAGTGGAGAGAAGGTAGCCCTGAATCCAGCCCTGGGTCGAGCCTTGGAGGCCACTGAGTGTAACAGGGTGCATTGCACTGCTGTGTCTTCCTCTGGAGGAACTCAACCCCTTTAGAGGACCCCAGCCTGAGAATTGCAGCACTAAAAGTTATCATTTGCTCCCATCCAATCATTACACAAAGACAAGCTTGAGTCAAAAATTATCTGACATGACTCAATCGTAAATGACACCAAACACGCTTATACCGATGTTTTAGAATTATCGTTAAAACAGAAACCAAAACTATTCATTTATTTTACAATACCCAAAGAGATCCCACAGGAAGCACTCAGTTTAGGAAGAACTGGTATAATAGAAAAGAACTCTGGACACAGTCCTGACTTCAAGTTCAAGCCTGACCCCTCACTGGCTAGTGACCTTGTGCAAGTTGCAACCTTAGTGTCCTCCTTTGTAAAATGCGAACCAAACTCCTTGGGGCTTTGGTGGGGACCAAGTGAGACAATGCATGCTAAGGGCTTAGTATAGTGCCTGTCACGTTGTAAATACTCAATAAATAGCAACTACTTTTGTGATGCTCAAGAAATGCTGATGATAATAGCTAAAACCTAAAACACAAAGCAAAAGTTAGAAAGGAGGAATGCAGAAGCTTCAGGGGGAAATAAAAAGAAGGTCTCTCAACCCAGTATCTAATTAGTGCAAACACTGTTCTGTTACAGCCTTCCTTGATGCTAATTATTACATAGCTGTTTTGTGTGTGCACAGCTAATGAGCCTCTGAGCACGGAATTTACCAAGGGAGATGGAAGCAGACACACAGCATGAAGTAAACTCTACAAACATTTATAGTTCCTGGTCCTCACGTCTGTCCCAGCCATTAGAAACAAAATTTTTTTAATAAGGATGGGAGTAAAACACCCAGGTGACTCTTCTTCCAGGTGAGTGTCCTGTGCTTTAACTGTGATTTCTCTATACATTTTTTGGCAGCCAATGAATGAATGATGTGCTCTAGCGAGCCAGACCAGGACAGTTTAGTTGGACACATCATTCATTCATCAAGTCGGTACTATATGTTGAGCTCCTCTCAGGGACTAGGGACATGAGATGTGGTAACTTGCAAAGGGGAATGGGTTGTGGCTCCTGACCTCAAGAGGTTCAGGGTAGGGCAAGGCAGACATGCACTCACGGCAGAGGCAGGGATGAAAGTCTTATCAGAGGAGCCAGCCCTCGGAGAAAAGGCAGCGACTCAAGGCTCGGGAAGGGAAGTCTGTCAAGTTCTCATATTGATCTCTTTTCTAATCCTTGAACAAAACAAGCTCTTTTTGGCCTCAGGACTTTGAACTTCCCCTTGTTTCATTTAGAACATTAGTATGGGTAGCTGCTCTATGTCTTCAAGTCCAAGTTCAAAAGTTACCCCTCAAAGGAGCTTTCCCCAGTTTCTCTATCTAACTTAGCCCCCAGCCCCCTTCCCTTTTGGTCACTCGGACAGTTGGCTCTTTAGATTTTAAGACCACTTACTCTAATATGTAGTTCTAATTTTAATTACTAGTTATTTATTTTGGTCACTGTTATCTACCCACCACCACCACTAGAGCATAGCAGTAAGAGGGAAGGAAACTTGTTTAATATCAGTAGCACCTAACATACAACCTTTACCACTGTAGGCTCTTAATAGATTTTATAGATAAATGAATAAATTGGAAACAATGCCAAGGGACAGCATGCTGCTCTCCTTCATAGCCTTTGTACCCTGAGCAGTACACTGGGACGTATCCTCCTGTTTTTCCTGTTGCACTATAGGTCCATACAGGTCACTGATTTATCCCTGGTGCTAACTCTAGCCTATAGAACCCACTCCGTAAATACTTGCTCAATGAACGAGCTGGGTTTTACAGAATGAAATGTATGAAGTATAGAAGAAGGAGAACAAGTTCCAGGTTTCTACAACCATAGGTGCAGAGAAATGGACATATAAGAGTTCATGGCCCGTTCGGCCATCTCTGGGAGTTTGATGTGGCTGAGGCAGAGTATACAGGCAATGCCAGGAACAAGGATCTGGCAGGAGCCAAACTGGATGATCACGTCCTGCTAACGAGCCAGGATCTGATTCTGTTGCTGGTGGAAGTGAGGATAAAAGAGGGATTTTAGGAAGAATAAATGGGTCTGAAATTCATTACCTTTCTTAGATAAGAAACTGAGATGCCCATGTTGAATAGATACAGGGGTAGGAGCTGTACGTAATGCAGGAGATCTAGAGTCAGGCTGCCTTGTATTTAAGTCCTGGCTCCTCTGCCTATTAGCTGTATCACCTTACGCTAGGCATCTCACTTCTCTAAGCCATAGTTTCCTTATACATAAAATTGGGGATGATCATAGTAACTATTTCACAGAGTTTTTGTGAATATTCAATGACACAATGTATGAGCAATGTACCCAGCTATAATCAAAACCTACTAGGCTCTCATGAAATATTAACTATAATTACTATCATTGTAATCACCATAATTCTTTTGCCTGAAAAGGTGCTGAGGGAAACGCACCTCAAGAAATCCATTTGGAAGGAAGGAAACAGTCTGAAAAACACTGCACATTTATCAGGCATTTTTACATAAATTACTTCATCTTTACAATAGTGCTATGAGATGTTCATTGAAGACTTTAGTTTACAGAAGACAAAACAGATATTCTAATAAGAAAGTTGCAGAATTAGATTTTCTCACTTCAAGAACAGTATCATGGATGGGAAATAAAATAGACATTCAAAGATTTCCACAAGCAGAATAAAAAAGAAATGAAAACCTTGAGGCCAAACTGAATAAGAGTGTTTCCCTCTGATCAAAAAGAACAAAATCCCCATAAGATGCCCCAGGCTGCCTCTTTCTGGTCAAATACAAGGGCAGCAGCCATCAACCCCATCAGGGGTCTTAGAGGTGAGGGAGCACATTCCAGGCTGGCCTACAGTGGGATTCTGTGCATTCACCTCTCTCAACACAGTTAAAAGTCTCTCAGCCTAGCAAAGCTCATCCACAGAGGGCTGCATGCTCATTCCCAAGGGATGTCAGAGCCCAGAAAATAGAAAGAAATGTTGGGGAGCATCTTTTATCTTTAAAAGAACTAACAAAAGAATCTACTTAGCGGGAGAGAATTGAGAATGCTGGGAATATCACTTTACTGACCCCCTTTCCCATTTAATGATCAGTTGCTAAATGCTGTGTCCTGCACACAGCTGAATCTCACACTTAAATGGTTGCTGTCCTTTTGATCTTTAAAGATGAATTGCCAAACCTGAGAGGGCTAGGAAATCATCCAAAAAGAGAGAGCAGCAACATGGCAAAACTTTTAGAAATAGCTGGGAAGAACTAAAAGGAATTAGGGTTATCGAGAGCAGGGAAGTTTAACAAGGACTTGGTACCAGCAGAGCATGAATTGGTGGACAGGACAGCAAGAGGGATTAACACTGTTGCCTGGACCACTTGTGCACAGACGTCCATCCATGTGCTTCTCCCTCTGCCCACCCCAGAAACCATTTGTGAATACCCTTCTGTCAGGCAAACTTGGAAGCAGATATATGCCAAGCTGGCCTGTCAGTATCAAAAGGAGTTTCACAATACTTCACAATATTTATGTGTCTTGTTTATAAAGCAACTAATAATTTCCAGGTCAATCATAACTCAAGATTCTAGAACGATCCAAGATGGTCATTAGGCTATATCATTTGTGGCACCTATAGGAAAATCTCAGTTCACCTAGGTGCCTTCCACACAAGCCCCCACCTTGGCCTCATCTTTGACTCTGCACTCTGGTGATAGCTACCAGCAGCCTGCTCCCCTGGGCTGTACCTGCTCCCACAGACAGCACTGCCTGGAGAACCACAGCTTCCCCACAGAAGGGCCCATCCTGAGTCCCATTCAGCTCGGCCATCTTCTAATTCTACAGTGAGTCCATCCTCCAGGGGGACCACTGAGAAACACTTGTGTCTTGGAGAACAGTTATTTGCCCTCCGAAGGGTTCTCTGCTCTGATCTTTGATATAGCACTGTCAGCCCAGACTGGCCACAGCTCAATTATTCCTGTGCATTATTTTCAAACTGAAAAGACTGAAATGACTCAACAAAGAATGACTGGTGGTTCCAAGAAGGAAAGACCTGACTCTCTCTACAGTTGAGTACTCAACTGGTCCAATATGATTACTCTGGGCAGCTTTCTCTCCAAGAAATGTCATCAATGCCTCTTCTAGACCGACAGGAGAGAAGGGTAGGTCTGATGATATACACCAACACCTACTCCCTGAAAGATCACTTACTAAAGAGCAATTCAAATCCCTTTCAGCTTCTCTTCTCATATTTACAGGCAGAGTTTGGAAAGTTATAGACATTTCCCAGACGCTCTTACAACAGAATTTTATGTGACCTACTTTCTACCATGCAGGCACTCTTAAATGAGTCTTAGAGGGAGAAGTGAACAAGTAGAAAATAAGGCCAAATTTGGGGATATTGGACATTTTGGCAAGAAAGGAGGTGGATGTATCTGGTTTTAGGGGTACAGGGAAGGTGAAGTTTCCAGTGTCCAATTCTTAGTATTATATGTGCTGAGCAGTGGGTAATTTCAGCAAGAGGGTCTCTGCTATATCAGTCACGTATGGTGTGATTAGACATTTCTCTTGAATCTCTTGCCTTCTCTGCAATGTTGATGGATCCAGGTCAAATCCTCTGGCCCTTGCAGAGATTGTGTGAGCTTGCTGCGGCTAAAAACTCTGACAGATAACGGGATTTTCTCAATGAAAAATTTTAATTAATGCTCTCAATCTCTTTTCCTAAGAAATTAAAATCTCAAGAGCCCACACAATTGCTCACCAATGTCTCCCTGCCGGATTCTGGCAGCAATTAAGCAAATTCCAGTTGTAACCTTTCAGTCAATCAATGACCTTCCCCAGAGCAATCTGTCCCCATCCCCAGGAAAGCTACATTCCAATTTTGCATCTTTCAATTCTTATGTCTACCTTAGAACATCAATAGTCTCCCTTCTTCTGTGTATATAATATAGAAGTGAATGACTAAAACCTCTCTTCAGATTAAGTGGGATTCCAACACAAGAGAACCTTTAGATAAGGATTTCCAACCTGATATCTGGTATCACTGAAAGTGTGGACCAAGGCTAGAGAATAGAGTTTGTACAATATTGACACAGCCATAGGAAGGACCGCTTCTCTACCTCAAAAGGTAATGCTGTTAGAATGGAGTGTAATGAATTTTAAGACAATTTTTAACCAAAGCAAGTGGGATATTTAGTAATTTAGTAATTTCCCAAAGTTTAGATGGCAATTCTAGATATTAAGCGCCTCCTCTCCCCAAGCACGTCTTTTTTTCCCCCAGTACTTTATTTTATTTTATTTTATTTTAACTGGAGTATAATTGTTTTACAATGTTGTGTTAGTTTCTGCTATACAATGAAATGAATCAGCTATATGTATACATATCTCCCCTCCCTCTTGGACCTCCCTCCCATTCCCCCCACCACCATCCCGTCCATATAGGTCATCACAGAGAACTGAGCTGAGCTCCCTGTGCTATACTGCAGGTTCCCACTAGCTAGCTATTTTACACATGGTAGTGTATTTATGTCAAAACTAATCTCCCAATTCATCCCACCCTCCCCCTCTCCCACTGTGTCCATGCGTCCGTTCTCTCCTCTCCCCAAGCAAGTCTTTTAATCTTTTAGCCTTTTTAATAATCAAGTCACAACGATTATCCCACAAGGGGGATGTTTTCCCATCTTTCCTCAATTTCATGCTGGGTTGTCACAGCCTTCCCAACATCTTCATATTCCATTCTAAAATTTAAAGAGCATGTTTTTCACACTGAAAATCATGCAGTTTGCATATTGATCCACTACCATTTCCCAAAACAAGAGGCCAGTAACCGAACAAAAGAGTTTTATAAAACAAAAAAAAAAACAGACCAAAAAATCCCAGAACCTGATGATGTGTTTCACGAGGAGGATAATGATGTGTGGTGAAAAAAAGGTACATGCTAGCTATAAGGTCGGTGACTGGGTTTAAAAAGGCAGAATAATGATGTCAAAAGAGCACAAAGCCTGGAACTGATTCTGCTACTCAACAAGAGGGGGACTTGGATGAATCACTGATTTTTTTTGTCCTCATTTGTTACATGAGGGTCCCATCAATCACAGGCAAGGTCCCTAGAAGCTCTACCATGTAATGAGTCTAGGAATTGAGATTTATCTAATACTACCAGAGTTTCATGAGTTTGTAAAACCTAGTGGCAGCACGGTGCAATTGAAAAGGCAGTGGGTCTTCTGAGTCAGTCTGACTTTGAATTTGAATCCTGGTTTCAACACTTACAAGCTGTGAAACCTCGGGCAAGTTGCTTAACCTCTCTGAGCCTGTATTTTCTTATATATAAAGTAGGATAAATAAAATGCACTACATAGTGTTGCTTTGAAGCTTAAATTAAGCTTCAAGTTAAATTAAATGATGAGGTAAAAAGGAACAAAATTGGGTCATTTGTAGAGACGTGGATGGACCTCGAGACTGGCCTTCAGAGTGAAGTAAGTCAGAAAGAGAAAAACAAATATCGTATATTAACGCATATATGTGGAATCTAGAAAAAATGGTACAGATGAACCGGTTTGCAAGAAAGAAATAGAGACACAGATGTAGAGAACAAACGTATGGACACAAAGGGGTGAAGGGGGGGTGGGATGAATTGGGAGATTGGGATTGACATATATGCACTAAGGCGTATAAAACAGATCCCTAATGAGAACCCGCTGTATAGCACAGAGAACTCCACTTCGCTGTACAGTAGAAACTAACACAACATTGTAAAACAACTATATCCCAATAAAAAAAATAATAAAATTAAATGATGAGGAGTGCCTATGACAGTGCCCGAGTCAAAATTAGCGGGTCCCCTACCTTCCTCTGTCTTTTTCATGTCCTCAGCTAAAATAGGAGAGAGCATTGATGACTTAGTCTTTCCTGAATAAAGGAAGAAACTAATTTATTACTGTATAACTTTGAGAAAAATTTGCTTAAATGACTTCTTTACTCCAGCTTCCACCAGTCTTTGGTGGATCTAGTCTACAAAACCTTTTTCTCCTCTTTTAGCATTTATTTATTTTACAAATATTTATCCAGCACTTAACTATGTGCTACTCCATGTTCTAAGCAAAAGGGATACAGTGGAGAACAAAATAGATCAGGTCCCCATCCTCCTGAAACTTATGTTCTGGGAGATGTCTTTCATAACAATTTTAGAAATAATGTCCTAGAAACTGTCTTCTTCCATTTGGGCATCATCCTGCACATCAGTATTGGGCTTTACAAACCTCACCTTCTCCTATTTCAAAGGAAAATAAACTCATGGAGGTTACCTTATACTCATAAGAGATTAAGTGAGAAATCTGCAGGGTATAAAAGAGAACATGAATTTAGAGTCAACCAAATGTGGACTCTGTCATTTATTAGAGACGTAACCCTGGGCAAATATTGAATAAATTAACCAGGGTTCCTCAGTTTCCTTCATACCACTATTTACTTGCAAGGATATATGGAATTTTTATGAGATAATATATGTAAAACACTTAAAGCAAGGCGTGAGATTAGAAACAGAACAATACTAATCATAATAGAGATTCCATCTTATTACTTGTTTTTCCATTGATCAGAAATAAAGGAGCTATCTTAAGTGCAGAAGTTCACACAGGGAAAGCTGTAATATCCATTCATGATTATTTGAGAAAAATGGTATAAATATATATGAAACCCACACATGCCACCTGTTACATTTTACTTAAACCAGGAAACGTATGTCATGGAAAGTGTGAGTGAATCCCATTAAGAAAATCTTCTATCTGACATGTCTCCCTAGCTCAACTTGTAGGATAAGATTATTCTTTGTGCAGAGTTCCTGGTGCCAAAACAGGATTCATAGAACCCTCCACTGTTGAGAGGGAAAAGATTAGTCTTAACAAAGGTATGTTATGCACAAAAAGATGACATTTTAATGACCTACGAAATGCATAACTGGTAATGTTGTGAAATACAGACCTCAGGGTAATTCCATTTTCAATTGATTATCTACCTTAATTTTTGACATAAAAAATTACAGAATGTCTACACACTTGAAATATTTTTACCACTATTTTTCAAGCCTGAATCAGACTTTTAACCTTCATTACATATCACTAAATGGGAAATGTAAAACGGTGAACTATTCACCAGTCCAATTAAAAAGGAGCCTCACTTAATGTATTTATCAAATATCCTGAGGAGTCTTTTTTAATCACGTTCCCATTTTGTCCGATATATTCCAAACTTTTCAACATTCTCCATATTCACCCAGCCCCACCATCATCCACCACCTACTTAATCACGATCCCATTTTTTTCCTCCCCATCCATTAAGCTGCAGTTTCTCTCACCACAGGAGAGAACAAGGATGGCATGTGTGCTTGTGTGTGTGTGTGTGTGTGTGTGTGTGTGTGTGTGTCTATGAATTTCACACTAGAGCAGTAAGTCTCAATTTTAGTTGATACTGAAATCTCCTAAAGAACATTTTAGTTTTCAAAATGACTGATGCTGATTTAGTTGGTCTGGGTTATACTTGGGTACTGGGACTTTTATAAGTTCCCATAGAAAATTGTGTGTGCAGCCCAGGTTGAGAAGCACTGGACTGGAACATAGAGACGTCTTCAATCCCTTTTCTTTTCCCACTCTATATTTATGCTGAAGATGTTGGTTCTCTGCCTAGGTTAAAAATCAGTTACTTTGAAAACTGTATCTGTTAGTTCTTCCACTTTGGGGACTATCTCACTGAATAGATAAGGCCACTGATTTCCATTAGATCTGTGTAGTTGTCTCCAGATGAGTGACATTTGTACAGTTGGCACACGAACTCAGTGCCCTGACCCTAGCCCCATGTCATGCCTTCCAGATATGCACTACAGTCAGCAGAGGCTTCCCTGCTCTGGAAAGAGCAGCCTGAATCCTAGACATTCACCTGCAGGTCCACCCTGCTTCTAGCCATCCTGAAGTGGGAGGTAACCATTTCTATGGACCACCTCATCAGAGGCTAAAAGAGTGAGGCCTGTGAAAGGGGTCCTTCCTGACCATCAGTGGCAAGTCAGCCAATCCTCCCCAGTTTCTGGGGATATTCTTATATTCATTTATTATGGATTTCATTTTTCTGAGTTTCTCCTTATAATTAATCTAGCCCGTATGAATTTTCAGGTCCATTTTAGAATCAAAAATGAGCAAAGGCCAAGGAGATACTTTAATGCAGAGTTCACTGAGGCCCACTGTATTCATTTGCTAGGGCTGCCATACACCGAACCAAAGAGTACGTGGCTTAAATAATAGAAATTGATTTTCTCACAGTTCTGGAGGCCAGAAGTCCAAAATCGAGATGTCAGCAGGGCTGATTTCTTCTGAGGCCTTGCTCACTGGCTTGTAGATGGCTGTCTTCTCCCTGTGTCTTCACATGGTCTTCCTTGTGTGTCCGCCTGTGTCCTAATCTCCTCTTCTTATATGCCAGTCATATTGGAATAGGCCCACCCATATGACTTCATTTAACTCTGATCTCCTCTTTAAAGGCTCTCTCTCCACATACAGTCACATTCTGAGGTGCTGTGGGTTAGGACTTCAACATTTGAATTTTGGGGGAAATAACTCAGCCCATACAACAATGAAATAAAAGAGTTTAACACCTCTTTGTCTTCCCTCAGCTGGGATTCTATTTGTATGAAACCATGGCCGTGATATTTGGTTTGGTTTACTTTCTCCAGCATGAGAGCAGAGTCTGACTTTCTGGGAATGGATAGAAAGATAGCTCTACGTAATTCTGAAATTCCATGATAAATGTAGTTGGTAAGCTAATCTAACTAAACAAATATAAAGGCTCTGAAAAAAATATTAGAAATACAGAACCTATCAAGTTATGTGGTAGAAAAAGGAAAAATATAAAATAATTTAACTGATTTCATGAAAACTATATATGTTGATAATCTAGGAGAGACTTGATTTTTAATTTTCAGCCTCTTGATCTTTCTAAGTTTGTCCATACTTGTCAGGATGTAGTCCTGATTTAGGGCTTGAAATATATAGTCACCATGCAGCTGTCTTAATTGGCCTGTTTTGCTAAGTTGTTTATTTGTGCGAGGAGACTGTTCCTACCCCCCCATCTGTGCGGAGGACTTCAATTTGAATTCATCAGTTGCCTGCTGAAAAGTACTTGTACGATGCTCAATATATGAGCCTTTCTCAGTCCCTTTCTAAAGGTAATTCACCCAAGATTTCCTTCTGGAAAATTTGAGTTTGCACATCTGAAGATCCTGCCTGAGTCCGTCAATCCACTCAGATTAAAATTATGGTTCAGGGGCTTCCCTGGTGGCGCAGTGGTTGAGAGTCTGCCTGCCAATGCAGGGGACACGGGTTCGAGCCCTGGTCTGGGAGGATCCCACATGCCGCGGAGCAACTAGGCCCGTGAGCCACAAGTACTGAGCCTGCGCGTCTGGAGCCTGTGCTCCGCAACAAGAGAGGCCGCGATAGTGAGGCCCGCGCACCGCGATGAAGAGTGGCCCCTGCTTGCCACAACTAGAGAAAGCCCTCGCACAGAAACGAAGACCCAACACAGCAAAAATAAATTAATTAATTAATAAAGTCCTACCCCCAACATCTTCTTTTAAAAAAAAAAAAAAATTATGGTTCAAAGGCAGGAACCTACCTTGAGGTTTGGGCTTAGTCAGTTTGCCACAGGGCTTGGAGATGGTGACTGTCTTCTGACAGTCAGCGTTGTGGAGGGCTCGCTTCAGGCTTCCAGTTCTGGTCTTCAAGGCCGTGTTCAGGTCACATTCTCCCCAGGCCTGGAACTGGTATTTGCACTCCGCTAGAGGCAGGGTAGGACCAAACAGAAATCTGTGAGTTCCTCTTGGAGTGCCATGAAAATAGACACTTTTGTTAACTTTTTGTAGTGAGGTAATTGTAGGTTCACATGCAAGAAATAATACAGAGAGATCCCATATACCCTGCACCCAGTTTCCCTCAGTGGTGATATCCTGCATAGCTATAGTCCAATAGCGCCACCAGGAAATTGACGTGGACACAGTCCATAGATGTTATTTAGGTTTCCCCAGTTTCACCTGCACTCATTGGTGTATATGTACGTGTGCACATTTAATCCTCTGTGACTTTATCACATGTGTAGGTAAGAGTGAGTACCCCCACCGTTAGTATTCAAACAACTTCTAACACAAGGGTCCCTCGGGTTATCCTTTTACAGTCAGAACTTAGATTCCTTCTTCCTTTCCTACCTCCTTAACCCTTGGCAATTACTAATCTGTTCTCCACCTCTGTAATTGTGTCATTTTACGAATGTTATATAAATGGAATCATACAGTATGTAATCTTTTGAGACTGGCTTGTTTTGCTCAGCAAAATTTCCTGAAGGTCCATCCAAGTTGTATTAATCAACAGTCTGTTCCTTTGTTGAGGAATCCTCCATGGTATGGATGTACCCCAGTTTGTTTAACCATTCACCAGCTGAAAGTAGCCGCTAAAGCTGCTGTATACATTCATGCGTAGGTTTTTATAAGAACATAAATTTCCACTTCTCTAGGATAGGTGCCTAAGAGTGAAACCGCTGCATTGTATGGCAAACGCAAGTTCAGTTTTGTGAAAAACTGCCATACTCTTTGCCAGTGTGGCTCTACTATTCTGTCTTCCCATCACCGATGTACGAGTGATCTAGTTTCTCTGCATCCTCGCTAGCAATTGATGTTATTTCTAATTTTAGCCGTTCTGATAGGTGTGTAGTATATAGTGATGTCTCTTGGTTTTCATTTGTATTTTCCTAATGGAGAAAAGATGGTGAACATCTTTTCAGGTGTTTATTTGCCACCTATATATCCTCTTCAGTAAAATGTTTGTTCACGTCTTTTGCCCACTTTCTAATTGGATTGTTAGTTTTGAGAGCTCTTTATATATTCGAGGTATAAGACCTTTAAGACACACTTTTTAGGACATTTTGCATGTAGTTCTTTAGGGTACCCATATAGAATTTAAGATCAAGTGTACCTGAATTTCACCATGCCTTTATAGAATTTACCTCCATTCATAAAAAGTTATAACCCCAAAGGTTGTAGAGAATGAAAAAGATATAGTGCGTATATTCATTATCCTTCTCCATTGATCAATAGGCCAAAGCACATTTCTGTAAACCAGTGAGAATATTTGGGGCATTGTGTCCCACTATGGCTGAGAAAGACAAAGAATCTAGAATGTGAAAAAACAGGCAATTTGGGTGTTCAGTGGTGGGTTTAAAGTTGGAAGTGTGAAAGATTCCTTCTCAAATAAGGAGGTGAGGTCAGCATGAAACTGGCAATAGTCAGTGAGAGAAAATCTGTGAAAAGTGGCTCATAGTAGCCCTGCTGGATCTGGTAAGTAAATCTATGAAACAGTGTGGAGAGTGGGGAGGGAAAAAAAAGAGAGAGAGGGCCTGGAAGTAACAGAAAGAGACCTGGAGGAGGAGGAGAATAAGTAAGAAAAGAGGAAGGGAAGATCAAAGGAATCTAGAAATAGAAGAAGGAAAGAGAACACTGCTAGGAGGGATCAAGGGCATATTTTCTGTCCATTTTGGTAAGACAGTGGCCTCAGTCAGGGACTATTCTGACAAGCCCACCGAAAGGAAACATGCAGCAATATCTGGAGATATTTTCAGTTGGTGCAGTTGGTGAGGTGGGGAGCACCACAAGAAACTAGTGGGTAGAAGTCAGAGATGCAGTTAATTATCCTACAATGCACAGGACAGCCCTCCCTCCAGGACAAAAAACTGTCTGGCCCCAAATTCTGGTAGAATTGAAAATGAGGGACCTGGGGTTAGGCAAGATGCTTGGTTATTTTGCATCTGATAAAATAAACTTGTTAAAATAATAAATAGAGTCAACCTCAAAAAGATGCCTGATGGAAGAATGACAGAATTATCTCAGGGTGGACAACTAAATCAATAGGACAGAAGGGGTGGGATTTACCTCCAAATTGCTTTTTCCAGTTGCAGGGGATCTTACATCTCTGGGTCTTCATGGTTTGTTTACACTCAGCTCCGGTCCGGGTGCCCTCCCGGGTGCCCAGCCCACAGTCCCCACTGGTGGGCACACACACACTCCACTGCCATTCTCCACAGTCGGACTTCTTCACTTTCTTTTCTGAAAGGGCGGAAGGAAAAACAATCAACGTCCAGAAAACTCTTTAACTGCTAGATATAACCAAGTTAATTCCTGAGCTCCATAATTGCATGGTTGTGCTTTTAACCTCTATCTTCAGTGTCCAGTAAAGAGTAGGAACTCGATAGGTGTTAGCTGAATGGTTGAATCAACCAATGACCAAGAGAATGGAGAAAGAAACCTAAGGAGCTAGAACTAATATTCATTTAACTCTTACTATGTGCCAGGGACTGTGCTAAGTGATTTACTGACATCTTTTAGAAGTAAACATTTCTGAAAAAGAGAAGATGATCAAAGTCAGTTAAACCTAAAAAATGAGAAAATATTCTTTGAGAAGTAACAGTTGTCAGATTAGCCATTTCAATGCATGTCAATGTTCCTTTCTCTGTCTTATAGATGGAATAGCATAAATTAAATGTGGTGGACCACAGATGTAATAGACTCTCAGCTCCACAGCCTCCTTATGACATTGCGAGTGACACAGAAAAGGTGCTTTATCCTCTCTAAGGTTCAGTTTCCTCCTTTGTAAATATGAGATAAAACAAAACTTGCTTGCAGGACTCTTTTTGAGGAAGAGTGTCAACATAAGTAAAACACTTGATTGCTGGTCAATTTTCTGTATGTTGTAGCTGTTAATATGATCATTATTATTTCAGTCAATAGTTAATGATCACCGCCTATACTTCAGGACTTAAGAGTGTGGGGTGGAATCAGAGGGGATGTCACTTAGGTTCCTTTAAATACTTGGAAGGAAGGAAGGGGGGAAGAAAGAAAAGGAGGGAGGGAGGGAAGGAGGAAAGACAAAAATCAGGTAGTTGGATTAGATGGCTGTGAATCAGTGAAGAGTTTTGTGTTCATAACCGTATTGCTTACCTGGTTTCTCTTTCTTTCCTGCTTCAGCAGTATCCACAGCTGCTAAAATGAAGATAAATGCCAGGAGGGCAGCTGCAAATTTCCGACGCTGCTGCAGGTACTGTTGAGTCTGCATTCTAGGAACAAACAGAGAGACAGAAGAAGGTGGTGTCAACCGAAGTAACTATAGTCATCCTTATAACTCCCGACAATTCGCAAAAACAGCCATGGTGTTGTAGCCCACGTGGATACTCTGAATGGACACAATGAATGGATTACCTGTGCAAGTATATGTTTGCTGTTACCTTCAGAGGCATCAGTAATGACCAACATCTCAGATTTTTTTTTTATCGTTTCCATCATCATGATTATCTTATCCTCATAGTTCTATTATTCATTGGTCCACTGAAGAGTAAAGCCCAAAACAGAAGAAGAGCTAGCACACCTTTGATCTATAGCAAAAACACTTCTAAACTCACATGTGCTGAAAATCCACTAAATTCTAGGATGGAATGAAGAGCTTACACTTACTCATCATTTGAAATTCTCCACATTTGATATGAATAAAAATCCCAGGATAACATTATGAAGACTCCCTTAGAACTTAAAGTCATTTGCGACAGCCTAGTGGCAGTATGATTGCCTTGCTAAGCAAACTTGGGAAGTCTCAGTTCAAGCCCCAGGACAGCCCACTTCTTGAAGCTACACCAACTCACTGGCCGCAGCAACTCACCTGGCAGTCATTTATCTCTATCTGGTATGTTCATGGTGTTTTATACTTCATATAAAAATGACAGTAATAACATATGGTCATTAACTCTGAGAATTTTTCTTCCAGAAGTATAGATTGTATAGCTTGTTTAGATAATTTTACATTCTCATGAATGTAAACAATAAAACGTCACACATATAAGGGATTGAGATCACCCTATTATGCAATTTGCTTTTCCTCATTCAAACACATCTATGAAATGATGTCCTTGTCCGTGAATTTTTCCCCCTTTCTGTGACATTGGAAATGCTATCCCTTATTAGTGTTTTTTTAATTGATGACTCTAGATTCCATTGTATGGATGAAGCATATTTCATCTATCAGTTAAAGTTAGTATGTTGGTCGTTTGGTCCTTTCAATGAATCTTACATCCTACACAGCTACTCAGCATCTCCATTACTTTCTAAAATCTAAAATTAGGTGTTTTGTTCTTCCTCTTAACGCTAAATTTTTATAACTATACTTCACTGATGGTCAGACAGAAGAGTTCCTACTGATGCTGAGACTTTTCCTATGACTCTCATTGGACATGAACTATATGAGAAGCCAATCTGGATGTACTGGTTGGCAAGCCTTCTCAGAGTTGAGTACCCTGGTGCATCTACACTACTATACATATATCACTTAGCCATGCGTCATTTACAATTATTAGGTGTAATGTGAACCAAGGTGAAGGTCTTCTGTTGTTTTCTCCAAAGGCTGTCCAAGAACATACTGTCAGTGACTAACCACTTTGGTGGCAGAAACTTTTCATCTGAACTTTCTTAAAGGGTAAGTTAACTTTTAAATTCAGAACTTTAAAATTTTAATGTATTTCTTTCCAAGTTGGAATACACCTTTATGTTTCACAATTACCTTTGAATACCTGAAATATTTAGATTGTGAATTAGATGAGAATTCAGAAATTTCCATCATGAAAGCACAGCTCTTGAGAGAACTTTCTGACCAAGCAATGGAGAGATGCTTGCAGAGCCTTGTAAAGAAATGTCACTGAGGAAACATGGCCACTTGGCAGAAACAGAAAGAACTCTTCCATAAATAACACACACACACAGAGTTATTAATAGAAAGGTGCTATTGCTGGCTATTTTAACCTCAGCATTTCTAGTTTGACATTGCTAAGTTCTTACTTTTATAATTATTTCCAAAAAGCTTTCTCTCAATCAAGTTAAATTCACTTAATTTCAAGAAAAAAAAAATCCCACATGGGCCAGAATTTCCTGACCAAAAATTTCTTTTGAGTCATAGAATGGTCAAGTGATCTTAACTATAGTGGGAGCAGAGAGGAAGGAAGGAGAGAGGAATTGGGATGAGAGTTGGTAGAACGGAAGTGCACTCTAGTCTATGTTATTTCTCCTATTGATTCAGAAAAATTTGGCATCTTAATTAGTGGGCAAGCGGTTAATTTCAGCTTTTAGATGTTCTAAAGAAAAATGCATGCAATTCCATGTGTACAGGGAAAACGTGTAAAGTGTGTGATCAGCAATAGGTGTGAGTTGGAGAATCTTCTCAACCTCTTTTCCCTTCCCTCCTGTTTTGCCTACCATTCTGTTTAAGCCTCTATTTTGATAGCTTTAGATTTTTTTGGGTAGAGCAAATGAAAAAATGGTTATTTAAAAGAAGAGAGTAAGGGAGTTTAGAAAAGAGATGACTCAAATTATCCAAAAGCCCAAGTAGCATGCTGGTGCCTTGGTACCGTGGTAAAAACTTGGGTAATTAAACATGTGTAGATAACAGTTTCCCTTGCTTGTAGTATTTGCATAGTTGATTGTTTATTTGTCCTTAGCATCAAACAAAGGCAAAAGCATCTGTATATGGTTTAACCCTGCCTGCTATCCAACAGTTGCTAGATGAGCATGGAGGCAAGAACATTGACCTTAAGGAAGTGGTCAGGATCATGACTTATTTTTCACACGGAGGGAAATAAAACAGTGGCAGAATAAGCCTTGCTAAGTCAGCTCAGTTCTTTTGAATAATTTACTTATTTTCACCCCCTCCTACTGCCATCTTGTGTTGTGCTTGCTCTGACAGATTTAATTTCATAGGGTTTAACGGTTAAGTTGAAGACTACCCTAGATGTCTGTTGTCTGGAAATTATTGTTGAGTTATCTCAATCACTAATAAGTATGAAGTTCAGAGTTTCCCCTGAGTTGGTTTGTGAAACCAACTCAGGGGAAAAGTGTTAATTTATTAAGTCTTGGTCACTTCTATGGAGAAATCGCTGATGAAAAGGAAAAGAGAGCTCTTCTTTCCTTTAGCATTTTAATAGGATCTAGAATTTTTAAAGATGATTAACATCTCGTGTAAACACAAAACAAGAATGCTGGTATCTGTCTCTTAGTGATCTGTTTGGAATGACTAATATAGGATTTGAGGCAGAAGCTTTGGCTTAAACTTCAGCTCCACCATATAATTTTTGGAATGTTCTTGGGCAAATCACAACCATTTGAACCGCTGTTTTGACATCTACAAAGTGGGTTTGATTATAACAACAACTTGAGAGGTTTATTGTGAAAATGCAAGATGTAGACACAGAGCTAACCCAGAATATCAAGAAATATATTATTAGTTGTTGAATAAAGTTAATTCACCCCTACACTCGTATTACTTACTAAAAGGAAGTACTTCTTTTTATTAAGACATAACAAGCATGACACTTTAAGCCGTGTAATATCTAAAATCAAAAGATAAAAAATTTAAAAAACAAAAAAGGAGACAGAGATATGATTTAATGCCAACTAAAGATTTGTTCAGCTTTCTAAGGATACAAATTTGTTCAGCCTTTTGACTTCTTAAAAAGTTAAAATAAACTCAAGGACCTTCATGCCCAGTATTTCTTTGGAGTTCGCTGAAGTAAAGAGACTCCATGTTGAGAATTAGGGAAACTGTTGATGTAATTTAACGTGTATGAAATGGAAAAAAAATCTAACTTTGCAACTGCATTTTATGCCTCTTGTGTGGTGAAACTATTCTACTGTCCTCTTTATTTCAAGTACCTAGGATAGGGACCCAGCACTTAGTTGCCACTCAGTAAAATTTTTGCCAGCAAAAATTATCGCCAAAACATGGTATCAAACAGAGGAATTAATATTCATGCTAAAATGATGTCTCAGCCCTTTGTCTATACCATGGGATATAAAATTCACTGAAGAAATTGGGCTGAAAACAACCAGAATCTAAAGCAGTTTCATACATACAGGAATGGTCAGTGAATGATTTGCAGTGCTTCTGCATCATATATTACACATCATCAGACTTTTCTAGATATTTTGTGATCTACCTGCCTAAATTTCTGTGAAAAAGTATTTTTTTTCCTTTTTGTAGGTCACTTTTCTTTATTTTCACCAACTCTTCTTCAAGTCGTAATCCTCATATTGATTTATTTTCAAATGGTTTGGTCATTGCCTTAGATTCCTAAAGTCTCATATAAATAGCCATTATGTTTACAATGGAATCTTTTGCTAAATCAGACCTTCACTTTGACCTTGTTAAGCTTATTTAAACACCAAGCCTTGAAAAGAATGTGTCCCAAGCACGTGTGTGCATGATGACCTCAGGTACACTCTACTCACACCCCAGAAATGAGTCCAACAGTGTTCCATCTTTGATTTTAACTAAGTGCATTATCAATTAGATGGATAAAGAAGGACATTCACTTAATTTTGTACAACTCAATAAAAACAGGCAGCTTTAAGGCTGAAATATTTTCATGGCATGGTGGCACCTGCTGGAAAAATGTGATATTTTAAGACATCTTCTTTAGACATCTATTCACTGATTTTTAGAGCACCTACTAAGGGCCAGGTGTATGCTGGGCATGGGAACATGATAAAAGAATATGATTCAGCCCTCCCCCTAAAGGAGTTCTGTCTAACTGGGAGAAAAGGGAGAGAAATGATTCACTATGGTAAACATCATTAAAAGTTTATACACGTAGTGCTAGCTCAGTACATAGGCTCAAGTGATAATTTTGCTTAGCAAGGTTGAGTGAGGTAGAGGGCTGGGTATATTTTATCTTTTTTTTTTTTTTTTAATAGTTGAAGTCTTCTAAATAAAGAAAAGAGGGAAGGAAGAGAAATTCAGGCAGAAAGGACCAAATAAGTGAATATGTGGAGATGATGTTTATAATACATTCAGTGACAGAATGTGATTAGAATAGAGTGTACGGTAGTAAGTAACAGTGGGTGGACCTCAAAAGGAGAAAGATAAAATGAGTTAATCCTGGGAGCTCTGAGGGAGGAAGATAGACAGAGTTATTAACTGGTCTGGAGAAGTGAAACAAGGGAAGGTCAGGGAGGGAGGAAAAGGCTGCATGTTGTATAAACGTGACTAAAACCCTAAATTACCACCAGAGGGGCAGCCACCATACTCAACAGTCCATCCAGATATCTTTAATATAGTACATTTGTTACCCTTTTGGCTTTGTTTTTATTTTTGTTTATCAGTTTTGTGGCTGTTCTATGTACTTTGGTTCATTTTGGGGTGTTTATTACCAAAGTATTATGATTGGAGTCAAGAATAAGCTCCAAGACTCAAAAACTTCACACTCAAAAAATAAAAGTTCATACACACACACATTTAAAAATCCCTTCTGATATTCATTAGAAAAATAAAGTTGGGCTAAAGCAGTGATTTTTAGAGCACCAGTGTTTCCAGGAAGAAGTCAAAGGCTGCTGCCAGGCGTTAAAGGATCCTGAAAATGTGTGTTGAAAGCCACCCTTCTGTGCCCATAGCTCCCACCCTTATCTCAGCTTCAGCTGGAGCAGCTCCTCTTTAACTACTTTCCTTAGCGGCTTCCTTGTAAGTTGTCATTTGTCAAGAAAGAAAAATGTATTTAAAAGTCACTGGTCTGGCCAATATCAAGATCTACCCAGTAGGGGATATGATGGTACAAAACAGTATTTTTTCAAAAGGTAGAAATAGGAAAATGTCTCAAGTAGGTGATGTAAATATGGAATGTATTTGAGTATGCAAAATGCCTTGCTTGTGGTAGCAAAAATAGGAATTTTACAAGTGTGTATTCTAACTATTCCATACCTCACATTAAAGTTGGACATGATTATGTCCTCTTATCAAAGATCAAACACAGTATAACAAGTATGATTACAAATATGAGGAAAATATCTCAGAAAATCATAAGGCATTAAAAACAAAATTTTTAATACTGTGGGAAGAGAAGAGCCTTTGGAGTCAGCCAGATTTCTTCCATATAAGCTTCGTCACTTATTATATCTGTGATGTGGACAAAGCAGTCACTCCCTTTTACTCTCAGTATCCTCCTGTAAGAAAATTTAGTTTTATCATGCAGGCTCGTTGTTTGTTTAAAGATCACAATGAGAGGAGACCTTCAAGATGGCGGAGGAGTAAGACGCGGAGATCACCTTCCTCCCCACAAATACATCAGAAATACATCTACATGTGGAACAGCTCCTACAGAACACCTCGTGAATGCTGGCAGAAGACCTCAGACTTCCCAAAAGGCAAGAAACTCCCCCATGTACCTGGGTTGGGCAAAAGTAAAAAGAAAAAACAGAGACAAAAGAATAGGGACGGGGCCTGCACCTCTAGGAGGGAACATGAAGGAGGAAAAGCTTCCACACACTGGGTAGCCCCTTCACTGGCAGAGACGGGTGGCGGGCGGGGGGGGGGGGGGGGGGGGGGTTTGGGGGCCCCAGGGGGGGGGGGGCAACAGGGGGGGGGAGGGGAAAGGGGGGGGATTCCCGCACAGAGGACCGCTGCCGACCGGCACTGACCAGCCCGAGAGGCTTGTCTGCTCACCCGCCGGAGCGGGCGGGGCTGGGAGTTGAGGCTCAGGCTTTGGAGGTCGGATCCCAGGGAGAGGACTGGGGTTGGCGGCGTGAACACAGCCTGAAGGGGTTAGTGCTCCACGGCTAGCCGGGAGGGAGTCTGGGAAAAAACCTGGAGCTGCCGAAGAGGCGAGAGGGTTTTTTTCCCCTCTTTGTTTCCTGGTGCGCGAGGAGAGGGGATTCAGAGCGCCGCTTAAAGGAGCTCTAGAGACGGACGCGAGCCGCGGCTATCAGCGCGGACCCCAGAGACGGGCATGAGACGCAAAGGCTGCTGCTGCCGCCACCAAGAAGCCTGTGTGCGAGCACAGGTCACTCTCCACACCCCCCTTCCGGGGAGTCTGTGCAGCCCGCCACTGCCAGGGCCCCGTGATCCCGGGACAACTCCCCTGGGAGAACACACGGCGCGCCTCAGGCTGGTGCAACGTCACGCCGGCCTCTGCCGCCGCAGGCTCGCCCCGCACTCCGTACCCCTCCCTCCCTGTGGCCTGAGTGAGCCAGAGCCCCCGAATCAGCTGCTCCTTGAACCCCGCCCTGTCTGAGCGAAGAACAGACGCCCTCCGGCGACCTACACGCAGAGGCGGGGCCAAATCCAAAGCTGAAACCTAGGAGCTGTGCGAACAAAGAAGAGAAAGGGAAATCTCTCCCAGCAGCCTCAGGAGCAGAGGATTAAAGCTCCACACTCAACGTGATGTACCTGCATCTGTGGAATACCTGAATAGACAACGAATCATCCTGAATTAAGGAAGTGGACTTTGGGAGCAACGATATATATATATTTTTCCTTTTTCTCTTTTTGTGAGTGTGTATCTGTATGCTTCTGTGTGTGATTTTGTCTGTATAGCTTTGCTTTCTCCATTTGGCCTAGGGTTCTTTCTTTCCCTTTTTTTAGTATAGTTTTTAGCACTTGTTATCATTGGTGGATTTACTTTTTGATTTGCTTGCTCTCTTCTTTCTTTATTTTTTCTTTATTACTTCTTAATTTTTAATAATTACTTTTTATTCTAATAACTTTATTTTACTTATTTTCTTTTTTTCTTTCTTTCTTTCTTTCTTTTTTTCTCCCTTTTCTTCTGAACCGTGTGTCTGACAGGGTCTTGGTGCTCCGGCTGGGTGTAAGGCCTGTGCCTCTGAGGTGGGAGAGGCGAGTTCAGCACATTGATCCACCAGAGACCTCCCACCTCCACGTAATATCAAACAGCAAAACCTCTTCCACAGATCTCCATCTCAATGCTAAGACCCAGCTCCACTCAACGACCAGCAAGCTCCAGTGCTGGACACCCCATGCCAAACAACTAGCAAGACAGGAGCACAACCCCACCCATTAGCAGAGAGGCTGCCTAAAATCATACTAAGTTCACAGACACCCCAAAACACACACCCGAACACGGTCCTCCCCACCAGAAAGACAAGATCCAACGTCATCCACCAGAACACAGGCACTACTCCCCTCCACCAGGAAGCCTACAAAACCCACCGAACCAACCTTACACGCTGGGGGCAGACACCAAAAATAAATGGGAACTACGAACGTGCACACTGCAAAAAAGAGACCACAAACACAGTAAGTTAAGCAAAATGAGAAGACAGAGAAATACACAGCAGATGAAGGAACAAGGTAAAAACCCACCAGAACAAACAAATGAAGAGGAAATAGGCAGCCTACCTGAAAAAGAATTCAGAGTAATGATAGTAAAGATGATCCAAAATCTTGGAAATAGAATGCAGAAAATTCAAGAAACATTTAACAAGGACGTAGAAGAACTACAGAGCAAACAAACAATGATGAGCAACACAATAAATGAAATTAAAAATTCTCTAGAAAGAATCAATAGCAGAATAACTGAGGCAGAAGAATGGATAACTGACCTAGAAGATTAAATAGTGGAAATAACTACTGCAGAGCAGAATAAAGAAAAAAGAATGAAAAGAATTGAAGACAGTCTCAGAGACCTCTGGAGCAACATTAAACGCACCAACATTCGAATTATAGGGGTCCCAGAAGAAGAAAAGAAAAAGAAAGGGACTGAGAAAATATTTGAAGAGATTATAGTTGAAATTTTCCCTAATATGGGAAAGGAAATAGTGAATCAAGTCCAGGAAGCACAGAGAGTCCCATACAGGATAAATCCAAGGAGAAACATGTCAAGACACATATTAATCAAATGATCAAAAAATAAATACAAAGAAAAGATATTAAAAGCAGCAAGGGAAAAACAACCAATAATATACAAGGGAATACCCATAAGGTTAACAGCTGATCTTTCAGCAGAAACTCTGTAAGCCAGAAGGGAGTGGCAGGACATACTTAAAGTGTTGAAAGGGAAAAACCTACAACCAAGATTACTCTACCCAGCAAGGATCTCATTCAGATTCCAAAGAAGAATTAAAACCTTTGCAGACAAGCAAAAGCTAAGAGAATTCAGCACCACCAAACAAGCTTTACAACAAATACTAAAAGAACTTGTCTGGCAGGAAACACAAGAGAAGGAAAAGACCTACAATAACAAACCCAAACAATTAAGAAAATGGTAATATGAACATACATATCGATAATTACCTTAAATGTAAATGGATTAAATGCTCCAACCAAAAGACATAGACTGGCTGAATGGATACAAAAACAAGACTTATATATATGCTGTCTACAAGAGATCCACTTCAGACCTAGGGACACATACAGACTGAAAGTGAGGGGATGGAAAAAGATATTCCATGTAAATGGAATTCAAAAGAAAGCTGAAGTAACAATTCTCATATCAGACAAAATAGACTTTAAAATAAAGACTATTACAAGAGACAAAGAAGGACACTACGTAATGATCAAGGGATCAATCCAAGAAGATGATAGAACAACTGTAAATATTTATGCACCCAATATAGGAGCACCTCAATACACAAGGCAAATGCTAACAGCCATAAAAGGGGAAATCAACAGTAACACAATCATAGTAGGGGATGTTAACACCCCACTTTCACCAATGGACAGATCATTCAAAATGAAAATAAATAAGGAAACACAAGATTTCAATGATACATTAAACAAGATAGACTTCACTGATATCTATAGGACATTCCATTCAAAAACAACAGAATACACTTTCTTCTCAAGTGCTCATAGAACATTCTCCAGGATAGATCATATCTTGGGTCACAAATCAAGCCTTGGTAAATATAAGAAAATTGTAATGATATCAAGTATCATTTATGACCCCAACGCTATGAGACTAGATATCAATTACAGGAAAAAATCTGTAAAAAATACAAACACAGGCTTCCCTGGTGGCGCAGTGGTTGAGAGTCCGCCTGCCGATGCAGGGCACATGGGTTCGTGTCCCGGTCTGGGAAGATCCCACATGCCGTGGAGCGGCTAGGCCCGTGAGCCATGGCCGCTGAGCCTGCGCATCCGGAGCCTGTGCTCCGCAATGGGAGAGACCACAACAGTGAGAGGCCCGCGTACCGTAAAAAAAAATAAAAATAAAAAATAAACAATACACTACTTAATAACCAAGAGATCACTGTAGATATCAAAGAGGAAATAAAAAAATACCTAGAAACAAGTGACAAGGAAAACACGATGACCCAAAACCTATGGGATGCATCAAAAGGAGTTCTAAGAGGGAAGTTTTTAGCAATACAATCCTACCTCAAGAAACAAGAAACATCTAAAATAAACAACCTAACCTTACACCTAAAGCAATTACAGAAGGAAGAATAAAAAGACCCCAAAGTTAGCAGAAGGAAAGAAATCATAAAGATCAGATCAGAATTCATTAGAAAAAAGTGAAGAAAACAATAGCAAAGATCAATAAAGCTAAAAGCTGGTTCTTTGAGAAGATAAACAAATTGACAAACCATTAGCTAGATTCATCAAGAAAAAAAGGGAGAAGACTCAAATCAATAGAATTAGAAATGAAAAAGGAGAAGTAACAACTGACACTGCAGAAATACAAAGGATCATGAGAGATTACTACAAGCAACTATATGCCACTAAAATGGACAACCTGGAAAAAATGCACAAATTCTTAGAAAAGCACAAGCTTCCAAGACTAAACCAGGAAGAAATAGGAAATATAAAGAGACCAACCACAAGCATTAACATTGAAACTGTGACTAAAAATCTTTCAACAAACAAAAGCCCAGGGCCAGATGGATTCACAGGTAAATATCTATCTTAGAGAAGAGAAAACACCCCTCCTTCTCAAACTCTTCCAAAATATATCAGAGGGAGGAACACTCCCAAACTCATTCTACGAAGCCACCATCACCCTGATACCAAAACCAGACAAAGATGCTACAAAAAATGAAAACTACAGGCCAATATCACTGATGAACATAGATGCAAAAATCCTCAACAAAATACTAGCAAACAGAATCCAGCAGCACATTAAAAGGATCATACACAATGATCAAGTGGGGTTTATCCCAGGAATGCAAGGATTCTACAATATATGTAAATCAATCAATGTGATACACCATATCAACAAATTGAAGGATCAAAACCATATGATCATCTCAATAGATGCAGAAAAGGCTTTTGACAAAATTCAACACCCATTTATGATAAAAACCCTCCAGAAAGTAGGCATAGAGGGAACTTACCTCAACATAATGAAGGCTATATATGATAAACCCACAGCCAACATTGTTCTCAATGGTGAAAAACTGAAACCATTTTCACCAACATCAGGAACAAGACAAGGCTGCCCACTCTCACCACTCTTATTCAACATAGTTTTGGAAGTTTTAGCCACAGCAATCAGAGAAGAAAAAGAAATAAAAGGAATCCAAATCAGAAAAGAAGAAGTAATGCTGTTACTGTTTGCAGATCACATGATACTATATGTAGAGAATCCTAAAGACGCTACCAGAAAACTACTAGAGCTAATCAATGAATTTTGTAAAGTAGCAGGATACAAAATTAATGCACAGAAATCTCTGGCATTCCTATACACTAATGATGAAAATCTGAAAGTGAAATCAAGAAAACACTCCCATTTACCATTGCAACAAAAAGAATAAAGTATCTAGGAATAAACCTACCTAAGGAGACTAAAGACCTGTATGCAGAAAAATATGACACTGATGAAAGAAATTAAAGATGACACAAACAGATGGAGAGATATACCATGTTCTTGGGTTGGAAGAATCAATATTGTGAAAATGACTCAACTACCCCAAGCAATCTACAGATTCAGTGCAATCCCTATCAAACTACCAATGGCATTTTTCACAGAGCTAGAACAAAAAATTTCACAATTTGTATGGAAACACAAAAGACCCCGAACAGCCAAAGCAATCTTTAGAAAGAAAAACAGAGCTGGAGTAATCAGACTCTCTGACTTCAGACTATACTCCAAAACTACAATAATCAAGACAGTATGGTACTGGCACAAAAACAGAGATATAGATCAATGGAACAGGATAGAAAGCCCACAGATAAACCCATGCACATATGGTCACCTTATTTTTGATAAAGGAGGCAAGAATTTTAGTGTTTTAAGGATTTTTTACATAAAGTGGTGTAATGTTCATTTTGAATAGGAAGTTATATGTCAAAGATACACATGTCAATTCCTAGAGCAACCATTAAAAGAAATAATTCAGAGTTACAAATGAAAAGAGTAGAAAAATTAAAGTAGGAAACTTAAAATAAGGTTTGATTAACCTAAAATAATCAGAAAGGAGAGACAAAGGAACAAGGAACAAATGGGATAAAAAGAGATAGCAAGAAAGTATGTGTAAACCTACACATATGAATGATTGCATTAAATACAAATAGACGAAATGTATTAATCAAAAAACACAGATTGTCAAACTAAAGAAGCAATACTGAACTGCATGCTATCTACAAAAGACACACTTTAAATATATATATATATATATATATATATATATATATATATATATATATTTAAGTTAAAAGTTAAAGGATGGGAAAAGTTATTCCACAAAACCAGTCATCATAAAAAAGCTAGTGTGGCTATAGTAGTAATAGTCAATGTAGACTTCAAGTCAGGAAGAATTAACAAAATAGAGACATTTCATAATTAGAAAAAGTATCTATTAATCTAGAAGGCATAATACCAAATGGGTTTATATATAATAAAATTTCAAAAGACATGAATTACTCACTGACAGAACTGAAAAAAGAAACAGGCTAATCCAGAATTATAATCTAAGGTTTTAACCACTCTAATTGGTATAAGTAGAAAAAAATTCAGTATGAATGAACTTGACTTGATACCAAAACCTAACAAGGACATTACAAGAAAATATAGACCAACACTCCTTGTGAACATAAATATCTTTTAAAAATATTAGTAAATCAAATCCAGTAAATATTATAAAAAGCTAATAAATCATAACTAGTGATGTTTATTCCAGGATGCAAGGCTGTTTTAACAGCTGAATGCCAATGTATTTCATTGCATTAGCAGAATTACCAGAATAATGGAGAAAAATCATGGGATTATTTCAACAGATGCCATAAAAAACCTGAATCAAATCCAACACTATTTCCTGATAAAATAATGATGCACTAAAATTAGAAAATTGCTGTAATAGTTTTGTTCTTCTTCTTCTTTTTAACGGGCATAAAAATGTTACCTAAGTATGTTCAGAGTCTTTAAGGAAAGCTTCCAGAGGAGACTAATTTTGAGTTTAATCTCAAATAACAGATTAGTTTAGAGAAAGAGGAACATGCAGGCAAAGGCCTGCAGGTTTGAGTAACTGTGATATATTCCAGGAATCAATGATTAGTTAAAAATTGCTCAAGCATCAGTGAGAAAAGTTGAGAAATAGAAAAGAAACTAAGAGATGGAAGAGACTAATCTTGATGTTTCTTGCTTTTCATATATAAGGGTCATGTGAGAAATGCAATGATGTTTTACTTTAGGAAATACGGAGCTATGAAGAATTTTGAGAGAAGGAGGACCATGACCAGCTGTGAATCTGAGAGAGCACTCAGCAGTCGGTAAGCAGAGTGAATGGAGGATGTGCGCCTAGACTCAGGGAGGCTTAGACAAGGGCAGTTGACATAATCCAGGTGAAACACTGAGAAGACTTACACTGTGACACTGGAAAGGGGATAGAGCGAAGACCAAAAAAAGTTATTTAAGGGATAAAATTTATTGGACTTACCACATTAATTGAATGTACTATGGAAGGAGAAATCTAGGACATCTCCCAGATTCTAATCTTCAATCTGGAGGTAAGTGCCAACATAGACAATATGGTTTTAAACAGATTCATAAGTAATACACACTCAGATCTATCCTAAGGACAGTATTCTCAGCAACCGACATATTAAATCTCAGAATATGTATAATAGATATTTATATATAATATAGTTAATATAGTATCTATTAATATATTAATTCTCAGACATGATTATTTAGGTTCTTTCACTAGCTTGACTTTTCAGATCAGTAAAAAAAAAAAAAAAAGCTTAAAGATGTTAAATGACTAAGGTTAAGTAAGGAAAGGTAGCAAAGATCTGTTTGGACACACTGAGTTTGAGGTACCAATAGGATATCTGAGTTGAAAGAGATAGTAGTTATGAATCTAAGAGACCACAGAGTAAGAAGACACAGAGTAAGAACTGAAGATGTACACAAGACGTGAGAATTCTAATTCTTACATAAGTGAATCAAGGGTAGCAACAGAGCAGTAAGAGGCAAGCAAAGGAGGCTGAATCATGGAAACCAAGCAAACAGGAAGTTTCGAGAAGTAAGAAATGATGAACAGGGTCAAATTCTAGAGATAGGTGCCTATGGGAATTAGCAACAAGGAATCACTGGTAACACTGAGGTATATTTTAGCAAAATTGTGAAGTTAAAAAAAAGCACATAGCTGCTTCTGAAACAATCATTAAGTTAACATTAGTTTAGAGACTGTTTCTTGGCCAGTGGGTATCTGTGTGACTCGGCCGAGTTATTATGTTAGAAGAGCCTAATAAATATTCAATGTGACATAATGAAAGGCCCCGAGAACTGCCGCAGTGTAATGGAAAAGACTCTGTCCAAGGGTCAAGGGACCAAGTGTCTGCTCAGGGAACTGCTATGACTCAAAAAGACGGCAAAGACAATGACTTGTGTCAGAAATAGAATCCCATGGGACTCTTTCAGGTAATTTGGATTAAAGAAAGGAATCTTTTACTCCTAAAAGCATAAGACAGGGCTTCCCTGGTGGCGCAGTGGTTGAGAGTCCGCCTGCCGATGCAGGGGACACGGGTTCGTGCCCCGGTCTGGGAAGATCCCACATGCCGCGGAGCAGCTGGGCCCGTGAGCCATGGCCGCTGAGCCTGCGCATCCGGAGCCTGTGCTCCGCAAGGGGAGAGGCCACAGCAGTGAGAGGCCCGCGTACCGCAAAAAAAAAAAAGCATGAGAGAAATAAGACGCCATCTCACTGCTCTTGGTTGGGAGTCAAAGTGTGCTAGGCACTGGATACTTTGTGTTTTTATAAAGCTCTAAGCCGCTCTTCTGAACCCCTTGCTCCACAAAGCCCTCCTGTAAGGACAGCAGCATCAGCATCACCTGGGAGCTTGTTAGAAATGCAGACTGTCAAGTCCCACCCCAGACCTTCTGAACTAGAATACTCATTCTAACAAGGTCAAGATCCCCAGGTGATATTGAAAATTTGAAGACACTTCTTCTAAACCATAATTTCTTTAGGAATAAAAGATTTAAATATTTGCTTACTATTTGATTACTTATTTAAATTATTTATGGTCCAATTTCTTCTAATAATTTTAAGGTACCTTTTAAAATATATACATTCTAGAAAGATGAAATAATAAAAGTAAAGAAAAAGGCAAAGGGAAAATAAGAGTAGGGAAAGATAATAGCCATCATGGATTAAAGGCTTTGCTCTGTGCTAAAAGCTTCGTCTTTTATCCTCTCAACAACATTAGAAAAGAGTGAATATTATTTCAGTTTTACAGGTGAGTAAAACATAAGTTAAAGAATCTAGGTAACTTGCCCAAGATCACAAAGTGTTAGAAGCAGAGTTTGTAAGTGAACTATATTTCAATTAAAAAAAAAATAGAATTTGAACCTAGACTAGTTAAAACCAAATTATGTCTGTGCTCTTAACCAGAAAGTTGAATAGAGAGGTTAAAATACAAAATGCCCATGATGTACTCTTTTATACTTACTAATAATTTACCAACATTTGGTTTTATACTTTCTAGAAGCTGATGTGGAGAGAGAATACAAGAACCACATCCGTATTTAATTCTCTGCCCATCACAATGCTATTTGTGCAGTAGAGGAGAGCCATCAGTACTTTTTTGAGGAGATATACATCCCTGTAAAAATGTGAATTATGTAAAATCTCTAGATTACATTTTCTCACTTTGCAGGAATTCTTTTTTTTGTTTTTTTTTTCGGTACGTGGGCCTCTCACTGTTGTGACCTCTCCCGTTGCGGACCACAAGCTCCGGACGCGCAGGCTCAGCGGCCATGGCTCACGGGCCCAGCCGCTCCGCGGCATGTGGGATCTTCCCGGACCGGGGCACGAACCCGTGTCCCCTGCATTGGCAGGCGGACTCTCAACCACTGTGCCACCAGGGAAGCCCTGCAGGAATTCTTGAATATACTTAGTGACAGTCTAAAAATGAATGACTTGAGGGCAAGTAATTTCTAAAAGCAAAATTACAAATAATTTTACCCCCCAAAATATGTATGTATGGAAATAGATAGATATAGGTACATAACTCCTGCAAAGATATTAAAAATCCTTGTCCTTAGTATAGGTACCAAAGTGGATAGAGCTGCCTGACTTCAGAGCTCCTAGTTTTCTCCTCTGTCTGTAGTTTAGGGCCTATGCTAGGTTAGGATGGAACAGGAAAGATCAAAGAGCCTAAATGTTACCCTCTCTACACACCCACCGCGAACCCATGAGTGATTTAAAATCCCTTCCTACACAGTTCCCACACTGCTAGGAAGTGTCCAGATGGGTACTAAGACACCTGAAGGTAAAGATGTGATGTATGTTTTGTTGGTTTAGCTTGCAAAGTCTGGGTTATTAATGCCTGGTTCCATACTAGGAACAAAGCGCTAGAATAATGAAACAATTGCCCAGGAAGCCATTTGGATTGAAGTTAGCCTCTGCTTCAGGAACGGAAGAGCTGAAACTTGCCAGCTTTGATTTGCACGCCTTTCAGCTACTATTTCCAGCCAATTCAGTTCATACAACTCCAGCTTTCATTTAGAGCTGAGCTCATTGACTAAAAAAATAAAGAAGAATGGAAAAAAAAAAAAAAACAAGAAAAGAAATCAAGGAAAGGCTTAATTGATTATGCAGAGTGTTGTTTTGGGAAAGAGGAAAATCTTGTTAGAAGCCTAGCAAACTCACTTCATTAGGGACCTAGTGACATCTTCCAAAACCAGAACATTACATCAGGTTAGTTTAAAACATCAAGTGACCTTGTAGTTTGGTAGAGATACCTCACCCCCATTCATTCTGTCTGCCTCATTCTTTGCATTCTTCATCATATTTTATCAACGGTGAAAAGTGTGCTACTAAAAAACATGCTGAAAGTGATGTAACATTGGAAACTAGAAACATTAAAATCAGGCGTTGTGATTCTGCTCACTCGCCTTGTCCTCTAAAAGCCCACTTTCTGTTTCTGCTTACATGGTTATTTTCACCTCGTTTCCACATCCTCTTCTCTCATACACATAGTTCCTTCCACTCATTCTTCTTTCATCTAATGATTCACTGAATGCACTGTTGGTAAAGGAATGTGGACTTGAGTATCACATCTCACGATGGTTCGTGAGAATCAATTGCTTCTTGTTCCTTCAGAGATCCTGTGAAGTCCTTCTGCATGGTTTCCATGTCAAAAAAGGAGGTGGTTGATTTTTTTTTCCTTTTTTTGGAAGCATCAAATGCCCCACTTACTGAACTCCATCCTTTCTAGAAATAATTAGCCTGAGGGCTAAAACTACCATTGAAATTTATAAAAGAGTGACAAAGAGATCAAAATGGTTCCTTCATGCCAAATAAAACGTATTTAGTTGTGTGAGAAGGTGGCTAATAATAGTAATCTTAGGGCCATAGAGTATCTGGGTTTCAGGAAATTTTGACACAGTCTGAAAACATACCTCTTGAGTAAGACAGTGAAGTTCCAGTCAGGCAATAACTCTGTGAGGTGGGTGCACTGTGATATAACTACCCATTCCACCAGAAAGTGCTTATATTGGAAGGGAGAAAAAAATCTAAAATCAGTAATTTAATCTTCCATCTCAAAAATCTAGGAAAAAATTCAAATCCATATTAAATACAGGTAGGGACTTCCCTGGTGGCACAGTGGTTAAGAATCCGCCTGCCAATGCAGGGGACATGGGTTTGGTCCCTGGTCCAGGATGATCCCACATGCCGCGGAGCAACTAGGCCCGTGCACGGCACTGCTGAGCCTGCGCTCTAGAAACCGTGAGCCACAACTACTGAAGCCCACGTGCCACAACTATTGAAGCCCGCGCACCTAGAGCCCGTGGTCTGCAACAAGAGAAGCCACCGCAATGAGAAGCCCATGCACCGCAATGAAGAGTAGCCACCGCTTGCCGCAACTAGAGAAAGCCCGCGCACAGCAACGAAGACCCAACTCAGCCAAAGATAAAATAAGTAAATAAATAAATTTAAAAATTAAATACAGGTAGGAAATAATCAGGATCAGAATAGAAACTGACAAATAGAAAAGAGAAAAATAATAGAGGAAGTCAACGAGATGTCCACAAGAAATTCACAGAAGATTCTCTCTTTAACTCTGTAAAAATCTGTGCAAATACTTGGAATGAAACCATGAACAGGATTGTAGTTAATGTGCAGACCACTTGAAACTGGGGGAACTATCAAATTACACTGATGATAAATTGAAGATTAATTCTATTCTTAATGGACTACAATGTTGACTTGAAATAAATGAATTAAAAATTAATAATGATAACTGGAAAGTCCTGCATTTGAATGTATTTAAATCAATAACTTAAGCAAACGGCAATAACTTGCTTCACAGGATACAGTGAAGTGTTTATTGGACCACAAGCTTAATATATACAAATGGTAAATATGGGTGGAAAAACGAAGCTAATGAGCAATCAGTACATTCTATTTTTAAGAAGCTCAAACAGAAAATTCTTCTTTATATGAGCTGGAATCTCTCCACCGTAAATTTCATTTAATTTTTCTCAGAGGTAAATGAGGTGAATTCCTGGCAACTCTTACATAGACAATAGGATACAAAATTAACTCTGATTATATGTCTAACATGACGATGACAGCAGGGAACAACACTCAAATAGGTAAGAGATTATTACCTTGCAGCTGCAAATTTTAACTAGATTTAAAGTAGTTGCTAACCTAGATCATATTATTTCTTTTAAACCATAAAATAATATCTTGTTCTACTAGCAAATAAATCCAGAAATTTTATATATCTATAAAACTGTGTTCTATACATCTTTCAATCTCCATACTTAGTAACTACCTAGGTACTCAGCAAATATTTACTGAATGAATAAATGAATAATGTTTAAAAGACTGACCAGCCCAACCCAATGAAACAGTATCACATGGTTGATACCCTTAGGATATTGATCATTATCTTTTGAATTTCTTGTATAATTCTACAGGTCTGGCTATTTGGTTTTCAGGTCCATAGTAAATTAGAAGGAAGAAAATAAATGCTATCACCAAGTACATCAGTATCAGCATAAAGATAAAGGAAAATATGGCAAAATTATTTTTAAAAATTCCTATGTACATATGAGTCATTTAGGATAGAGTCAAATAGCCCCCAACAACTCAGTTTTCCCTGATTGGAGCACCCAGATGTCACAGTATTGATATCTGCAAGACAGCTAATATCATCAATGTACACCGATGTTTCTTATATGTGATCAACAACATAGAAAAGTATGCACAGTAGTTTTACAAGGCTACATCTACAAAGCTAATGAGCTGAAAGAATTAGTACATAAAGGCATAAACTCTCAGCTCTCTAAAAAACACTCCAAACTCCACTATTCATAGTTAGTTGCTTCCTATGGGAGGCTGACAGCCTCAGTCTCATCACAGTTTTAGAAAACCCCCATAGCAACTTAAGTTACTAGCTTCCAGCGATTCTTACTCTCACCTCAATTGTCATAACACATCAGAGCTGTAGAATGAGGACATTAGCTCCAATTTATGGACATGTAAACCAAATGAACACAAAAGAAAGTGAATCAGGAGAAACTGAGACCAGTCTACTCCTTAAAGGTAAAGATGTTGTTTTCCACTCAATCATTCACTTAGACTGAATAAATTGATGGTGTGAATGTGTACAACACACCAGGCACCGGGTCAAGTGATGCAAATGTAGAGATAAGGCAACTCTCTTCAGAAAACAGACACAAACAAATTTGGAGGAGTATTTTCAGAATGAGTTAAAAATTGAAAGGTCTGATATGTTTAAAATACTATATATATGGTATTAAATTTTTTCCTTTAAAGCACTTTTCTTTTTAAATCACTAATTAGACTAAATAACTATTAACTACTTTTCAACCCCAGAATGGTATGATTCTACCTTGTTCAGTTCCGCAAAACCACTGTGGGATAAACAATGGCAGGCACCGTTAATCTGCAGTTGATAGACTATGAAATTGAAGACTGAATAGATTGCATAACTTACCTCAAACCACACAGCTAGTTAGTAGTGAAGCCAGATAAGAAGTTAACTTGATTTGAATCCTAATTAATTATTCGATTTACTATATAATATGTCTCTCCCATGTTTTATGACAGGAAATCATCAGCTATCCCATCTCATAGCTTGAAATCTCATTCTAGTCGTATGTTTACAAAGGAGCATACTGAATGCAAAGGAGCAAAAACAAGATTTGCTCCCCGTATGGTATAATAGCTGCTGTTCTGCTAGTAAAGTTTTTCTCTCTCCTCTCTTGACATTCCACAGTCACAATTTGTGAATGAATTCACTGTTAATCTCTACTTGCAGTGCTTCTTTTAAATAACTGCTGTTTCCAGAGCACTTATAAAAAGGAATTTATGAATTACCAAATGTAAAGCTTGTCAGCTATTTTGGGGTCGACATGGAGTTTCCTTCTGCTTAGGATGTGATCAAAGTACAAACAAATTGTACCTTTTTTCAGAGAATTTTAGAAAGAGGAGTGACCTTAAATTGATCCTTCAGCTCCTAATCCATCAACTAGAATGTATCTAGTGTTGTTATGTACAAGACTCTGTGGACATAAATAAATAAGTAAGTAACATGTGACCCTTATCCATAAAGAAAGTAAACTAAAACTTGAAGGTTTTCATGAAAATGTAAATGTAGCTCCTTTGCTCAATATGACAAAGTGTCCCACGGAATTAAAAGCCTTATGCTGTATGTGCTTCTCAAAATGCTTACAATGTGGTCCATTCTGAAGCCAGGGAGACCTATTTACTAGATGATTTCTTTTCTTTAATACAGTTTTCCAAATTATAAAAGGTGCATATGATAATTATTATCAACTGTGGACTCTCCCCACAGAAGACCAACCAGAAAAAACTATTAACTAAGCAAAGCTAATTTTAAACCTACTACAGTAAGGAAGATATAACCTTGACCACATCTCACTATCTCAGAAGGAGTAGCTTCGGGAGGATATTTATAGATTTGGGGGATCTGGTCTCAAGTAGTTGAAGTCGAATCTTTCAAGGCAAGGATTGACTAGGACTGAGTAAAGTTCATAATATAAAGGTTTAGTGAAGCAAAGGTCATAAAGTGAATCTTGATAAGTGAACTCTTGTTTAATATGCAAACTCTTTAACCAGGTAAGAAATCTATTGCTCTAATGGGAGAAAAATTTGCCCAGAAAAGTAAACTATGTATTTGGATATACTGGCTTTCAGGAATTTTATGAAGCATCAAAGTTATGACTTGGTTTTATAGCCCTATCTTCCTGGCGAAATATTTCCCAGAAATACGGGAGTAAATCAGAAGCTCTGCCTGGCTTCATTCTCAGTGTTGCTCCTCACTTCCCAGTTCACTTATATGTGAAGTATGATTTGTGATTATTTTTTATACTTTAGAGGATATTTGACCACATTCTAGGGGCCTCCAATGAAAATCAGTATATTTAATTTGGTGTGGTGACCTAAAAATCAGGAATAAATATTTGCATAGATGGAGAGAAACATTTATTTGAGGAAAACAAAATTTTCATTTGCAGTTTGGAAAATTTAAACCTATCATCTCTCAAGAAAACTAAAAATGCATATAAATTTATTTATTTATTTTTGGCTGCGTTTGGGTCTTCGTTGCTGCACGTGGGCTCTCTCTAGTTTTAATGAGCGGGGGCTACTCTTCGTTGCGGTGCGTGGGTTTCTCATTGCAGTGGCTTCTCTTGTTGTGGAGACCGGGCTCTAGGCGCATGGGCTTCAGTAGTTGTGGCACGCGGGCTCAGTAGTTGTGGCTTGCAGGCTCTAGAGCGCAGGTTCAGTTGTTGCGGCGCACGGGCTTAGTTGCTCCACGGCACGTGGGATCTTCCCAGACCAGGGCTTGAACCTGTGTCCCCTGCATTGGCAGGCGGATTCTTAACCACTGTGTCACCAGGGAAGCCCCAAAATGCATACAATATATTCATTAATACTGACATTATTACAGGATATCATTTTCAGTAACAGCACAAAAACAGCAGAATCAGCCCTTCTGCTGAATGGTGGATATAATTTAAAAGAAAAGAAAATAATATAAATCTGCACTTTCTTTTGCTTTCCTCCTCACTGAAACAAGTTGAGATGACTATTTATTTTGCACTTAAATGCAGGTGCTGTACTAAAGCTTTGTATACACATTCTTATTTAATAGTCACAACGATCTTACAAAACAGGTAGTATCATCACCATTTTACAGGTAGAAAAAGCAGAATCAAAGAGTTAAGCATCTTGCCCAATTCATATAGGTCCTGGTAGAAACATGAACTTTGTATATCAGATTTCTAAGCCTGTTCTCGTAGGACTAGTAAGAGTAGGTTAACATGACTGTCACTGTGAAATTAGAACCTCAGTAATGAAATGGGATCTCCTAGGTTTCTATCAATAGAACTCGGATCTACTAATGACTTCCACACCGGAGGGTCTGTTCTTACAGAAAGAACAGTCCTCTGAATCATTGGAAAAGAAGAACCTCGGCTTTCGGGGGTATGGCAAGCAGAATTCTAAGATGTCCCCAAGATTCCCGGTCCCTTCTGTAACATACCTTCTCCTAATTACTCAAGCAAACACTAAGCGTTGCTGTAAAGGGATTTCATAGATGCAGTTAGATCCCAAATCAATGACCTCAACATAGGGAGATTATCTGAGTGGGCCTGACCTAATCACCTGAGGCCACTAAATTAGGGTCATGCAATCAGAGACAGGGGACATGTGAGAGGGATTTGGCACAAGGAACATTCTCCTGCTGGCTTTGAGATGGACGGGTCATGTGGCAAGGAGAGTGGATGGCCTCTAGGAAGCCAGTGGCCTCCAGCTGAGAGCCGGCAAGGAAACAGGACCTTCAGTCCTACAACTACAAGGAACTGAAAATGACTAATAACCTGATTGAGCATGGAAGCAAATTCTTCCTCAAATCCTCCAGAAAGAAACACAGCCCAGCCAACCCTTGATTTCAGTCTCAAGACCCTGAGCAGAGAACCCAACCACCATGCCCAAACTTCTAACCTACAGAACTGTGAGCCAGTAAATAGGTGTTTTAGTTTACAGTACTTTGTTACATGGCAATAGAAAACAAAAACAAGGGGCTAAACACTTTCATAAAACAAGTGCTAACCTTTGATTAGGACTTCAATGGATATTTCAGTTAGCTTGAAAATGAGCTTATCTATTAATAGTCTAATCAATTTTCTACGAACTCATAAGTAAATTGCAGGACCTTCAAATTCCTCTGGTCCACTAATCATGTGGACTTATAAATAATAATAATAATAGTAATAACAAGTAAATACTGCTTTAGAGTTCAGTGTACTTCCACATTCATTATATCATTTGAGCTTAACCCAGTGGAGTATACAAGTGGTAATTATTAGTATCCTTTCTTACAGTACAAGAACTGAATATGTAGAAAAGGTAAGTTACCAACTGAAGATTAATCACAAAAATTTGGGGGTGCAAAAGGGTGGCCAAAAGGTGACAAAGTCTTCTGATTTCTCTCAAAACCACTTTTTTTCTCTGGGCTGACTTAAAATATCTTGGCAAAACAACGGAGTTATGTCCCCCTCTCCAGCTCTCTTCCTATTTCAAGAAATAAAAGAATAATTTATATTTGAAATAATTGCTTTGCTTCCCACATCAAATTTTCCTACTCTTCACACAATGTGAGCCTTTAAAACATTTATTTTTATGTTTTTAAAAACACTTTAAAAACATGCAAACTGATTTTGTAAAAGCTTGAACTAAGCTGCAAAATAACATGCATGATAACGGAAAGTTGTCAATACTCAATATGGATTCACTAACTGCATCTATAAAATAGAATTCTACATAGCCATTCAAATGTGATCTATTGCTATGCACATGAAAAGTTGTAATATATATTTATTTACCTGAGAAGTGGCTGATTCCATTTATACAATCCCATTTAATAAAAAAATATATACATATACACACACACACATATAATATACCAAATTTTTCAGAGGTCCTGTGGAATGTAAGACATTTTAATTTGCTTTTAATGCTTTCTAAATTTTCTGCAGTCCTTATAAATACTGTATATTATAGTGTATTTTTGCCATCCAAAAAGTACACTAAAGTCATTTTCATTTTACAAAATAATTTGATCCACACTCTCAGCCTAGTCATATCAAAGCAACATAGTTACTATTAAATATCCAGAGTCTATATGAAGGTTGAGAATTAAATATGGAGCGAGGCTCTCATCTTTAAGAGATTACGCCTCGTTCCCATTAGTGTAGCTGGGCACGCACCTCTACTTCACAGGCTCAGCATCTACAGCTTCATGACCAATGCCTACAAATCCCTGACTGTTCCTGACCACCAGTTTGGGCTTAAGTCACAAGTGCCAATTAACGCTTCCAATAGCATCCTAAACCTGGCCAGGTACTCTGAGCAAAGAAACAGGCCCTGACTCTTCTTCAAGGCTCCAACTAAAGTAAGTTGAAGGGAATTTTCTTCCTTCACTTTCTCTTTCATGGGCTGTGAAAATGTCAGACTCTTTAAATGGAGCTTCCAATCAGAGTTGCTGAAACCTATAAATTTCCAGACAAAGGCAGTGGATAAAAATGACTGTGAGTTCTTTTGACAAACTTGAAAAGTAGGTGTAACTCGGCCAGGTTTCAACCGCCCACTCTTATTGGGATTACGTCCTTTCCTTCCTCCTCTAGAGACCTAATGTCATTCACTCCCTGTGTCCCTTTGTGTCTAAGGAATAAAACTAGGATTCTAATAAAGCATGAGGACCCTTGGATCTTTGGCTGGCTCTGAACCAAAGAAAAGGCACATGAATTTTGTAGTTTTCCACTGCCACCACTGGAAAATATTCCATGTAGGGTCAAGTGGGTAACTTTTGGCAGGGTCATCTTCAAAAAGGGAAAAATAAATAATCAAAATGTGGAGTAAAACAATATTTTGACAATTAAAAAGAAAAAGCTGAATCCTTAGTCCTAACACCCTAGCAAAATTGTTTTAATTTTTAATTACCTTTAATACTTTCCTCACCTTCATATTTATTTTTACATAGTCACTTATGATACTCACAATTTTGGTTGTTATTCTCAAAATTCAACAAGTCATAAGGCTTTTTTTAGTAGTTCTTTGTTATGTCTTAATTTCTATTTTTAATGGCTGCATAATTCCTACCAAGTAGATGTGCCACAGTTTGTTTTTTCCCTTTTTGCCAATTCCCCAAAATGAAGATTCATACCTAAATGTTAGGCAAAAATATGCAAGTAGCAAAGCCCCATCCTGCAGCCCACTTGCCTCAGACTAGCTCTTCCACATGTCACCCTCCGGGGAACTTTCCTTTTCTGGAGCTATTCCTGCTTCTATAAATGGGTTAACATAAACTGGGTCTCGTGAGGAGCTCAACAACAGAGTTTGTTTAGGCCGTTTTTGCTTCACACCTAAGTCAAAAGATAAGAGAGAAAAAGAAGAATCCATAAATAGAGGGCGAGGAACCAGCTCCTACTTTCTGACTCATGGGACTAGAAATAAGTAATTGAAACTGGTTTGTGCTGATATGGGCCAGGCATTTTTTCATCTCCCAAGCCGTATAACTACTCACTGGGGAGAAAGCAAAACGCCAGCAGCCCTAAATACCTTTACAAGCCATGCATCATACAATCGATAAAGTTTATGGGCCAGCATACTAGAAATGCTGGTAACTAAGGGTGGAATTAGTTGTGTGGGGTGCTGAGGGAAGATAGAAATATGTTATCTTGGGAAGTGGAGCTTTGCGTGATTCTACAATGCGCGGCACCATGAAGGCGGCAACTGATGTCCTGACCTTACTTTTTCTACTGAATGATTTATTATGGAAATAGAGATCATGTTAAGAAAGGGAGGGCTTCCCTGGTGGCGCAGTGGTTGAGAGTCCGCCTGCCGATGCAGGGGACATGGGTTCGTGCCCCGGTCCGGGAAGATCTCACATGCCGCGGAGCGGCTGGGCCCGTGAGCCATGGCGGCTGAGCCTGCGCATCCGGAGCCTCTGCTCCGCAACGGGAGAGGCCCGTCGCGTACCGCAAAAAAAAGAAAAAAAGAAAAAAAGAAAAGGGAAAACAGTGAATCTTAAATGTTATTTTTATTAGATGTGATAACGGTATTGTGGGTATAATTTTTAAAGAGCTTTAATCTTGGCATTTCAGATGAAATAATAAAATGTCTAGGATGCGCTTTAAAATACTTAAGGAAAAGAGAAGTTTTGGCATACCACCCAAGGAAAAAGAGTTCACAGAGCATCGCAAGTATATCTCAAGTCTGTTCTTATGTATGTACTCAGTTTTGTTGCTTTTTGTTTCCTTTTATTTTATTTCCTAGAAAGAAATAATACTCATATTTAGTTCAGTTTCGGGTATGTAAAGTCTTCCACATTTTAGGATTTAGCTGCAAACTGATTTTTTTTTTTTTTTTGTAGTTGTTGTTGTTACTTTTTTATAGCTTAGCCAAAGGGAGTTCTTCCTTCCAGCCATAGTTGGAGTGCTGACCATGGCTGCTTAAGTCCTAAAGTGGGCTGCATTTAACAATGCTTCTCTCCCTGCAGCTGAACGCAAGCCCCCAGCAGGGCACAATGGGTGTGCATTTTACTACTCACTCTCCCCCTGGGACGGGCACCCCTGTGCAGGGCACAATTTTGCATTATGTTGAATTACGTGCAACAGTCTTGGTCCTGAACATTTATGTTCTTTTTTTAAAAAATTTTAATCTCTGGCTGCTTTGCTTGGCAGTCAAGTATCTAGTCAGAAGCCAAATGAGGATCACTTGCTCCCCACCAGGACATCTCTTGCCCCACCAAGAGCGTTTGGCCGGTTGGTAAGTTTCCCTGCCATCTGCCCCAGTCGCCAGAAAACAGGCCAAGCTGCAGTTACTGAAAAGCCCATTATCTATTGTGTTGTTAACTTCTCCTCAGTGTTTCTAGTTATGTGTCCTTGTGGTATTTGTACATCTTGGGTAGGGTGAGGAGGCAAATAAAAATGTATCCCATTTCCAGTCGCCAAATTGCTTGGATTGCTCATGAAGGTAATAGTAATTGTTTTGGTCAAGTAGGTGTAGGATTAGATGTGAATGTCATATATCTTGGCTATTGTTTCCTCTATTATAAGGCAATTCATAATTCTAAATTGGAGCTCATGCTTCCAGAGAGTTTGGCAAACAAAAAACAGAAATAAATTAACTTTCTGTAGGTCATACATCTGGTGATTGATGTTGGTGACTGAGTCAGTGGTATATCCCAATGACCTATACCTATCCTGTCTAATACAATAGCCACTAGCCATGCATGGCTACCGAGCACACAAAATGTGAATGGTCTGAATTGAGATGTGCAATAAATGTATAATATACATCAGACTTTGAAGACTTAGTATGAACAAAAAGGAATGTAAAAATATCTCAAATATAGTTTTCTCATTCATTCTATCAGTAATTCATTTATTCAAGTGTTGGGCAAGTGGACTAGTCATTAAAAATAGAGCAATGAATAAGACAAGCTCAGTCCTGGCCCTCATGGAGCTTAAAGTCTAGTAGATGTTATTTAAAATTGTCTTCCTTTATTGGTTGGCCTTTTGCATGAATACTCTGACTGTACGTCTGATATTCTCAAAACACACACGACTGTAGCCCTGCTGCAGTGTCAAGGACAGGGATATGTGCTAGGGGAACATCTCAACTGCCAACTGGCAAAGGTGCCATTTCTTAATGCTCTAGAGCCTCACTGTTCAATAAAATAGCCACTCATCCCAGATGAATGTTTGAAATGTGACTAGTCTGAATTACAAGGGGCTGTTAAGTGTAAACTACACACTGAATTTCAAAACTGTATGAAAAAATGAATAAAAACTATCTCATTCATATTTTATATCAAGTATATGGTAAAATGGTAATATTTTGTGTATAGGTTTAATAAAATGTATTATTAAAATTAATTTCACCTGTTTCTCTTAACTTTTTAATGTGGTTACAAGAAATATTAAGATTACATATTGGCTCTCATATTATTTGTATTGGCCAGCACTTCTCTGTACTGCTGTTTTCCATTCCACCAGTGCAAATAGCCACACCAGATGCCCTGCAGAAACCTGTGGAACAGCTGATGGAGGAACTTGAACCAAACTAGGGCACTAATAAGCTGCCTCAGCTTCTCTCTCTTTTCTTTTCTGTTTGAGGATCACTTGTACCTTGCGTGATTAGTGGACACAATTCAAATGTCTAGGCAGCGTGATGCAATGGAAAGGCAGTAGCTGTTAATCAGAAAACCTTATTTCTGCTGGTCTCAGAGTTCTTATTCACTTAATGAAAAATCAAGAGCAAATCATGAGATCTTGCAGAATCTCCATCTCTTTAGGTATAAATTTTAAAACAATGTGTTCTCAACAAATACTTAGAAAAGCACAACCTTCTGAGACTGAAACAGGAAGAAATAAAAAATATAAAGAGACCAATCACAAGCACTGAAATTGAGACTGTGATTAAAAATCTTTCAACAAACAAAAGCCCAGGACCAGATGGCTTCACAGGCAAATTCTATCAAATATTTACAGAAGAGCTAACACCTACCCTTCTCAAACTCTTCCAAAATACAGCAGAGGGAGGAACATTCCCAAACTCATTCTACGAGGCCACAATCACCCTGATACCAAAACCAGACAAAGAGGTCACAAAGAAGAAAACTACAGGCCAGTATCACTGATGAACATACATACAAAAATCCTCAACAAAATACTAGCAAACAGAATCCAGCAGCACATAAAAGGATCATACACCATGATCAAGTGGGGTTTATTCCAGGAATGCAAGGATTCTTCAATATAGGCGAATCATGATACACCATATGAACAAATTGAAGGATCAAAACCATATGATCATCTCAATAGATGCAGAAAAAGCTTTTGACAAGATTCAACACCCATTTATGATAAAAACCCTGCAGAAAGTAGGCATAGAGGGAACTTACCTCAACATAATAAAGGCCATGTATGACAAACCCACAGCCAACATCGTTCTCAATGATGAAAAACTGAAACCATTTCCTTTAAGATCAGGAAATAGACAAGGTTGCCCACTCTCACCACTATTACTCAATATAGTTTTGGAAGTTTTAGCCACAGCAATCAGAGAAGAAAAAGAAATAAAAGGAAGCCAAATCAGAAAGAAGTAAAGCTGTCACTGTTTGCAGATGAATGATACTATACATAGATAATCCTAAAGATACTACCAGAACACTACTAGAGCTAATGAGTGAATTTGGTAAAGTAGCAAGGTACAAAAGTAATGCACAGAAATCTCTTGCATTCCTATACACTGATGATGAAAAATCTGAAAGAGAAATTAAGGAAACACTCCCATTTACCATTGCAACAAAAAGAATAAAATACCTAGGAATAAACCTACCTAAGGCGACAAAAGACCTGTATGCAGAAAACTATAAGACACTGATGAAAGAAATTAAAGATGATACAGATGGAGAGATATACCATATTCTTGGATTGTAAGAATCCACATTGTGAAAATGACTATACTACCCAAAGCAATCTACAGATTCAGTGCAATCCGTATCAAACTATCAATGACATTTTTCACAGAACTAGAGCAAAAAATTTCACAATTTGTATAGAAACAAAAAAGACCCCGAATAGCCAAAGCAATCTTGAGAAAGAAAAGCAGAGCTGGAGGAATCAGGCTCCCAGACTTCAGACTATACTACAAAGCTATAGTAATCAAAACAATATGGTACAGGCACAAAAACAGAAATATAGATCAATAGAACAGGATAGAAAGCCCAGAGATAAACCCACGCACATATGGTCACCTTATTTTGATAAAGGAGGCAAGCGTATACAATGGAGAAAAGACAGCTTCTTCAATAAGTGGTGCTGGGAAAACTGGACAGCTACATGTAAAAGAATGAAATTAGAACACTGCCTAACACCATACACATAAATAAACTCAAAATGGATTAAAGACCTAAATGTAAGGCCAGACACTATCAAACTCTTAGAGGAAAACATAGGCAGAACACTCTATGACATAAATCACAGCAAGATCCTTTTTGACCCACCTCCTAGAGAAATGGAAATAAAAACAAAAATAAATGGGACCTAATGAAACTTCAAAGCTTTTGCACAGCAAAGGAAACCAGAAACAAGATGAAAAGACAACCCTCGGAATGGGAGAAAATATTTGCAAATGAAGCAACTGACAAAGGATTAATCCCCAAAATTTACAAGCAGCTCATGCAGCTCAATATCAAAAAAACAAACAATCCAATCCAAAAATGGACAGAAGACCTAAATAGACATTTCTCCAAAGAAGATATACAGATTGCCAACAAACACATGAAAGGATGCTCCACATCACTAATCATTAGAGAAATGCAAATCAAAACTACAATGAGGTATCACCTCACACCAGTCAGAATGGCCATCATCAAAAAATCTACAAACAATAAATGCTGGTGAGGGTGTGGAGAAAAGGGAACCCTTTTGCACTGTTGGTGGGAATGTAAATTGATACAGCCACTATGGAGAACAGTATGGAAGTTCCTTAAAAAACTAAAAATAGAACTACCATACGACCCAGCAATCCCACTACTGGGCATATGCCCTGAGAAAAACCATAATTCAAAAAGAGTCATGTACCACAATGTTCATTGCAGCTCTATTTACAATAGCCAGGATCTGGAAGCAACCTAAGTGTCCATCAACAGATGAATGGATAAAGAAGATGTGGCACATATATACAATGGAATGTTACTCAGCCATAAAAAGAAACATTATTTGTAGTGTTATTTGTAGTGTGGTGGATTGACCTAAAGTCTGTCATGCAGAGTGAAGTAAGTCAGAAAGAGAAAAAGAAATACTGTATGCTAACACATATATATGGAATGTAAAAAATAATAATAATAATGGTTATGAAGAACCTTGGGGCAGGACAGGATAAAGACGCAGATGTAGAGAATGGACTTGAGGACACGGGGAGGGGTAGGGTAAACTGGGACGAAGTGAGAGAGTGGCATGGATATATATACACTACCAAACGTAAAGTAGATAGCTAGCGGGAAACAGCCACATAGCACAGGGAGATCAGCTTGGTGCTTTGTGACCACCTAGAGGGGTGGGATAGGGAAGGTGGGAGGGAAATGCAAGAGGGATGAGATATGGGGATGTATATGTATAGCTGATTCACTTTGTTATAAAGCAGAAACTGACACACCACTATAAAGCAATTATACTCCAATAAAGATGTTAAAAAAAAATCTGTTTTCTCTAGTTCAGAAAGAATTGTACTAAGTGAGATAAATATATGCATACAAAGCCACCTGATAAACTGTAAGCCATTTTGTCATTATCATCATTTATAATAATGATCATAATAAAATTCTTCCATAAGCAATCAAGAAAACTTTTGAGATGTAGAAGATTAAAATACCCTAATTCTGGGGATATTCCAAAACCAGCCAAAATTCAAATAGAAATATTAAAACACAAATGTTTAAATAGTAAAATTGGCAAAGGAAGATGTGAGTTACAGGAGTAGGGACTCCTAGTGGAGGCACGTATTATAGAAGGGTAGGGGCAATTTGGTTTTGGAGCTCACATCTCAATTGCCTGATGCCAAGATATCACTTTGATATTACTTGTTTTTCCAATGAACATTTTCTTATACATGCTACTGATTCAAAACAGCAACAGCAAACTCACCCTATGTATATCGTAGCCAATCATTTGAGTATTTCTGCAGTAGCAAAAGGTGGGCGGTAGGTTTCTGATTTCACACGCCTAAGTTGAAGCTTGTTGAAACAGAGGGCACTTTGTACAACTTCTGGCTTAGCAACGCCAGGCACCACACCACTTAGCCCATAATTGCGCACCAATGAGACACAGAGACACGATTATTTTTCTAGGTATGTGAGCTGGTCCCAACATTCCTGGTCTCCATCAGACCCTGAAAATCAAGGCAGATCCGATGGTCTCAGAAGTCCTAGTTTGGTTGTGCTTGCTGTAGTCTGGGAAGCTTGTCACAGTGTGGATATGGAGCTCTTTCATGCTTACTTGACTGCACAAACAATTCAAAAAGCATCCCAGGTCAGAGCGAATTTTAACCAGTAAATGCATCTTCCAGTGTGCATGACAAAGAGGCTGACATCATGGGGAAATGTATAGAACTGAAGGAAATGAACTTTGCCCAAAGAAGCTTCCTTAAGACAGGGCTAGATAATAGTGTCGAATAATATTTTTTTAATAAGGCATTGTGGTAAAATAATACATGATCTTTTTTTCCCAAAGAACCTGTACCACCACTTTCCTCTAGAGCACCTAGTCAGGTGAGCATGTTTAAGTTTGGCTTAAGTTTGACTTTGTGGTATGAAGGGGTGTGGGACTTCACCCACATGGAGGTGGAAAAGCTACAGAGGATGTTTAAGATACAGTGAGTAAACCCGCCTGAATGGAATGGAGGTTTCATGTAGTGGCACAGAGAGGGGCCTCACAGAAAGCAGATGGCACACTCACCGTGCCTTCACTGAGGAGACTGTAACGACTGCGTTATTTACAATGATGTGAGAGGAGTTAAGTGAAACCAAGGGGAGGTGTTGAAACCTCCTGAGGTGAGCAACAAGAAGGTGCCACCCCCTTTCCATCTGAGGTGGAAAGTGGAAGGAATCATTGTCAGAACCTCAAGAAAGCTCAAACTGTAGGAGACCACAGCCAAAGAGGACCAACCTCTGCAAACTCAGGATACAGCCGAGACCCCTTTTTTCCTCCTCCCTGACCTCCTGACTGTGCCTGCACTGAGCAAAGCCAACCAAAAGCCAGACGGCAACGGAATCTGCTCATGTTTCCTAGAAAGTTCAGCCTGCTGGTATTTGGAGCAGAATAGAAAGTACTGGAGAGGGGAATTGAAGGGACGAATAGAACATATCCCAAAGAGCTGATAAGTTAGATCAAAAGGATACTGGGTGACTAGAAGTTTTCCTATGGTGGGCTGGGATGGGGAGGTGTCTATGTTTCCTCTCCATCCCGCTTATCCTGTCACAAGTTTGCTCTGAATCTATTTCCCATTGTCCACATGACAGGTAGCTTACACTGCAGGCCGCAAAGAACTGTTACAAGCAGCTATTCTACAGATGTTCAACATGAGATGCCTAAATCAAGGATTAAGGAGCAAGAATGAACAAGAAATAGGCCCATGGGCAACGTGAAAGGTACAAAAAAATAATTCTTAGGTATAAAAACATTATTGTTTCTAATATTGAGTTTTTGAAAATCCTGAGATTTGTGTTAATCCAAATTTTGATTAAATTTTTATTGAGCTAATACCAAACTCTGTATTCATTAGCTGAGTAAATATGCTTTAGATTTTCTTTGTCCTGACTTAGCCAGATACTGATCTGAGCTTCCAGAAGCTCTGAGTCTGAGTAGTCACGAGACAGAGGAAAGTGTCCTAGTCATTTAATATGGTAGATTCTTTCATGTGAATTTCTTTTTCAAATTTTCTGCTCCTTCTGTAGGTTTTAACATAAAAATGTTGCTAATTAAAGAGCTATCAACCTCTTATTATAGTTCATGTTAATAAATACATGGCCTAATAAATACATGGCCACTGGGTGGCTGGCCACTGAGACACAGTGAGACCCAGTCAAGATTCTTGGGGGCTCAGCATACCGTGTTGAGAACAGCTTGTTTTCATAGAATCCCTGCTTTATTCCTGGCCGTGTTGCCCATAATTATTGTAAATCAGGACCATTTCCTGCCTTCCTGCCCAAAATAGCAGGAAGCATCCAACCCTTTCAACCCACTTTGCTCATGGGCACCACCTCTCTGCAGGGGTTAGGGTTCACTGCCAGGAATTTCAAAAGACCCAACTCTGTTTTGGTTTCTTATCCAGAACTTAGCTTGTGAGCAAAGAAATGAAGCAAGATCTGTAATACATCCAGGGATTTAGAGACATGGCTCAGTTTCAGGCCTGGTTAAGAGCCGCGAGCCACTGGCAATATAGAGCTCTTGCTCTTTTCTAAATTCATTGTGGGATCAGTTCCAGGGGAGACTTGGTGAGCCTGTGACTAATGGGGAACAATTGGAGAACTCTAGAGGGTGTCTTATGAAGTACTAAGAGCAAAGAGAATGTTCACTGCCCCTTGGCATTTAATACAAAATTGCACTGAGCCTTCCTATATGCCTCCTCTATGGGTCCATGCTACTTGATGGGGGCATTCACAGCCAGAATACTATTCATGGACAGTATGTCTAGCCTCACGTCCAACCTTTGATAGCCCCTGGGGGTCACTTTATTCAGGCATCCCAGTGCCTAGAATGGACTACTTCTACCTGTAATAGTTAACACTAACTGCTATTTATTGTTATTGTTGTTTTTCTTTTTTTTTTGGTTCTGGGCACAATACTAAATGCTTTGTATGCTCTTATCTCAATTACTCTTCACTATAAGCCCACTAGCCATCACTGTTAACCCCACTGTACAAATGAGAATACTGAGTTTTAAAAAGATCAAGTCATAAGGAAAAGAGCTAGGGTGCTAACTAGGAGGTGCTATACCAGCCAGTGCAAAGTGCATCTTGGCCTGCACCTTGGAGAGGCCTCTGAGGGACACAGAATAGCACCATGCATGGCAAAAAGAAGCATCCCGACCAGACCACCAAATATGGTGGGCAGTCATCTCCAAAGAGGAGGCAGACATTAATATAACTAAAAATCATGCTCTGGTATTAAAGACACACTCCCATCAAATGTACAACCTTTGACCTTGGACAGGGAATCTGCCCTGACTCCTCATCCCTGTTTCTGCCCTTGTGAGAGGATAGATATCAAGAAACACAGCCCTTCTAATTCTAACTTCTCCACTTGAGAATCAGCCTTAAAGAACTGAACTTCTGACTCTTTTGCCAGAGACCCTGTCCTGACCCTAAAATCATAGGGGACCCCAAGTAAAAGGTACTCTTTACTTAAAAGGCAGAGAAGCCCCAAATTCTACCAAAGGAGCCGAAGCCTCAAAAATCCCCGTCATGGGGGTTAATCCTTTCATGGAGCACCCATGCCCTTTTACCCTAAACCTTGTAGTGGAGGCAAAGTGCGGACCAAAGGCCTTAAGTGAGATGACTATCCCCCTCCGAGGTAGCAATGTCACCTCTTCTCTCTTTAAAATTTGAATCTTCTTTCTTTCTTGATAGATGATAGATAGATAGATAGAACATTAGTATTGCATTAAAATGCACTATTTAAACACTTTTATATCTTTTATGCCATTTGACTTAGAACTTTGTGACCATCAGGGTGGCCATAAGACCTAAGGCAGAGGTGGTTGATCCCAGAAGGATAATTTGAGAAACATAAAAATGCATCAGCTATTTTAAATGTGCTCAACAATTTTTCCCTTATGTCTTCATGCATTTATTTTCATTAATATTTATTAAGCATTTTGTAAGTGTTGGCTATGGTGCTAGAGAACAGAGACTGAGAGCAAAACACAGCATGGTACCTGCCCTCAAGGAGACCACAACCTGATAGAAGAAACTGACAAATAAGCCAGCAATGATAGAGAGAATATCAGAGCATTATGGAAACAGACAAGCAAGGATCTCATTCTTCTTGGGAGCTGGGGTAAGTTAGGGAAGGTGTTTCAGAGACAGTAAAGCCTGGTGGACCCTGGAAGGGATGAGCAGGCATCAGCATTAGATGCTCTGGTGGCAGAGACAAGGAGACACTAGGGCCTGGGAGGCCTGCTCACCACAGTGGGTCTCCTGACTGATAAAGAAGGACTATGGGGCTTTGGAGAAGGGTGCTGCAGTAAGAGCATGAAGGCTGATCTTCTCTGTGTCTCAGATTATCTTCATGGGGCTTTCATTTTTTCCTGAATTCATCAGTTCAACCCCAAGGGATCATAACTCCAATTCCTAAGCACTACTTTGCCTAAAGGTTCCATTTCCAAAATCCTACTCTGAATATAGTACAAAGTTTGTCTAACGTATTCCTGCCATGTTGTTAGGGATTAGCCCTTTTATAATTTAATCCTTCCACCTGTACCTTAAACTGAATTCTCACTTGTTCCCCATTTTTAATGTTGTGGAAATAGGCTCTTCAAGGATGTTTTGGATATTTGCAAAGGAGACAGGCTGAGGTTCTGGAGAGAAAAAATGTAAAAGATCTTGTACTGTATATGCTAAAAACGTGGCTTCTGCAATCAACACCCTTATATAACTAGAGTTTCCTAAACAATACCCTAAAGATTTGCAAAATGCGTCAGAGAGAGAAATGAACCACGGCAGGTTGGGAAATAGAGTTGAATGTGAAAGTAAAGCACTCCTGCAGTTAAAGACTGACATGGTAAAGAAAGCAGGAAGGGGAGAGCCCTAAGTTATAGTGAGGAACCCATGGGTGGTATAAAAAACACAGAAGACGGGGGATGCGGCAGGCTGTTTACAGGACCTTCACTATAAATGTCCACAAATCCACCAGGAGAGAGAGCAGTAAGGGTTGTCACAGTACTGGAGGTGAACCAGCTCACATAACAATTGGACTGGATGCTTAAAAAGAGGGAGGAAGAGTGAGCCTCTTGGTCAATTCAGATAAGTAATAAATAGAAGGGTCCCAAGTTTCTCTGAAGGAAGCCAAGAATGGTTGAGGCTTATGTATATAAAGTCAACAGAAATGTATAACATGCCTACTCAGTGCAGAACACCATGTGTAACAGAAGTTTAAATTTTGGATTCTCATGGAAAAGTATCAATGAGCTCCCTGACAGGTGCAGAATAAGCAGAATTCTGGGAACTCAGATTAAAACAAGCAAACATGAAAACTATTTTCTTTTTCTTTGAGCGCTACATGTTTTTTACTTTATATTGTAATTTTAAAATATATCTTAACATTTGAAGATCAAGACCTAGCAAAGTAGAGGTAACCCAGAATGCTTTACTCTTGGTCATCAAAAATCCAGGATACGAATCACAACGTTAATATATGTCCCTTAAAAGTTCTAGTAATTTCTTGTTTTTGTTATTTCTTGGGTTTTCAAATAACACATCTTAAAGGCATTCTTTTTAGAAGTAAATATTATAAAAATTATTTTTGTGTAAAATAAAAATTATACAGAGATTTAAGAGAAGTCAATACAGGGACTTCCCTGGTGGTCTGGCGGTTAAGACTCCGCGCTTCCACTGCAGGGGCCTCGGGTTCCATCCCTGATCAGGGAACTAAGATCCCACATGCTGTGCAGTGCAGCCAAAAAATTAAAAAACTCAAAAAAAATTTTTTTAAGAGAAGTCAATATAATAAAGAAAGTAAAGCCTAAAAGGTCCCTACATTTATTCAGTAATTTATGATTTACTTAGAATATTGTGCAGATTTTCTTATTTGATCCCAACCATTTTGTGAAGCAAGCGGGGCAATCTGTATTATCCCCATACTCCAGAGGTGAAACCAAGTCCTCAGAGAAGCTAAATGCCATGAAGAAGTTTGACACAGCTAGTAAGAAACAAAGCAGAGGCCACATACCATGTCTGCTGGCCCTTAGTTACCGAACGGCCCAACTGTTGTTGGTATTGTAACACAATGTTTAACTAATGGTGAAAGAAGAATTTGGTTGCCTTTTTTTTTTAATTAATTTATTAATTTATTTGTTTATTTTTTTTTGGCTGTGTTGGGTCTTCGTTTCTGTGCGAGAGCTTTCTCCAGTTGCGGCAAGCGGGGGCCACTCTTCATCGTGGTGCGCGGGCCTCTCACTGTCGCGGCCTCTCTTGTTGCGGAGCACAGGCTCCAGACGCGCAGGCTCAGTAGTTGTGGCTCACGGGCTTAGTTGCTCCGCGGCATATGGGATCTTCCCGGACCAGGGCATGAACCCGTGTCCCCTGCATTGGCAGGCAGATTCTCAACCACTGCACCACCAGGGAAGCCCCGAATTAGGTTGCTTTTAAAATGAAAATAGACAGTTCTGGCCATCAGGTGAAATTCAGTGGAAAAAGAATTCAGAATAGACTAGATAAAGCAAAGAAGAATGGAAATCAAAAATGGAAAAGGAAGTTGAATTTACCAGCAACAATGCCAAATATCACAAGAAGTTTTATGGACCATCAGCGCACTCTCCCTCAAATCACTTCTGGGTGTGAGCTCCAGGTTAACATTTTTGATAAGGAATTTCACAAGGTATTCAATATTGTGGTTGCTGTCCTTGACATGAAATTTTGTTAGGCAGAATGTAATAGTGGACTCCACCTTACACTTACTTGGTGCTTTTATAATTTTAAGCCATTTCCACTTGAATTATCTCATTTTATTTTCTTGATAGGTAGTTGGAGTACATAGCATGTGCTATTTAATGGTAGGGCACAGATGCATAAATATCTCAAAATAACTCAAAAAGTATATCAGTTCTGCTCTGCTCTCCCCACTCTCAATGTAAACTGTACGCGATTTAGTTCCTTCATGAAACAATAGCTATTACTTATACGGCTTCAGAGAGAAAGCACTTGATGTTCATGTTTATTCATTGTATAGTATTTATTGTAATCATATCAATAAGGCACTGTTTCTATGGGCCAGCTGCATGAGACGTGGAAATAGCTTTGTTTCGTAACACTCTCTTTGTATTTTTTTGTTGTTTTTATAATGGAATTTTGTTGTATGTGGCTCTGAATTCTACTAAGTGCTTCAGATTGAAGAGTTTATTTGCACAACTTATTCCTTCTTTACTTTCCCTGCACTATGACAGTAGTTTATGAAACACGTCGCACACCAGAATCATCAGTTATGAAGCCCAGGAAGAATTTTAAAGTTTCCCAAGTGATTCTGATGAGTTGCCGGACTTTAGAATGACTGTGGTATGGGCATCCTTTTACTTTATCGTAGACTCAGGTTGAATGGTTATATTTTGAGGATTCCATCTGATTATTATTGTATTATTAGAATGAAAGCCTTTCCCCAGACAAAAGTAAAGCCTAATCGCATGAAAACTTCTCTTAGGCTGACTCCCAATTTGTGTTAGGATCATTTGATATAAACCAAGTAATAGCCTAGCATGTAAAAAGTACTTAAGATGACAAAAAATTCTTAAATTCCTCTTGTTTAACATCCATTCTTTCCATACACAATTACTGAATACCGCTGAGGTTAGTACTATGTGCATAAAGATGAAATGAATAGAATGGAGACCCAGCCCTTAAAAATTCAGTGGGAAAATTACAGTTTCATCCTGTTGTTAATCCATTCCACATCACAATTATATTTGGGGATGTTAAAACAGCACATAGGAGTGACAAACCAAGCAAATATCACTCACTGATCTGCATCTACAGAATTTCTTGCAGTTTACCCAGGAGGCAGTCACTAAGAAACTAAAACAGATAAACTTAAGGGCATATGTAATGCCCAATAGGGCCAGCAAAGGGCCTGCTGAATGCAAAGTCTTGCAAAGTCTCTAGGAAGTAAGAATAAATTTAACATGTAGCATTACCCCTCTCCCACCAAAAAAGCTTTGATGTTGCACAATAGTTTGCCACCTAGTTAAATAGTTCTAAATAAAGCTGTCTACAAGGTAGGAAGGCTGTAATCTGTATACAGGCTGCACAACATATTCCAGGTCCACCCCTTGAGAATGATACAAAGCATAATGGCCCTTGCATGGAGTCACGAAACACGATCTCAAAAAACACTGCAAATCATGTTAACTGACCCCAGGGTTTGCATTCCTCCCCTTCTCTCTGATCTTTCCCCCCTTTTTCTCCTCTCTCTCTTTGCTTTGAGCCTTCTGACAGTCAAGTACTTGCATAGTTACTTTGGGCGACAATATGTTATCCGCAGTGGAAATCCGAAGCTTTAATTCAAAAGGTGGCCACTCTTGACCTCCGACCCTGGTGCCTCCTACCCTGCTGCTCCCCTCCATTTTCTGTCTCCATGGAACTGAGTAGTCAAGTGGAAAAATGGGAGCAGGCAGAGCCTATAGCTATTCATAGACCACCCCACTCCCCTTCGCTGCCCCCCCAAAAAGAGAGAGAAAGATGAATGAAAGTCATTCATCAATAAGCAGGAGATGAAGAAGAAAGCCCTACTGGCTGAAAAGCAAGCTAAGAAGCAGAGAGGGCAAAAGAAGAGGACTGCCAGGAAAGAAAAGGGGAGGAGTAAGGAGCTGGCCTGGAGGGCAAGTTGTGAGTTCACGAAAATAAAAACCCAGGGGCTGAAAAGCAGCACTGCACATTTCCCAAATCGAGTTAGCTGTAAGGGGCCAACTGCTTCAAAAATGAATGCCTAGGGCCTTCCCTGGTGGCGCAGTGGTTAAGAATCCACCTGCCAATGCAGGGGACACGGGCTCGAGCCCTGGTCCAGGAAGATCCCATATGCCGCGGAGCAACTAAGCCCGTGAGCCACAACTACGCTCTAGAGCCCGCGAGCCACAACTACTGAGCCCACGTGCCACAACTACTGAAGCCTGTGCGTCTAGAGCCCGTGCTCTCCAACAAGAGAAGCCACCACAGTGAGAAGCCCGCACACCGCAACGAAGAGTAGCCCCCGCTTGCCACAACTAGAGAAAGCCTGCGCACAGCAACAAAGACCCAACGCAGCCAAAAATAAATAAATAAATTTATTTTTTTAAAAAAATGAACACCTTTTACTTGTGTCACACCTTCTTAAAATATGAATGCAGCTAAAGGAGAACCAGAGGGAGAAGGCCTGAGCCTCTGGGATTGTTCTTTTTTTAAACATCTTGATGGCACCGTTGGGAGCCGGGAGATTCAGCAGCTGGGACACCTGCTCACAGAGTTGAGAACTGAGACCCTAAAATCTACACTCATCCAGAGGAAATGTTTTTATGTGTCAGAAAGCAAGTGACAGCAGATATATTATTTGTCACACACAGTCAATCTTTATTTCAACTATCTTGGCTGAGCAATCTGACGTCCCCAAGATCAAACTGCAACCTAAGAAAGTGGCCCAACTCCGACTGGCCGATGGCCTCACAGTCAACCAATGTGGTAACAGCACAGAGGCCAGAAAACAAAGAGTATTTCCTCTCAATCTAAGAATGTTAGGTGTGAAGAAAAAACAGCATTAAATTCAGATCAAAACTAGATAGAGTTCAGTGATTCTGCAGCATTCACCATATTTCCTCCTCCCTCACAAGATGTAAACATTTAATAATTTATTAATTATCTATCTGAACACCTGTTTGGTTTTTTCCATGAGTGCCATCTCTGAGATTAGCACTCCAAAGTAAAAAGTTTTCTTTTTATGTGAATCCAAGGCAACGCCACATGAATCCAGGTAAAAAAAAGTTAGGGCAAGAAAATGTTTCTGCCACCTTGTGATCCATTTCTTTCCCACCAATGGGACATCACCTGCACCCCTGTAGCTTGATAAGAATTGTATTTGCAGGAAGCAAAGTCCCCTACTTGCTGACATATTCCAGCTACTTTCAAATAGAAATCTAAAACCATTTTCCCAGAAAATTTGGCATTAGTCCTAAATAACTGTTGCATGTTCCCTAGTTTTCCCATCTGTCAATGATACTTTTCTGACCATCTACATTTTCTAGCGCTTAGGTTTTGAGCATAAGAATACACTTGAAGGAGGTGATGTATTGTGATTGGGGAAAAATAAAGATGAGGCCGATAGTAACACTGGCAAATTCACACGAGCTCAAATCATCGAGTGGAAATCTCGTGAACTTCAAACATACATACTTCCCACTGTCAAGGGCAAGGCCCTTGAACATCTCACACAAAATAAGACTAGAGATGAGTGTGGAAGAATCTCTCATAGAAGAAACAATCAGAGGCTCTATTGTCAGTGTTCTAAGCAAGACAGAGACTAACCTGCTGCTAATACTCTTGGGAAGACCCCCTCCCTGCATGGCTCCCTTACCTCCTCCTTTACAATTCCACAGCTTCTCATGAAAAGCCCTGAAATGGGGACTAGAATGCAGAGGCAGAGTGGATTCAGCTCCTTTTGGGCCTCTGCCAGATTCTCATTAGGTCCTGGACATGTGAGCCAATGCTGATTTCCATGGCTGATCTACCCTAAATCTGCCCTTCCTGAAACACTAGCCTTTGTCCTTCCAGTCACCGTCTCTAAATGGGGATTTGGGTGAGAGCAGTACCAAGGGGACCATCATTATACACTCATTATTATGAAATTGACGGCTTCTAAGTCTTTCTGGCTGAAAGCTCTGATGGGGTGAGATCAAAATGGATTGTAGAATCATTGCTTTCCCTGGTAATTCGGGTTACAAATGAGTACTAGAATGGGAGGGAGGGTAAAGAGGAGGATAAAGGAAGAGTGTTTTTCCTCAAATTCACCTCACTTCATGCTGGAGTGAGAGGCCATCCATACTCACGAAAGGCTAATTATATAAATCAGATGCCCTGGCTGAGTTTCCAACCCCCTGGGAGCAGGGAGAGCTAGGAATAAATGAGGTCTTCTGCAAAATGAAAGAAACCCTTTGAAAAAATGCCAAAACCAATGGTTATACAGCTTAACTCACAATTTTTTTATAGAAACAGAAAAATCTGGACCAAGGATAACAAAAATAGCTGAGTTTTCATCTTCCAGCAGATTTTGAAATGTACTCTGAATTTATTTACCTCCTTGCTAGTATGTACTTTACTTTGCATCGCTAAATGTGACAACTCCTGAGATGTTCAGATATCTAAATTCATCCTCAAAATAATAACTTACTTTTGTTTTCGGAAGGTCACATTTGTGTGAGGATGCCATGATAAAAAGCCATTGTTCAAGTAACAGAGCTAAATAAGGTGGGGAAAATCATAGCAGTAAGAAACAGGGATGTAGACGTTTAGTTCTGGCTTTACCACTTGCGAACATGCAATCTTGGACAATCACTTCACTTTTCAAGGCTTCAGACTCCTCATATGAAAATAACTGGATTGACGTACACTAGCACCATTTGGTCTATGATGTCGCACATGCCACAAGTAGTCAATACTCAGAGGAACAGCTAAAATTCACCAGCTATCAATGGTGGACATGTCAGTTACTTTGAACATAAGAGTTAAAGTTTGGGCTTTGGTGGATGTTGGCATTTCCCTATGGTTAGTCTTAGCTTCCATGTAAGTTCATTCCTTTTCCTGTCCCAACTCACTGATACTGCATCCTGCTGGATCCACTGAAGTACAGCATCTGAGAGCTATTTAATTCCTGACAATGTAAATTCCTTTTTAGGGCAGGACAGGAAAGGTACCAGGATTCCCAAACCTGGTACCTGGAAATTACTCAATATATGTCTGTTAGAATACATCATTACAGAAATGTATGAATGGAAAGGCCACTTAAATATTTTAAAGAATGCTTCTAACTGGATGGAGAGCTGACTTGCTCATTCTGATTTTTCTTTTCAAACAATCCACTTTTTATAATTTTTATTTCTGACCAGGCCAATGCATTAAAATTCACTCTTGCCTGATTAAGAGCTCAGACTAAACATACAGGCGTAAATTGTCAAAGTCATAGTTATCCAGAGAGGAAACAGATTACTGAGGCCATCTGGTCTTTTCATTGTTTATCATTGTAACCTTTATCCCCTGAGTCCCGCATGGCTTTGGAGGCCCCAAAATTGATTACTATTCAAAAGTCATAAATTTTGTTCTCTTTTCCTGTCATCTGCTATATGCGTTCTCTCTTGAGGGTTGCATTATGGGTTTGTCTAGCAACTCAAATGAAGAAGGGATATAGGGAAACTGGATTTACCAGTAGGAAAAAAAATCAGCACAGGACTAATTCTTCTATTTCACGTCATTACTTCATAGAAATATATGCATTCTTATGTACAGTCATACATCCTACCAGTGGTGATCAGATTCTCAAATCAATTGACCCAAAGCTATTGAAGCCACTAGGAGGATTAACCATCTGCCTTATTTCCTTTTCATGGTAGGTTGTGCGAAACTGCTGTTGAGTTTGGGGTTCAGAGCTCGGTGAGGCAAATTTTTGTTGAAGATATCACAAAAGGGACTTCACTGGGGTGATCTGGTCATGATCACAGTTTATATCTTAAGATAAAGAGAAGATTAAAATCTTTGCAGAAAACAGAATGACCAAGGATAAGATGCTCCTGACCCAAACTCCATCTCGCCATCTCTCTCTAGGACATTCCCCAAGTTCCATGGAACTGAGACACTATTCTAGGAACTATAGAGATTAGGGAAGAAAAAGGTTTGAATCAATTGGCTAACTCTAAATTTACTGGATTTCCCTGAATTGTCTGAGATTGATATTTTGCTACCTAACAGGCTCAAGTGGAAATTGTTACCTCTAAACCTGAGAGGATGACTTTTTCTGTTAATTCAAATGGCCCAATGAAGTTGGGACTGAAAGATAAAGAGGATGGGATCTAAAACAGACATTGAAATGGATCTGAAAGCAAAGAGGGTAAGTTGGGTACCATTTCTCTGTGAACTGGGTGGTTGGGATGCCCGAGGAAATGGGTTTATATCATCCATTAGCCATGTCATACAAAGGTAGATAGACCTGATTTTAAGATACAGGTGGCAATTCTGAAGCTCTAAGAAATCTATTAAAACTATCAGACATTGCCAACATGGGAGAAGTGTGATGTTTTCCAGTTTGAAGGACAGGATATTAATTATTGTCTATTTTGGTGCCAGTAGTTTTCAAAGCCAATTTTAAAATTATACAGTTTTAATCATTCTACAGTGAACAATGAATATAGATTAGGGTGTGCAGCAATGAGGCAGACAAATAAATCCATCCATTTCTCTTTGAGGAGTCTCTGCAGTGTACATTTCTTAGGACAGTTTTACTTGCTTTTCTACCAATGAAAGAGTGAAGGGTAAATGGGACAGGAAACCAGACAGTTCGATGCCCACTAAAATGAGAAGTGGAAGATGCTTGAAGATAAACTTTGTCTGGCTTGACATCTTGTCTGGGTGGTTTGTTCTGCCCGTTCGCTTTCTTTGCCTGATGCTTCGCTGCAATCTCTACAGTTTCTGAGACATACTCCTTATCTCACCTTTCAAATTCAGTTTAAATACCTACCTTTTGAGAGATTGTTGCTATTTATTTTTTTAACTACTTCCCCATCCCTCCCTCATATTTAATGAAAAATAGAAGCTGTTAACACAGGGGAGATTTTTAAAATCTGGTCCAAGGGCAGACAAAAACGTAAGGTAAAAAGAGAGCTAGAAAATTCTATTTATTTTTTAATAAAAATTTTAAAATATTGAACTTTAAGTAGAGTCATACTCTAACTTACTGTAAAACAAATGTGTAAAAATAAATTATGGAGTAAAGGAATTAGTTGATATTAAAACTAATTCACTTACTTTTTACCTACCTCACAAGATTGTTCTGAGAATCAAATGAAAAATCAAAGATTGAGCATAATAAAAACGCTGAAATAATTTTATACTATGGTACATGCTATTTATACTATGATATTGTTACAAAATGCTTCTAGGTATTTTACCACAGGTATTTTAGTAACACTCTCTCTTTTCCTCCCTTTTGGTTACCCATCATCCCTCACTCATCCTGCTGAAGCCAGTAATCCCCCTGGTCCCCCTCACTCCCCACTTAGGTCTCCAGTGCACATCACGTGTTGTCTGGTTCCACACCCACCCCAACCCTCTTCCAAGAAGCAGAAAATGAAAAGCGAAAAGCAGAAAGAGTAACAGAACCAAACAATTTTTTTGAAGAAAATTATATTTCCCAGTCCATCTTAGAGCTGTTTTGCAAGTGGTTTAGGGAATTGCCAGTCCAATGCACTCATAAGAGACTTTGGGAATTAAGTCATGAGGGGACAAAGGTAAAGGGTGTGGTATCTGGTTTGTGGGTGAGGATTATGGCAGGACAACTTGATTCTGGAGACAGTAGCTCTGTTATTTGCCTAGTGGTTTAGCCAGAAATCCTGATTCCCTTCCTTCTTGTTTGTGACAGAAATGGTGTGATTCCTGAGTAGCAGCTTCCTGAATCTTAGTTTTTTGATTATGGCAAAGGCAGCAACTCCTATAGTGACCCAGCTCTGCAGTGTGTTTTTAAGAGTCATTCCCAGGAGTTCAACCTAGAATCTATTTCTTCAGCTCTCTCAAAAATTGTGGGAACTATCTCTACCCCTTAATCAATCTCTCACTCTTAAACTACCCAGATGGGATTTTGTTGTTTGCAACTAAAAAAAAATTGTTTTAAAACTGACCTAAACGCACTCTTTCCCTTGTCAAATTCTGCTCTCAGCCAACCCTTCCATAACTGTCAAAGGGTGAAATAAACTCTCACTAAGATTTTTCATTTCAATTCACACGCCAGAACTATTCTGAAAATTTACAAGCAAGTATAAATCTTGCCTCTATCTCCGAAAAGATTGAAATCTAGCATACCTCAGATATCCTATTTGTTTGGATTAAGAAGCTTCATTTAATCCACTTAGGAACCCAACAAGAACTCATATCCTCTTGGAACATAACCTCTTCTTAGCATTGGATGCTCATCATGCACGGTCTTACTGGACTGGCATAGATGTAGGTTTATTATTCAGCCTCTTTAATTTAGCTGCTGAGAAATCACATTAGGAAGGCAGAAGAAAATATCTATTTTGGAGTCATTTAAGCAGAGCATTAAGCTATACAACAGAGCCAAAATTTTTAGAAGGCTATATGATACCCTAAAGATAGAATCCCAAGACAGGCCCACTCTCTAGAATAGGGTCTACTCTGAGTACTCTGTTAATTAAAGCAGGTTCAACATTATCATGACTTTTTATTCTCTTCTATATTTATTGACCTACTTTGTTCCATGTTTTAGGGCATATAGCAGAGATGAGAGTCACCACTGAGGAATCTACTGTGAACAGAAGACACACATGTATAGAGATATTAGTGGCACAATGCAAAGCTGGCATTGTAGAAGTAAGTAAAAAGCGCTATAAGAATACAGACTCAGTCTCAGGAGATTTGATAGGCTTAGAAGTCAAGGAAAATTATATATACATGAATGTGCAGTATACATTATACCTATTTTTATGTTCTCTTAGGTCCAAACCCATCCTTCTATATGCTGCTTTGGGATACTTCATGATTCCTTAGTGTTTTATTTGCAGTTACATAGCTAATAACTTTATATATAGTTAACCAATATTTATATTCATTCTCTCTGTTAAAATAATCAGTGTGGTTTTTCTCATGGCTGGTCCTGATTGATACAGAAATCGACAGGTATGAAACAGGGAATCAGAGCCTCATAGATGGTATTTAGGAATTGGTTTGGTTGTGCCCTTAGGTTTGAACACAGGGATGGGCTCCATGCCAATGGAAAATAGGATGCTAATAATTATGCCGTGCAAAGGCATCACAATCAGATGAACCCCTGTGGTTGACTGTGATAAAGTGCCTACTGAAGAAAGTGCCTTGAGAGCCCAGATGGCTGACGTTCTTGACCACTGTGGCAGCCATGATAACTGTGAGGAATGTGGTGTGGGCTGGATTCTTCTGAGTACTCTGCAGTGATTAGAGAAAGAAGTGGCAAGCTCAAGTCTAAATTCTTATCAATCACAAATCACAAAAGAGAAGTTATGTGGCACCCCTTAAAGAATCTCTTATCTCTTGTAACCTCTGGGCTGACATCTCTGAAAATCAAACACAACATTTAATGGTGTCTGTTACAGAATTACAAACTATGTTGAAGTCACAACTTCACCAGGTATCTAATGTTCAAGTCAGGACACTGGGAAGTAGAGTTCCTGATATTTGAAAAGGAGAGATCTAGCTGGACTCAGACAAAACCCAGACACATACACCCCTGAGTTACTCTGAATTTCCCTCTAATACTCATTACTGACAGCCTAACCTGGAGCCAACTAGCAAAACAGAAATGTGTCTGCAGGGTCGCGACTCCAGCACCACAGGGTAGACTGTAGAAGGGTAGGTTTGGAGCTGAGAGACAAGAGTCTGGCACAAATGTGCAGCTCAACTGTATAGTGTGAGAGGTAGCATGACGTACCAGAAAGACCCAGTTATGCCGTTCTGTGATCTTAAGTAAGTCTCTGCCTTTGTTTCTGCATTTGCATATTGAAAAGAAAATATTGGACTAGATTGGTAGTTTAGTTCCACTTTTGTTTTGAGTAGCAAAAACCTCTTATCAAATAAAACCATGTATAAAACTCTAATATATAAAACATATAAAAATAAGCTGCTCTGATTATATTTTGTACCCAACTGGGGGACCTCCCCTTGCCTATTGTATCCACTCTGAGGTACCTCTTCAGGGCCCTAAGGCTCTACTGAACACAGTTAGTAAACCTCTCAATAGGATAATCTCTCAAGATCCTTCTTATTCTAAAGGTACCTGATTCTGAGATTCTTCATGTCTAACGTACCTCGTTCTTAAACTGCAGTCTCTGACCAGCAGCATCGTATCACTGGAGACTTGGCAGAAATTAAAATTGTCAAGGCGCTGAACTCAGACTGCCTGGGTTCACATCTCAGTCTCCCCACTCACTCACTGTGCACCCTGGGAGCAAGGAGCTTACCCTCTGCTTTCATTTCCACCCCTGGAATTTCCATCCGGAGGGCCCTTCGTAGGAAGGAGGGAACTCACATAACATAAGAAAATCCCTTGGCAGGACAAACAAGTCACGTTCCTGAGAAATTCAGAGTGAGGCACTTTCCATAACTACATATGTCAAGTGACCGCATGGAAGAAAACTTTATAACGACAGGCCAAGGTCACCTCACGTTAATAAGAGAGGCCTCACGTCTTTCAAACAGGAGGGAGCTGATTTCCAAAATGACCAATGGCAGATACCAAAGGGTCACGAGGGCCCAAAAGAGAGTGGAAAGCACTTTGCTGTAGAAACTGGCTGGCAATTCAAGAACAATAAGCCGGGGGACTAAAGCCCTCTGGGGGGGCGTGGGGTCTCAGAGTGGCTTCCCAAAGGATCACCATTCCTACAAATTAGCCAGCTGCCAGATTTGGTAAGCATCGTAAATCTCTAAGAACACGGCTGCACTCGTGAGGTAACCCAGGTGTGTGGCCATGGAGGATGCTGGAATATGCAAGGCCAGCACTGCCTGTGTGCCAAATGGGTCACAGCCGCCCCTCTGGGCACAAGTTTCCCAGGCCCCTTAGTGGAACTGCTCCCAATTAACTGCTTTGTCTGTCTCCAAGCCCGCCTCTCTGTGGGACATGGGGTTCCTCTCAGGTTGGTGGTCTCTCTCTCTCTGTCTCCCTCTCTCTCTCTCTTATTTCCACACATGCATGGCAATCTTAATCAGACATCACATCAGTCCCCTAGAGCTTTTCTGAGACTATGTTAGCGAATCCATCACTTAGGATGTCAGGCTCGATGAAAAGAAGCCCTGGGTGAGTGGGGAGAGAGCAGGCTCCGGGTGCTCTCCTCCTCGTACCAGCCTTCGGATCTCAAGTGCTTTCGCCATCCTGGCCTCTGGCATCCTCAGCTCAGGGATCAGAATGTGATTTTTAGATTTCTTCCCGCGTGGTCATGGAGAATATCATGTATGTTTGAATAGCAAGAATTTTATAAACGTCGAAGTACCTCCAGCATCATACTTTCTTCTTTAAACTTTCTAACAGAGCAGTGGGTGGGAAAATGTGGGTAAAGAGTACGAGAGGAATCCCAGAGGTCCCCAGTGTGGCAATCCCGGTGGCCCAAAACTCCTGACCACATATGCAGGAGTCTCAACTTTGGGAAATCCCGTAGGCCTTGAAACTTCACTGACTTCCTTTCCATCCACCAGAAACTTCACACTGTTCCTGTCCCACAGCAACAAACGCAGTAACAGATAACCATGTGTGTCTTTTCTTTCTGTCTCTGGATTTTATAGGGCCTTACTGAGAAAATACCTTAATTAAATACAGTACAATAATTATATGTAGAACACTCAATATGTAAGCAGTGATGGCTTGCAGGGTACTGTGCTATATTTAAAAAGATAGGCAGAGTCCCTTCCTGTCTTTGCAGAAAAAAGATGCATCAACACACACTGAGTGGCATAGGACCTGCGAATAAGGGCTGACATGAATAAGTACCCTAGTAGCTCAAGGAGTGGATGTTGAGCTTGGCCAGAAGGTTTAAAGAAGATTTCCTGGGTAAAATGGACTTGAGCCTTTCTTCACAAGAAGCAGTCTAGTGCAGAGAGCCCACTGGAGATGAAGGTTTGAAATGGACCAAGAATTTCAGCACCTCACATTTCCCATGCTGGCCCTGCTAGTAATTCCAGCAATTCCAGAGGCTTTAAAGCATAGAAATGAGTTCTTTTTTTTTTTTTAACATCTTTATTGGAGTATAATTGCTTTACAATGATGTGTTAGTTTCTGTTGTATAACAAAGTGAATCAGCTATACATATACATATATCCCCATATCCCCTCCCTTTTGCGTCTCCCTTCCACCCTCCCTATCCCACCCGCCTACGTGGTCACAAAGCACCGAGCTGATCTCCCTGTGCTATGTGGCTGCTTCCCACTAGCTATCTATTTGACATTTGGTTCCTTTATACAGCATTTTACCACATGTGGCTCCACATTAAATATTAACTTTTATATATTTTACATATATTTTTATGTTTTTTGTTATAAAAATATATTTTATACTTATATTTTATGTTACATATATTTTATGTTACATGTATTTTAATATAACATATATTTTGTTACATATATTTTATATTTTGGGCTCATCATACATAATTTTTAGACAACAAATGGTAAGCGCTAAGCTTCATTTAACCTTGTGTTCCATTTCAGAGACCTGACTCACAGATGTGTGTGCTCTGATTGAATGAACACGTGAGTGAGCAGCGTCCACAGACATCTCTGAGTGGAGTGCTTCCTCTCCTTTATCTTTCAGGGCGTTCATTTCATTCACTGTGAGTTTATAAATGGCATGGATTTTGGAGTCAGACAACCAGAGTTCAAATCCAGCCTCTGCTAATCACTTGGCTGATGACTTTCAGAAATCTACTTAACCTTCCAAGGACCTCGGTTTCCTTATTTGCAAAATGGGATAATAGCCCTTCAAGTGAAATAAGGTATTTGAAAGCAGTAAGCATAGCCCTCAATACATAGAATTAACTTCCCCCGCCGTCAGCACCCAAGTTTCTTTGTTCTCTGGCATTTTAGTGACTAGTGTCATTGTCTTTCCCTTTTACCTTACTAAAGGGAGAAGCTTCTAATCCCCCTATCTATCTACCCACCTATCTATTTCTCTATATATCTGTCCTCCCCACTAATATCTAAGCTATGTGAGTTCTGGAGTAACACACACACTAGCTTTCGGATCTCGCCTACTAACCCAAAGACCTTGTGCTTTACTTAACAGCTCTCAGCCTCAGTGTTCTCATCTGTAAAATGGGGTTCATTCGTTTCCATTCTTTATAGAATTATTGTAAGGATTAATTGAAGTCATTTACATAAAGGATTTATCAGAGACCCTGGCTCAAAAAATGTTAGCTATTGCAAAGGTTAGCTTTTTCTCTCTTCCATTTCCTCTCAGGAAGCTTAAGTCTCTAGAGGGCATGACCTGAATACCCATAACCTGAGAGTTCTTTTTTGAGTATTTCCTTAAAACTTGACATTGAAGCAAAGCACTCCCAGGGACTGAAAGCACACATCTCTGTCATTTCACTGAGACAGCCACTCTCCTCACAGAGCTCATAGTTCCTTTTTTGGCTGCTCGGCTTCCTCTGTAATCACCGAAAACTCAGGATTTCTCCCCTGTAGTGTTTTGTTTTCCATTTTATCAGAATCTGACTGAGATCTCAGACTGTTTCTGGGCATCCACAAAGGGTATTCAAACCTGCCCAGAAGAGGAGAGGGACAAACTGCCAAGATCTCAGGACTCGGAGGCTGGGCGCAAGGCCTGGGTTATCTTGCTGATGTGGGCAACGCCTGCTGCGTGGTCTCCAGCCTCTCACAGCTTTGCTAGGACTCACTGACTCTATATTCTTCTACACTGAGGTTAGGGTTTAAGTGACATCAAAGGGTCAGAGGGAATGTTAAGATGGCCTGGGTCACTGTTTCAATCCATACTCAATACTACTGCCCTCTTTGATACCCTGCCCCCCCGGATACATAGACCACTAATTAGGAATCCGCATGGACGAGTTCCCATGACATTCTAAAAGGCAGAAAACAAATCCCTCCCTTTTTCTAGCTCTGAAATTCCCTTGCACATATATATACGTATGCTTGATATGTGCTTGGAAGATACAAACACATGCATTCATTTCTAAATGACAACCCCGAGCATCCTCAATTTTATTTTTATTATTGTTATTAATTATTATTATTTTATGCCACGGGTGAATAAAATAGTCTTATTATTTCTTTTCCTATTCACCTTTCATCGTAATTCACCCACACACTCACACACAGCCCTTTCCCATGCTCACACTCACTCCTCACTCACCTGATAGAAAAAATAAAAGCCACACATGGGGTCTAAAATCTCTTTTTAAAGCAGAACATTTTAGTGTCCAACTTAAAATGCAAACTGTATTTTCTAACTATTCCATTCTGCTGTTTTCCTCTTAGAGTTTAATACCTGGCCCTTGTGTTAATAAATATATATATTTTTATAAGATTATGAACACTTTTACTCCATATACTTAAAGCCATGGCTGGGAGAGATTTTAAAAAAAGGGAAAAAAACTTCTGGGCAGTGTTTAGGTAGGAGAAAGAGAGCTAAAACAGGAATCAGGAGTACTGTAGAAAAAAAATATGACGCTGGACACTGAATAGAGAAAAGTAAGTAAACTTTTATAACATCGTGGGGTTTTCCCCAAGTTTGCATCATTTGTTTTCTCTTGATTTTCTGACATTAGCTTGTCAATTGAATTTCATTCCTAACAGCAGTAGCCTTACACAAACCAGCACTCTGGCCTCTCGGGCCCTGCAGCTCATTGTCAACCTACCCCACGGGAGACCTTGTTATTCCTCTTTAGAGGTCTGAGTGTGATGGTTATTCATCTCGCAGAGCAAGCTGGGATTGGGGGAACCCTCTGTGTTAGAACTTCTGGCTTGATTTTCTGTAGACTCAAAGTCAGCTCTGAGGTGAACTGTATGCGCTGTGGCTCTGTAATGAGCATTCAACAATGTGCTTTGTGTCCACAGGTGTCCCATTCAGAGCATCCAAGCTAATGGACAGTTAAGGAAATGACCCAACAGCTGGCAGGCCTCCCCTGCTGTTGCCAATATTGTTTTCATGCTCTAGGCGGTGCTGAATTATAACACACGCGCAGCAAAACTAGCACAGAAGCCCCACGTCCACCACTCTCTGCTCCTCCAAACTCTAAGGTGAATACCACTTATCAGACTGGCTTCGGGCAGCCTTCTACCTGCATCAAAGAAATGTTTGCTTTGCAAGAAGATAATCCTTTAAACCAAATATGGCTTGAAGTTGTTTGGCTTTAAAATAGTTTTTAAACTATTCTCTCTCTCTCTCTCTCTCTCTCTCTCTCTCTCTCTCTCTCTCCATATATATATATATACACACACACATATATATACACATATACATGTATATATACACGTATATATTTTATTCCTATTTGTATATTATGAATATATGAATAAGAATGAAATGAATATACATATATATTCACAGTTTCATATTTCACCACCTAAAAAGATAACCCAATGTCTTTGTTTATGCCCATGTGCTAACTACAAACTTCATATGGCAATATTTCTCTTGTCATTAATAGTGCTTATCACTGATGCCAAGTTCTTACATGATAGATGATAAAAAATGTTTTACATGTGGATTTATAATTTCTCTATAGCAATATTATTTTTGCTAGATATTTACTAAAGCTTGAGAAACTTTTTTAATGAACATTAGCATATGGTTCCCTCTCCTTGTCTAAACCCTATTTAATATTCATTTCTCAGTTGAGATACAGCCACAGACTTTGGAATTCAAACATATGATCCCAGATTTAAATACATGTAATCAGTAAACATAAAATATTGTTTAATGCTTAAGTCTTGAGTTAAGGTTCTATTCATAAATTTATTATTAGAGTTTTTATTTGTTTTTTTTTAAACAGACCATACGTGACTAAGTAAAACAGTATGTTTAACATTAATAACTGTTTAATTTCCATAAATATATTGTACTTCAAATTACAGAATAAGAAGTTTAGACTTAGTTATTGAAATTGTATGAGATAACATTTTAACAGTTGTTTTTATCCCTGCACGGGAACAGAAAAAAATTTGGTGGAAACTCAGTAGGCCTTTCCTGATACTCTCCTCCCTAAACCATCCCTCCTTCCCTTGACAAACACAATCATTCTCCATCTAACTACCCTGTTTTATTTTCCTCATAACTTACCACTAACTGAAATTGTGTCTACTTATTTCGGTCTTCATTCATCAAGAATAAAAGCATGTACCCTCTACATTTTCATCCTTGTGTTGCCGTATAGTATAGTATGTGGGCATCCTATAAATATTTGATGAGTGGGGCTGCTTCCCTGGTGGTGCAATGGTTGGGAGTCCGCCTGCCGATGCAGGGGGCGCGGGTTCGTGCCCCGGTCTGGGAGGATCCCGCGTGCCGCGGAGCAGCTGGGCCGGTGAGCCGTGGCTGCTGGGCCTGCGCGTCCCGAGCCTGCGCTCCGCGGCTGGAGAGGCCACGGCAGTGAGAGGCCCGCGTTTAAAAAAAAAAAAAAAAAAATTTGATGAGTGAATAAATGGGTAGATGTTTTCATCTATACTCTATTTTTAAAAATACAAAATATATAATCTCATATAGTTATTTCTCAGAAGTAATACATAGACAGATATATACAGGCAGTCACTGCTTTACACAGAAGTGTGAGACAATAAAAATGGTCACGTAAAGTGAAACCATGGAAAGCAACCTTAATAATCATTGGGAATAGTTATGATTGTTCCTTGAGCTTCAAAAATCTTTTGCCAAATCATTAAAAAAATCTTACTATCAGAGGTAAATGTATAGGGAAATAAAGAAATACAGCAAAGTTCATACTTATTTAGTATATGGTAACTTACAACATTAGAAATGTTAAGATTTAAAGTGTTTCGTTTTTTTGGTAAAATACTGATCAAGACTACTTTGAACAGCTTGCTTTCTTTTTCTCACTGTGTAAATTACAATACAGAGTGAGCATCTTTTCTATGCCTTGGCCAATTGTCATATGCCTTTCTAGGTCTGGATTGGCCTCCGACGTTTTATTCTTCATGCTTTCAACATCTTAAAATATACTTGAGAATTAAGTGAGTTTCTTGCCAGCATCAGTCCCTTTGGGACATCTTCGTCCTCTTTGTTTTGGCTCCCTTTCTCATTTACACAGACAAGCGTGGCTCCACTAAGTGTCTCAGACTGCGTAATGCAGAGCCTCTCAGCTGGCAGCAGTGTCAACGTTCCCACCTACAGGTATTTCTTCGCTAACTCCATTTATGTTTCATTGGAATTTCACTTCCAGTGTTAAATCACCTCTCATTTCTTGCCTGCACATTCATTTCTGTTGGCCAATTTCTTCTTTAAATTGTCTGTTTTTGAAAAATGTCATTGGGTTTATACTGGGAGACAAGGAGGCAACAGTACTCCATGCTTCACTGTCTGTGCATAAAATGAGTAACAGATGCAGAGGGACCAGTGATGGGCAAAGGATGAAGGAAGTGATGTGACTGGTCACTGATCAGAAAGCAAATCTATTATGGAGTGATTTGTGGACTGAGGAGCTAGCAGTTTAATTTGTACTTTATGCAATTATTTATAGTTAATATCCTCAAATTTGAACCATGCTGCTGGGGAAGAGGTGCTAATTAACTAAACTGTAGTAACAAAAATTCATGCACATTGGAACCATGCAAAACAAAAACTGCCTGTAATTGAAAGTACCATTTCTCTCTCAAACTTTCACATGACTTCTATCTCTATGTATGAGAGAAGCTACTTTAGAAATGTGCAAAATCGGGTTTTTACCCTCAGAAGTCATGTATTAAAAACAGAGGGATCATACATTCCTTATTGCCTTTCCCTGAGAATAGAGAGCTGTAGATTTTTGGTTAGTGCATAGGTCAAAGAAAACAAGATGTTGTCACTGTGCTGCTACATATTTGCATGTATTAGCCAGGATCAGAAATGCATGAATCAGTGGTTTTCAAACTTCATCATGTGTTAGAATCACCTAGATGGATTATTAAAACACAGATTGCTGACCCCACCCTCCGAGTTTCTGATTTAATAGGTTTGGAGTGGTACCTGGGAATCTGCCTTTCTAATGAGTTCCCAGGTGAAAGTGATGCTGCAGATCAGGAACCACATTTTAAGAACCACTGACTTAAGCACATTCGGAATCATGAAGAGAAAGAAAAGAATCGGGAGACTAAAATCTGGCAAGAGCACAGAAGCTAAATCAAAGTGCTTTGGGTATCTTAGAGATCTTTTATTTTAGGCTTCTAGTTTTACAATTAAGGAAGTGGAAGCCTGCAAAATTCAAATTATTTAATTCAAATACAAAATTAACCAGACTTAGAGTCTGGTCTAAAACCTAGAATCTATAACCAATACTTTCTGGAAGATAGCTAGCACCATAAGAGACCCTATTCTCAATAGCTATAAGGTGAAACTATGACACACACACACACACACACACACACACACACACACACAAAGAGTTTCTCAAACTTTGCTGCATATGAAATGGCCTGGTTAAAAATAAATATTCTGATTAATTAAGGTTCTGATTTCAGAGGTGGAGGATGCAACCCCATGAGATCCAAATGCATGTGAACTGTTCTTTAAGAAACTGCTTTAGAATTGTGTAAGCCAATGTTTTAAAGCACAGAATCTATACAAAGGAGAGAACAGAATGCCAACTTTTTTTTGAATTATTTTTACAAAATACTTTTACAGACTATGAAAACTCCCCAAACTATCCTATGAGATGGATGAGGCACCTTCTTGGAGAAACCTTGGTCAAGCCTCCTCCATTCTAGAAGCTTCCTTTTCCTCATCTGTATAGGGGTAAAATTATTAAAACTGATCTCAGGGCTTCCCTGGTGGCACAGTGGTTGAGAGTCCACCTGCCGATACAGGGGACACGGGTTCGTGCCCCGGTCCGGGAGGATCCCACATGCTGTGCGCGGAGTGGCTGGGCCCGTGAGCCGTGGCCGCTGAGCCTGCGTGTCCGGAGCCTGTGCTCCGCAACGGGAGAGGCCACAGCAGTGAGGGGCCCGCGTACCGCAAACAAACTAACAAACAAACAAACAAAAAAACTGATCTCATACAATTGTTCTGAGGATTAAATGAGATAAAATATATGAAGGCAATTTGTGAAGGGAAAAATATTACATGGGTTTTAGTTGTTAGCTTCATTATAGAGAAGCCTAAACAGGATATGATTTTTTTTAATATCAAGTGGAGAATCTGCAGAAAAAAAGATTCTTGATTGTATTACAATAGGCTCATCCTGGCAGAAGCTTACTTATTGGTCAAAGGAACCAGAAGAGGTAAAACCTCTGTAAAATCACAGGACTTCACCTTCACAGGCCCCAAATTACGTGGAACAGGACTTGGAGACTAAATCCTAATCTGGAACAATAAAAAATATAATATATCCTAGGCTCCATGGTTTTCTTAGAAAACATCTTGTCTAATCTCTGTCCCCAAGACATTTCCTGCCTCTTCTGACTCTCCAATGAACTGGGGATTGGAAACCAGACAATTTTGACTTCCCGAGCTTTCTTTTCTTTTAGCAAAGCTAAAAGAATAATTTTTAAGGAAGGAAAATGAAAATGATCCATTTACCTCGACTCTGCCCTCACTATGAAGGAGGATCCTGGAACTGGAGAAAGAAAATACCAGAAAGGGAGAAAGAGTCTGCCTTCCCACAGACTGTTGGACATAAAGACACTTTCTCCCTTTGAGGGCCCATCACTTGTTTTTCTCCACATATTTTAATCAATATTCGTTGAGCCATAACAATCTGGCTTCCACAGTCACTCTGGTGCTGAGTTTCATGAGTAACTACTTTTTCCACTGGCTGCAGAGGTAATGAGTCTGTACCTGCTGGCAGAAGATCATTCCTTTGAGCAAAGCAAAATCAGCAGTTTCAAGGAAAGTGTGGGCATCTCAGTGTGGTGATCAGCCCACATCTAAAATGTAAACAAAGTACAGAAAGCAACTCACAGGCCAACTGATCTCTTTTGGAGGGTGTGGCTTCAAACCATTCCATGTGCATGTGAAATGCCTAGACCTCATTACAGAGTTTTCCTGAAAGCTGATGCATCCAAGGAAACCTTAAAATAAGGACCAAAGTCATAACATATATTTCCCAGAAAATAAAACTGTTAACACGGCCTTACCTCATTCTAGCAAAAGTATGTCGCAAGATCTCTTGAGGAGGAAGGTATAGTACTGAGCTCGGGGATTTGAGTTAGATGGGAGCCTGGTCACCACCGTCCACCACATGCCTGAGGCTCCTTCTCATGAAAAGGTCTCCTAGACCTTGAGGGTGCCCATGAAGGTCAGAGACCTGTGAAGCCTGAGTCCGGCTCACACTCTGTTCTGAGGATAATCCAGTCTCTCCACAATTCCTTCTAGCCCAGAACACTTCCCTCTTCCCCCCATATCAGCTCTTTCTCTAGACTTCTTCCATCAGTGGCACTGGAATTCTTTCAAATTGGTCAACATCTCATTTTTCACTACCCTATCATGCCCCTACCTTCCATCCTAACATCTAGACTTCCATCCTAATGTCAGATAGCTTTTCTTTTCCTTCATAGTGTCTCCAGAAAGAATTCCTCCTAAGTACCTACTTATGTCAAGGCATCAGAAATCCATCCATCCATTCATTTATTCATTTATTCATTCTTTCAGACATTTGGTATCATGCAAAGCATTGGGCTAGTTAAGTAAGGGAGAGACAGTCATTTAAAATAACCACTGTATGGTAAGAATGAAGTCAGGATTCACACTCTTGTCTCTACCGAGAACTCCCACTTTCTCCCTTATCTTTTTCAGTCTTTAAACACAAGTCAGGAGACACTTCCTCTTGGAAGCCTGCCCTGAATCCACCCCCAGCTGAATTAGGTGTCTCTCTTATGGGCTTTCAAAAGTGCCTATCTAGATCATTGCACTGATATTGCATCCATTTTCTGTTGATGTGCCTGGCCCCCAACTAGACTGTGAGCTTTAAAGACAGAGACTGTGTTGTATTCATCTCTGCGTTCCTAGTACTTAACATAGAGCCCAGTAGACTGTGCTCATTGCATATTTTTGAATGAATGAATGAATGGATAAAAACTATGAAAGAAAAATCATAGAAAGTTGTGAAACAGAATAAGGAATAAGTATTCATTTTTAACTAGAGGAATGAAGACAATTTTCATGGAGGAGATGGTATTGAAGCAAAGCACTGAAGCCTGAACAGGATTTCCAGAATTTGGAAAGATCAAGGGCTTGGGGGGAGGGGTGGTACACAGAGGATTACTTTTTAAAACCTAACGGATTCTCTCCACCTCTAATCTGTTACTTCTCTGAAAATAATCTTTCTTATACTCTAGCAAAGTTTTTTGTTTTCCTTCCTTGCTTGTGGAGAACCTTCAGTGATGCCTTACTATCTATCAGGATAGAATCCGAGCAGGTCAGCTTGCCCTTCAAGGGTCTTGCTATCGTTACCCAAAACTTTTTTCTAATCCTAACTTTCACTCCTTGGCCACCCACTGACTGCACAAATCAGGCCCTTCTGCTCTCTGTCCCCCAGTATCTTGCTTTTTATCATCTCTTTGGCATTCCTCTTTCTCCATCCCTCACCTACAATGCCTTCCCCGTGCCTTCTTGCCATAGACAATACCACTCTGTCTTTGAAAACCCTACCCCCTTCATGCAGCCTCCCTTTTCCACTTCAGATTGGAATACCTTCTTCTTCTAGACGATGTGATAACAACTCGTTTACCATTTAATCATCGTATGGTTTTCTAACTATAAGCCTGCTTTGTCCCCCTTATGAGGACCGAAATAAGGTACCTACAAGCTAGGATAATGGATGGTGGCTTTTTGTAACATGCACAGTGTTCCAGACAAATATTCCATTGATGAAAAATTCTTGGTAACTTATGCACTACTCTAAGGATGTACGAGGAGTCTTTCCTTCAGGCAGACATCTTATTATTCAGCTACCAGCAGATGGGGGTGCTTACCCTAGATATCATATTTAATTTAATGAGAAGAAATAAATTATCTATTATCAGTGTGTCTACGTTATGAAATCACTAACTTTGCCTATGTTATGATATAAAAACTTGCTACTTTCCTCCTTCATTGATAGAATTATAGTTATTTTTACCTCTTCCGTGCAGCCAAAGTAATGGCATTTTTTTTAAACTGTGTGACTAGCCCTTTAAGATAGGTGCATCTTTTTCACTGTTTTTACCCTTGCCCTCGTCATCGTGGGGCTCCTTCATGCTTTTCAGCCTTCCAGGCTTTGCCCCTCGTCAAACCACATCAATACCAGTCTCAAACCTTAATCGTAAGCAGCATCTACTGGGATAAAGGCTCAATGCTTCACGTAAAGGAGCAACTTCATCACACACAACAGGCTGCAGGGCATGGAGAATCCATCACCTAACCTTTCCCAGCCTCTGTCCATCTGTGCCCCACTGTTGGATATCCAGGCTTGACAGTGAATGCTTTCCAATGGGAAACTGTAGCAGGATTTTTTTTCCCATCCTTTGGTCCCTATTGTATGTTCAGCTGCACTGAAGCTAGCTGCTAATCAAAGCCAGAGACTCTCATACACAAACAAACAAGGCATTGTGGTCTCCCCTGGGGCTGGAACACAGCAATCCAACAAACAATTTGGTCAGGTGATAGCAGCCTGGAGGAACAGACAGAGCATTGCCCAGACATCCTCCTGTCTTCACTCTCCCCCTCCCCTTCCTCAGCACGAGCCAGTCGAACCACCAGGCCAGGAGAACCGATGCTTGAGAAAGCAATGGAGAATAAAACAATATGCAATAATATGCAGTCAGAAAGGTCTGGTCTGACAACAGGATTCTTTGTCCAAGAGAGTGTATTCTCTAGATCATAGTGAGGTAGGAATAAAATACATAGCATGAGAGCATATTCCTGGATGCAGGAAAGAGGAAGAAGGAAGGGATTGGACCAAAATATCTTCAGATGCTCACTGGGCCCTTGTCATAGGACAGTGGGGTGGCGGTGGAAGAGTGTGATTTAGGAGCTTTTTTTTTTTTTTTTGCGGTACGCGGGCCTCTCACTGCTGTGGCCTCTCCCGTTGCGGAGCACAGGCTCCGGACGCGCAGGCTCAGCGGCCATGGCTCACGGGCCCAGCAGCTCCGCGGAATGTGGGATCTTCCCGAACCGGTGCACGAACCCGTGTCCCCTGCATCGGCAGGCGGACTCTCAACCTCTGCGCCACCAGGGAAGCCCTGATTTAGGAGCTTTGTGGTTAGATATATTTGGTCTACAATCTCAGTTCTACGTCTTACTACCTCGTGACCTTGGACGAGTTACTTAACCATTCAGAGACTCGGTTGCCATTGTTAGTAATGTTGGGGAATTGTGCTCAGAAAGGAAAAAGGAGGGGAATGCTAAGACAAGAAAGCAAGGTCTTCAGCTTCCAGAAGTAGCTAGTGATAGAGGATGACGGCTCCTCCCTGGCCCTGGCAGTTCCTAGGAACACAGCCTCAGAGGCACTGGTAGCTTCTGAACTTTGACATACTGCCATGTGTCCCCAGAGCACATCAAGGGAAACTAGGGATGCCCATGGCCAGCATGAAGCCTGGATACAAGATGTCTTCATACGACAGCAGGAGCTGGGACTCTGGGTGCCTGCACATTGATAATGGAAACATCCCTGAGTATGAAAGACAGAGCAGAAAAGCTAGAGATGCCAAAGAAAATGATTGCTCACATCACAGTTTTTGGTTAGGGCAGCCAGTTAATGTTAAATCTTGCCAGGGTTGGTGGAGATTGCAGGAGAGAGGGGAAATTGAGTAGGAACTAGGTTAAAGGTTATCTTAATTCTATGAAATGATAAACATGAACTGAGTACCTGCTATGTGCCATTTGTTATTTGGGTAGTGGTAACGAGAAAGAACTAGAAACAACTGTCTAGCAGTACAGTATAGAACAGAGAGGTTCAGTGGGAAGATGCAGGACCACTGAAACTCAGAATTAATATAGTGACTTTCTTTAAATACAAAGGGTAGACAATCCAAAATGATTTAATAATTGAAGCATCTTCATATGGAGACCTACAAATGGAAATAAAATCAGTTAGATGCTATCTTGAGGAATCTATTATAAGATCTGCAGATTTACTTCAGGAAACACCAGTCAATATTTCCATGTCTTATCCTTTCTAGGAGGTACCTTAAATGTCCCTCAGTTGCACATGGTGCTCCTCATTGGGTATGTCCACATCCTCATTTCAGTAAAAGTCAAATTTATCAGATAAGCCACAGTCCCGTAGTTTCTCCATTTCCAGCTTCTGGGAGAGAATTTTTTTACTTGCTCCTTAAAGCCTTACTAACTATCCTATACTCAACTGTCACATTTCTCACCTCTTCCAGTTCAGAGGTTCCTGGCCTCCCCACAGGAACTCCAATCTCGCTGCAGCATTAGGAGTCACAGTAGATACAAATATTTGAACATTCTCAAGGGACAACGTGTGATTTTGCTTAAATTCCACCAAGAATAGAGATAAGCAATCCCATGTCACGTTAGATGAGTAGTGAAATCTATTCCCTTTTGAGGAAGGCAGCCCCTAATACTTACGCTGATCTTCCTCACCAAAGAAACATTAAAATCACCTTAAGAAGAGTGGTCACACCTTCCTCTATTCTATACTTATTTTCAATAGTTGCTCAGGTTCCAATAGATGATGATAAATCTGGCTATACCTTGGTATGGACTTGGAAGTTAGACAAGGAGAGGGGTCAATCTGAGATGGGAAGGAGGCAAGGAAATAATATTTGTTCTTCAAAATTAAACAATTTTTAACAGGAATGCCCAAGTCTAAGCGTTTTTCTGATTTCAACAGCTATTTAATGTTACACATTAGAGGCGGCAAACGGAAGTCAGGGTAGAAACCTAACCCAGGAAGCTAACTAGTGTGTGTGTAGCTAAGCCCTGGGCCTGGAGGGATCCTGTTGTGCCCATGAAAGGGAGCCTCTGGGTCTTTTCCTTGGTCTCCTTTCATGATCCCCCTGCAAGAGTGGGGGAAATATGAATAGAAACAATGGGGTGCAGAGTGTACACTTTATGGATTAGTTGACTCCAGTGACCAGGTTGTCTAAGTCATGGCCCTGCATCCAAGATTGCTCAAGTCCTATTTGAGGCAGCAACTCTTCACTAGAACAACTGATTGATTCTGTTTTGCCTTCAAATACTTCCTCTGAGAGGAACATGGAGGGGACAGGCTGGTTCCTGTCCTGGAATGACTTCTTGGCATTTTTATACTAAGAGGCATGTAGAGCTTAGGAGATTTAGAAAGCAAACAAGACAAATCCACTGGAGAGAAACCTCCTAACGAACCCCACCAGAGCCAGATGGGCCAAAAGGGCCCAAAGAGAGTTGCCGAGCAGTTCATCCAGAGTGGAGGAGACCTCAGCGCTATCTAGTAGAGTTTTCTGTGAGGTCTGAAGCTCCTCTCCCCAAGCTCATGCTTGGCTTCTGTCTATCAGATTTTTGGATGTTCTCCCTAAGGTCTCAGTTCAAGTCCACTTCTATTTCTTTTGTCTTCTTGGTTCTGCTGCCTTTGAAGTTAACTGCTCTCATTTTAACCTCTTGCAAGAGAACATCACTGGATGAGATGTTGGAAACCCACAGTTAGCTTGCTTTTAGGAAATGTGGATCTAGTTAGAGAAAAGTTGGTAGAAATCCACCTCTACCAACTTATTCCTGCTAAATTGCTTTTGATCTGTTTCTCCAAACCAAATTCATTTATGACAGCCTTGAAGTACATCTTCAAATCCCCAGATATCATATATCAGAGGGCAAACTCTGTGATCCCTAACCATCAGACTCAAACCACTGTTTTAAAAGGCTAGAAATCATTTCAGGCTCAAGTTGGTGGGAATCCCAATACTGGCATAGACAATAAAAGCCTTCCACCCCTCCTCTACAAACAAGAGTGCGGTTGACAAACCCAAATTTGATCTGACTCACTTTAAACTAGAGCCAATCTGTACACTATTCATTCCAAATAATAATAGAGCAAATAAATAATTCACCCAAGGATGCCAAGCCCTGGAGTGACGTGCATCAAAGAGGTTTGCTGCCCCTGCAGGTTTACCCACGTGCAGTGCATTAGGCCCTCTCTTCTTAGCCCAGAGCAGCTCAGAAGTTCCGCAGGCTCCTGGGACCTGCTAAGGGGGTGAGATTGGACCTGGGTGGGATCAGGCAGCTGTGGCTTCCCTGGGGAGACTTTTACCCCTGGATATGTATCTGGAAGGGTCCTCAAGGTTAAGAATGGAAGATAATGTTTACTCAGCTTGACCTTTAATTTGTACACACTAAGGTCCACAAGATTATCTGTTCCGTCTAAACAGCACATCCTTTGCTGGGAGAAAGATTATTTGTTTGCTTCATGGGATTATGTTTGTTTGTTTGCATTTTTCTATTTCCAACTTTGTAATGAGAGTCCATCAGATTAATTTACTAAGCTTTCTTTATGATTCAAATTTACCCATGTCAAGCTAAATAAATTGAATTTCCATCTTAATTGGCCCACTTAGTAGAAACAAACGCACATGTTAATGTGTGGAAAGCTATAAACATATAGCATACATCAATTACTATGTTGATCTAAAAAGCAGGACACACAATTATTTGTGCAACTATTTTCAAAGGTTAACTCAGAAAAACTATGAAAGTGTATCAGAGTTAACAGTGGTGTCCATTTTGAGCAGGATTATAAGTCATTTTATTCCTTCTTCATAATTTAAAAAAATTTAATATCTTGTAGCATGGACATTTTTATAGAATGAGAAAAAATAATATGTTTCTCCAGGTATATATTTGTGTTTTCCTAATAACAAACATAATAATGAAAAAACCCTTATTGTTTTTCACATCATTAAAATTAATCAAACTTTTCACAAGTTTGAAATGAATTGAGCTGTATGTAAGATTCTGTGTTTTGCCAGAGTCATTGAATTTAACAGTTAACTATATATTGTAATCAAGAAAAGAGGTTGAGAAGAAAGGCTTTACATTATTGTTTCAAAACTTAAGTACCTCCACCAGTTAAAATAACATAATAAACTCCCTGCTTTCTTTCCTATAGCAGCTTCAGGCTTCGTCATTTGATGACCTTGGACCATATCTAAAGAAATATCCTGTACCCAGAAGGCAACATTCTTTTATAGAAAATATTTTTTGAAGAACTAAATTGGCCCTTGCATAAGATTCTCCAAAGCTGCAGGATATTTTTTTAAGCCAAAGATCCAACTTCTGACTTAACATGGACACCCCATCTGGCCAACTGGAAGATGCCCAGTGGAAGCCTTTGGATGTTCTAATGCTCAGAAATGAAGGCCACTATGTGTTACAGCTTCAGCAATGATTCTCTGCTATGGGGAGCAATAATCCCATGGGCAGGTTTAGAACAGGCCATATTATTAGCAAATAAGGAAGGCCATTATGAAAACATTATTTTAAAGTTTTACATGGTCTCCATTTGTTTTATCCTGAGTGGAGACTTTCTCTGTTCCCTAAGATTGTTACTGAGATATGTTCCGTATTGATTGAATCTGGACTCTGAGGCAAGAGTCCTTGGCTCCTTCCTTAGGCAGCCCAGCATCTCCCAGGAAGCCACACAGATGGATGATCCCTGCTCTACTTCCCTTATGGTGTGGAAAGGCACATCCAAGGGAAAAACAGATGTTCAAACCTTAAATAAGAGAATACTCTAGCATTCAGAAAGCGTATTAAGTTACATCTTTCTCATCGTAAGAATGAAGTTTCCTAAACACTGTTACTATCACTTACACCCTCGCAGGGGAAGGCTCCAGAAGAAGCACTGGTGAGAGGCCTGAGATCACACCTGACAAAGGGCCTTGTATTCTTAAGGGGCTCAGTCAAGTCCATAGCAATTCGGATGGTGACTGCAAATTTCTTTTATAAATAATCCAACATTGTAAATATGACTCGCACGTGAAGATACAGGAGTGATCAGCTTTTGCAAGCACATAGTAGGAAGTGTTATCGTCAATGACCTTCGTTGTGTGTTTTAAGCTATGCATGTCATGATTAGAGAGTTCTGATTTCTTGCCTGCTCTCCCAATTTATGGAACTAAACACTAGAGACTGGTCACTCAAAGTGAGGTCCCCAGACCAGCAGCTGCTATCGCCAGGGAGCTTGTTAGAAAGGCAGACCCTGAGAGTCCACCAGAGACCTACTGAATCAGAATCGCATTTTAGCAAGATCTCTAGGTGACTGACAAGCACATTGAAGTGTGAGAAGCACAGCTATAGTATAAACAAAGTGCTGCTAATCAACTGTAAAAACCTATTCTCACTAAATTGTGAGAATAACCGATTGAAATTTTTGGTATGCATCCTTTACAACTCTTAGGAAGCCCTATAACATAATATTTAGTAAAACAATTCATAACCATTTTAGTTTAACCTTTTTTAGAATTGTCTACTCACTTTTTTTTTTCACTCTGACCCCGACTTCCTTTTCTTCACACCTGTCACACATCTTTCCTCCTACTCGCTTCATCTGGTCAAACTTACCTTTCAGCATCTTAGGCAATCTCTAGGGGTCCTGAGAAAATGATAACGACAAGCAGCAGAACTGGGGAAAGAGACAGGCAGAACTGGCCCCACTGATTTCATTAACAGTAGCTTATGTTTAGTGTAGCAGTTTACAGTTTATAAACGGTGCATTGTTACGATTTACCTTTACCACCAGCCCGTGAGGTAGGCAAAGCATCTATCGTACCATCACCCTCAACACCACCATCATCAACATCATCACCGGCTTACAGATGAAAACCCTGAGGTTCCAGGAGATACAGGGACATACTCAGCATCCGGCAGGACTGCGATGAGATAAATGCAGGCTCCTGAATCCAAACCTGAACTCTTTCCTCTGAGCTGACGGCTCCATGATGGCAGCAGGGCCACAGCACATGGCTATGGGTGTCACCAACATCAGCAATGAGATGGCTGCACCTTGGCTTGGGAGTGCCCTGTAGGCGAAATGCTTTCCTAGACACTGTAGGAAAGGCCAAGGTCAACAGTCTGATTCGGGGACCTTACATGTCAAATTCCCTGGGGCCTGGGGCATGATCACATGTTCCGTGTGTTTCTTTTCAGGAGGGCATTGAGAGAGAACAGTCTGAGACTAGAGAGGGCAGAAGCATTTCAAGAAGAAGAAAGTCTCACCTAGGTTTCTGTTTGTTTGTTTTCTCATGCCAGCTGGACATGAGAAATAAAGCAGTGGGGGAGGGAAAGCAAGGGTGGACTTTCATGGGGGGCGGGTGGGCAGGGCTGCATCCCCTAACCAGCATTTCCATTGTCCTCATCAAATACTCCGTAGCAGTCAGACTCTGGGTTCTGTCCTTCACACTCATTTTCTAGATTAATATTCATGTCAATCCTTCCTAGGTATTAGTGCTGTCATCTTAGGGATAAGGAAATTGAAGCAAGAAAGACCACGATATTTGCTAATGGTCGCACAGCTAGTAAGAAGCGTAGTTGTGGTTTACCTTGATTTCTTTAAACTTAGAGCTCAAATATTGGAGCATTACAGCTAATGTTTCTAATACATCACCTGCATCCAGGTGCCCTGTCACATGTCCATCTTCCTTGACTCCACCTCTCAAATCAGAATCTCTGGGGATGGGCTCCAGGCATCTGGATGCTAAGACATGAGTTATTCTGATAAACACCGAAGAAAGGAAACCGCTACGCTGGGTGATTTGGCCGCTTACTCTACATACACTGAAGTTTAGGTTTGACATGAGAGGCAACTGAGAAAGAAAATTAATTAGTCAGAGGAAGATATGGCATTATATTATAGAGGAGAAAAAAATATCCAAACTAGGAATTTTAAGATCTTTTAAGATCGTCAAGATTCTTGTATTAAATAATGGGGTCATCTTAACCTCTTTGAATTTGTATCCTTATCAATTAAAAAAAAATCCTGTTCAGCCTACCTAAGTAGAATTGTTATGAAAATATGATGAGAAAATAAATGTTATTAGTTCTGAAAAGCAAAGGCCTGTAGCCACAACGAAGTTATGATGAAAATAATGTCCCAAGTGTTCAGTCTTAAGGCTTTGAGTAACACAGTTTGTTAAAGAAGAGGTAAGGTTTCCTTCTCCTTTATGCAGGTGAGTCAGAGACCATGCAAGGTCGAGAGCCTTAAAACGAACAAGGTGAAATATGATTAGGAAGACGCTCCAGAGAACTGGCAGACCTATATGACGTTTGCAATAAAGGAGGTAGAGGAAAAGACAGGAGAGCCTTCTTCTAGAGGTTCAAGGTTGAGAATGGGGTGCTTGGGTTTAAACAGGAAATTGGTACCAGGTGATGTATAGAGGGATTGAGTATAGAAAGCAGTCAAGGTCATTGGAACATGAGGAAGAGCAGAGAAAATGGTATTCAGAGTCATTTACTTATTTTTTCACTCATTCATCAGATATTCATTGGGCATTTCAATGGTCTCACTCTAGATATGCTAGGGTTCTGGAGAGGAATGAGAGAGTCCCTGCCTTGTAGGGGTGCATGGTCTGGGTGGGGTGGAGCTGGTGGTAAAAGTGAGTAATTCCCAGAGGTAAACGATGTGCTTTTCCAGTGTTGGCGCTGCTGGGAAAGGAGGAACTGAAGTCCCCGGAAGGGTGGGTGGAGGGGGGAATTAGAGCGCCACCTAGAGGGAGGATTTGCCTGGGAAAACCCTCCCTTGGCGCCGTTGATCTCAGACTCATCCAGTTTCACCCAAATTCCACAGCTGAAGGTAGAGGACTTGCTATCGTTCCCTCCATGTCTGTGATTTCATTGAAGAACAGTCATCTCATATCTCAGTATGAAAAGTGGAAGAAGTGGGAATAAAAGGTGAGAGATACAGAATGCTATTTTTGCCTTACAATGATGTTTTGGTTTTTAATAAGCACAATTCTTAGAATTAAGAGCCCAAGTGTCAGTTACTATGACTTACTTCATTCAAGATTAATATGTAGCAATAGATTTTTTTTCACTAACTATGAAGTTTCAGAATCTAAGAACTCTGCTTTTAGGAAACTCATTATGATGATGTTTTTATTTGAAATATCACTTTATCTTAAGCCTACTATGAAGAAATGGCTCCAAAATAAAGCCCAGTAGAAAAAATTAAGTTATTTCTCAAAATATCTTAAGCATGAACTATTCACTGTATTCCCTGCTTACTATGAAGAAATAGGGATTTGTGGTGAATGTGATCTACATAATCAAATCTGCAATATTACCGTAATTATAATGCCCTCTGATAACGTTACATTATGGTTATCCTTCTAAACCACAGAAATCTTAACTTGTCATTTACCAAATACTAAAATAGGAACAAAAGGCTTGTTATATTTGACAATCTAGAAAGATCGTATGACACCTATGCCATGTGGAAAACGATTCCACATACGAGACTGGGAAGAAGTGCATGGAAAAATCGCCCAGTGGATGGAAAATTGAATGGGCCATAAACATCAAGAATGGAGAACTTTCCAAAGTGAGGCTGTGGCCCAAATTCCACTCAAGCCAATTGACTCTGGAAGGAAAAAAGCTGGCCCAGCTTGTAAAGAGAAGCGCCATATCTGAATATTATTTTACCCCAGGGCAATGACATGGTTTTGTGTCAAAAGGAAACAAAAGTTCTCTGATTATTCATTAGAACTGCAGCCAAAAGAGACAACATTCATCACCCTTAGAGAAGCTCCACTCAGCATCCAAACAAGGGCTGTTGGGAGGCCTGACTCACCTGATGCTTAAAGATGAGCATCTCTTTAAACTGGACTGACCTGCACTCAGGTGTAAACCAGCTTGCTCCCTGATCACCCTGGGTGGTCTCAGTTTGGGCATTACCTTTAGGAGAGAAGTCAAGGACAGCCATCCTATTCACTATGTCACAATATTAAAAAGTGTAAGTGTTGGGAGAACTGGAATTTATAATCTGAATTCTAACTACCGGCCCTCAATCCACCATTAACTAATACACCATTTCGAACAAGCCACCCAAACTCAGTCTCCCGAGAAGATTTTGAATAGTAATAAAATACCACATGGCAAATAAGAATATGATCAGAATTCACATGAGAATGTCATTTAAATAAGAAAGCAAGAGTATCTTCAAAAGGAAAAAAATATTTAAACCCAAAATACTTAATTTCTAGGATTGATTTTATTGATAAAAGTGATTAAATTATTTGGGGACCTTATTTCTCTCAAGTTATTTCCAATGATCAGGTTCTGTGAAAATTCAAACCAGGCCACTAGCTTTTCTAGAGTAAAAACATCAAAAAGTTTCATTAAAAAATGTGGGTTCTGCCACATATTGCTATATGTGAAGACTGAATAGATACATGGAAATTTTCAATAAATCAGTAAATTTATTACACCCAATACCATGAAAAGAGGTCCAGGAAACCACAAAGTTATGTATTATAAACATAATATATTGTACTATAAATATTTTAAATATATGTTATCATCCTCATTCTATATAATACCCCATCGAAAAGTCAGAAAATAAAAAGTCACATATTAACTGTAGTTTCTTTTGTCTCACACTCTAGCTTTGAAAATACAATACCTTTGTACGGACAAGCAAACATCTGGAACACAGCACCTAATGCGTTAAGTATGGCTTCAGGTGGGTGTTCCTTATAGAGGCCTTTCCCTAAATGATAAAAAAAAAAAAAGTCCTAGAAGAGGCCTGGGAACAGGAGGAGAGGAAAGATCAACTTCTACAGATTTAAAATACGATTAGAGAATTAAAAGCACCAAACTTTCTTAAAGCACAAAATAATGGTATTAGAGGGTTTTTTCACAACATAATTTTTCAAAAGCTCATCCTCTAATTTAAATGAGAAAGTACAAATATTGCCACTCTAAAATAACTCATGTCCCAAAGGGAGGAAAAAAGAAAATACCACTCCAATTTTCTTAGAATTTAACTGGACTATAATTTTTTTTTAATGATTTGGTCTTTAGAATGCATAATTTACTTAAAAAGGAACATAATGAAATTGAAAATAGAAGCTTTATTTTCTACGCTGGGAGACACCTCTTTTGTTTCACTCCCATTACCTTTCAATATTTCAAATATCAGTTCATCCCCAGATGATCAAGGGGTTGAAAAGGGCTTTGCTGTTTCGTCAACTCCACATTTGCCTGAGATCATGAAATTGCTTCGTTATGTTATTAGTTCGAAAGCTCCTCTTGATAGTTCCTGGACCTCCTCCCAGGCCCTTCCCTCCAACACACACACCCGTAGGTCACCTTTCTCAAGTTGTTAAAGCAAAATGCCTTAATAACCCTCCAGATGAAAACAAAAGACGCCAAAAGGCTGGAACTTTGATTTCTCTCAAATTGTTCATTCTCCCCAACCATCACCTCCCCCCACCACATGCCACTCCTACTTTTTCAATGTATCCCCCAGACTTACAGAGCAGCTGTTAACAGAGGTAGGGGTGAGTTAACAGGAGTGTAGATAAACTCTGTGTGTGTTCTGGTGTTCCTGCGTGTTCTGTTAAAGAAAAAGATGTGTGTGTGTTGAAGAGAGAGCAAGTTTTATGTTCTGTGTGTTAAGTAGAGAAGGGAAGGAGTTAAATACATTCCTCTCTTTTAAAATATTTTAACTTATTAGAAACATCAACTCAGAAACTAAGAATCTAGCAGATTGGTAATTAATATACCCTAGCTTTATGTGGGTGAAATAAAAAGTTCAAGTGTCTCTGTACAGGGCAGTTCTTAAAATTATTCAAATGAGAAATGGGATTCAAGGTGTGTCTTTTAAACTTTGGACGTAACCATTTCTAGAACCTTTCCTGGGCTGGCAGGCAGGACAAGGAGTGCCCGGATGCTCTGCGAGGGACCCGCAAGGTCAGCTGGCACTGGGAGGCACAAGCCCCCACTTGGTACCTAGAAATGCCAGCTAAGACGCATCAGCTGGCAAGCCCTGGGGCAATCCGGGAAGCAGGGGAAGGATGGGAAAATGAGCCCTGCTTGCTCAGGCTGCCTTTCTCTCTCTTCTCTACCCAGCCACAGACACACCTACTAACTCAGGTTTTACAAAGAGCAAAAAAGCCCCTGCGTGTTCTCCATTCCGCTGGAAGCAGGAACACAGTCCAAATGCGCACATAACATCACAAAAGCTTCTTTCCTTCCACCCATCTATGGGCACCCTGACCAGACGCCCCCAAAATATGCCTCTGGAGCAAATCAGTTTTGAAAGCAGCCGCACCAGCAAAGACACCAGCAGCCCCTCTCCCACTCCTACCACGATCATCCGCGGGCACCCAGAAAAGTGGCGGAGGATGAAGGGGAAGTCGATCGGAGAGCCCTCGGAGGAACCGCGCAGTCCCTTCCACTTACTCGGAGTTGCAAACGTGCCGCGTGCGCTCAGGCTGCCTTTGTTGGTCGGGGCGAGGCTTTCTGCCCGGAGTCCAGGTACCCGAGTCACTGCTGCTCGCGGCCGCGCCTGTTCCCCGCCGCCGGCACGCACGGTGGCTCACTGGTCTCTTTCTTCCCCTCTCCCCACTTTGGCTTTTCCTGTGCTCTGCGGCTCCCTTGGCGGGATTTTCGGACTGGAAGGCGGGGAACCAGACGGATCCTGCCTCGGAGTGGAGCACGCCCTGCCGGGGAGGGGACGGAAGGGAAATGGAGAATGGGAGGGAGGAGAGGAGCTGGCAGGGAGAATACGAGGGCTGGGCGAGGGGGGGGGGGGGCGGCGCGCCTTTCCCTCGAGAGCTGATTGGGAAACTTATTAAAAGCAGGGTTCACCAGGGGCAGTATCTCCCCACTCGCGCCAGCACGCGGATTTGAACCCAGAGGCCAGAGGATGAAACCCTGTTTCGTTTTTAGCAGAGACAGATGCAATATCTCTTTCCCAAACTTTGTGCATGATCTCTCTTTTAGGTGGGTGCGCACCCCAGTTTATCAAGTAGCGCATCTTAAATGGACGATTGATGGCATCTTAAAGTACAGTTTGGGCCCCCGGCGATTCTTTTTAAATGATATTCAGGGTGGAAAAGCAGTCTTCAAGACCAGGCTCTCATTTGTCCCCACGCCTATCGCCCTCGCCCCGCACAGCTTCAGTCACTTCAGCTGTCAGTCCCATCCCACCTGCGCGTCACCACATGTGCAAAGGACTTTTTTGCGCTTGTCACAGAGTGACAGATGTTTGAAAGTTCCCAATTAAATGCCGCTTTCCTTTAGGGGGCTCTTTCCTTTTCTGGCTTCCCTGGTGCATTTAGTGACCTATTTAGTGACATGCCTTTGACACCCAAGAATTTAGGGGGTTAACGAACGTAGCTCAAACTCCGAGGTTTGTAAAACTCAGAGGCTGGAATTCTGTGTCTTTCTGGAATTACATTTTTCTTCGAATGAGGAAAGAAGCTAAGATAATATTCCTAGGATTGTTTAAGTAACACATAGATGAGTATCTGTGATATAGATGAAAGTATTGCACAAAAATGATTAAGTATAAAACAAATTTGCCCAAACATTCTCAAAAAGGAAATTTTGAGGTTCTCCTCCGCTCATCCGTTTTTTCCTGCTCTTTGTCTTGCTGCTTTTACTTCCTTTCAGCTTATCATTTGATGGCGCCCACCCCAAATGTGGTTGCAAAATATACTTCCATTTCCTGTAGTTCTGAGGTAACATCCTTTTAATTCAGTTTGATAAATATCTACTAAGTGCCTTATATAACTCTTTTTTTATTAATTTTTATTGGAGTTGCTTTACAATGTTGTGTTAGTTTCTGCTGCACAGCAAAGTGAATTATTTATTTATATATATATATATATAACCCCCCTCTTTTTTAGATTTCCTTCCCATTTAGGTCACCACAGAGCATTGAGCAGACTTCCCTGTGCTCTACAGTAGGTTCTCATTAGTTATCTATTTTATACATAGTAGTGTGTATATGTCAATCCCCATCTCCCAATTCATTCCACCCCCCTCCCTGCTTGGTTTCCATAAGTTTGTTCTCTACATCTGTGTCTCTATTTCTGCTTTGCAAATAAGTTCATCTGTACCATTTTTCTAGATTCCACATATAAGCGTTAGTATACCATATTTGTTTTCCTCTTCCTGACTTACTTCACTCTGTATGACAGTCTCTAGGTCTATCCACGTCTCTGCAAATGGCACTATTTCATAACTTTATTGCCGAGTAATATTCCATTGTATATATGTGCCACATCTTCTTTATCCATTCATCTGTCGATGGACACTTAGGTTGCTTCCATGTCCTGGCTATTGTAAATAGTGCTGCAATGAACACTGGGGTGCATGTATCTTTTTGGATTATGGTTTTCTCTGGGCATTTGCCCAGGAGGGGGATTGCACGGTCATACAGTAGTTCTATTTTTAGTTTCTTGAGGAACCACCATACTGTTCTCCATAGAGGCTGCACCAATTTACATTCCCACCAACAGTGTAGGAGGGTTCCCTTTTCTCCACACCTTCTCCAGCATTTATTGTTTGTAGATTTTTTGATGATGGCCTAAGTGCCTTATATAACTCTTAAAATTTACATGTACTTTGAACTCAAGCTAAACCCCAAAATAAGAAGCATTGTTTTGTGGGAAGTACTTCTTAGAGACTTAGGGACTCTGACGGCTATGTAGACAAGTGTACCATGGAGGAACTGGCTGGGGACGAAGAGCTGTTTCTACAAGCAGTGCTTTGAATCAGTCAATCAATCCATCCATTTTTTCAAAAGCAGAGGCATCAGAAATTCACTTACACACCTCTAGTCTGTCCCCATAACCAAACTCTCCATACACCTGCCACACACCATCCTCAAATGAAATAAATGACTAAGGAACTATCTTCCTTCTACACACAGACTTCCTGTTGCCTGTTTCCCTTTTGTGATCCCATTTACCCAATGAAATACAGCAATGTTTGTTTTAATCTGATTTTACCTGTATAAATTGTGGAGGAATGGACATTATTACTTTTTATTATTATTTTTCCCAGACCCTTTACTGAAAGAGACTTCTCCATATTCACTCTCCCTCCATAGGGGTGAAATTTCCAGGCTATTAAACAAGGAGTTATCCATTTTCTCTACATTCTTAAACATTATCTTAACATCTACAAATGTAACATGTTGCTACCAGTTATTATGGTGTTTATCTATAGGGTTGATAAAGTAAGCATGAGATCCCCACGATTTCCACTCCATTACATGTTATATGAAAAATATAACCCTTTATTCAAATAGGAACATATGAAAATTATTTACATGAGTGGTTCTCAACCAGGAGCAATTTTGCCTTCAAGTGAACATTTGGCAATGACTGGAGACATTTTTGGTTGTCACAGCTTAGGGGAGGGGTTGTTACTGGTATGTAGTGAGTAGAGGCCAGGGATGCTGCTAAACATCCTACAATGCACAGGACAGCTCCCACAGCAAAGAATTATTTGGCCTGAAATGTTAATAGAGCTGACATTGAGAAACCCTGACAAACACTATTAACCATTGCATTTTTTAATTAAAAAAATTTTATTTATTTTTACTTTTTTATTGTGGTAAAATATGCAATGATTTTTAAGTGTACAGCTCTCTGGCATTATGTACACTCACATTGTTCTACGATCATCACCACCATGCTTCCCAGGCTCTTAATTAGAGATTATAATGACTGGATGGGGCCATAATTACCATTTTTAACCACTGTATTTTAAAAATATAAAGGAAGATTAAAGAGAGTTTCTTTTTAAGAAATGGAAGTCTATGAGATTGATATTAGCCCAGCACGTACACCAAAGTTTAAGAAGATGTTTTCTAATGCACTCTAAAATGTGCAACTTCAAATCCAAACTCCTTCCTGTGTCACAGTCATGGGTCTGTTGATCTAAGATTTCAAGTCATTTCATTTATTTAGCTGACATTCTCTGAGCACTTAAGTTTTTGAGTGAATTGAGCCATGGACAGAAACAGATGAAAATCCCTACTCTCATACAGCTTACATTTTTGTTTATATAAATAAACAGGCAAATGAAATTAATTAAGGAATTAAATTTTTTTAAGGATGTGATAAGTGCCATGGAAAAAAAGACCGTGAAGGAAGATGAAATCATCAATTTGGGGGAAGAAAAACTTTCTGGGGAGAAATGTGAGTGAAGACTTAAAAGAGGTAAGGGAGCTGACTAAGCAAATATTGGGGAGAAGGACCTCCAGACAAAGGTCAGCAAATTCAAAGGTCTGACTTTGCCGGATGTGATAGAGGACCCGTGGGAAGGTCACTGGGGCAGGAACGTAGTGCATGGAGGTGAGGAAAGTAACAGGCCAGATCATGCAAGGCCTGTGTCCACCGCAAGGACACGGGAATTCCACTTTTATTCTGAACGAGGTGGGGAGCCGTGAAGAGTGGCAGAACAGGACTCTGGTCCAACAGGGTCTCTCTGCTGTGTTGAATGGACCACATGAGGGCAAAGGTGGAAGCAGAGATCCCAGTTAGGAGGCTACAGCAGTAATCCACTGTCCAGACATTTTCCGCATGTCCCTGTTTCTTGTGAAGAATAACTAACCCCAAACTTACCCTTTCATACTTTCTCTGTCCCCAAAAGCGCCTGTCAGCAGTCACCTTGGTTTGCTCATGCCAGTTCCCAGCCTCTCCAGGGGTAATTAATGAGCCCCCTGCATGGGTGTTACCAGGCTAAGATATAACTAAATGCAAGATGATTTGAAGTCATAGAAATCATAACATGTCCTAAGGGTGTTTTGAAAATGAGGCCGCTGATTCTGCAGTGACAAGTTCAAGAAGTGTGATCAGCATGAAGTTAAAAAATGTGAAGGAACCTGCTGAAAAATTGGCCAGCAGGTCTCCTGGATTGCCTGCTTGGCAGGATGTTTGGATTCTTGATTACCACCCCGAGTTCTTCAATATGGCTAGAAGGCAAAAGGACAATTCATCATGCCCTCAGTTTGACAGAAGTCCCATGAATACACTTTTCATCCTCTCTCTGGAATAGTTGAAAGGGAATTTTTTTTAAAACCTTTTATTTTTTGTTCCCTGCAACTATATTACAAAACTTACTTCAATTTCAGGTAATTTTTTAAATGATTTTGCTGTTTTTTGATAAGAAAACAGAAAACTCAACTAAGAAGGGCTTAAGTAATTCAGGAATTTATCTCACAAACAACACAGGTTGGTAGACAGTGTTTTAAAGTCTTCAAGGACCCAGGTCTTTCCATCTTTTTTTTTGTTTGTTTCTTTGTTTTTGTTTGTTTCTTTGTTTTGCGGTACGCGGGCCTCTCACTGCTGTGGCCTCTCCCGTTGCGGAGCACAGGCTCCGGACGCACAGGCCCAACGGCCATGGCTCACGGGCCCAGCCGTTCTGGGGCATGTGGGATCTTCCCGGAGCGGGGCACGAACCCATGTCCCCTGCATTGGCAGGCGGACTCTCAACCACTGAGCCACCAGGGAAGCCCTCTTTCCATCTTTTGACTCTGCATCTCCAATTTGTGAACCAGTTCTCTTCAATATGGGGTCAGGGAGCTTCAGGCATATGTGGCTTAAAATAAAGAAAGCCCAAACCCCAGTGGAGAATAGACCCCTAGCCACACAGCCATAGACTCTGCCAGCAAAAGGAAAAGGTGGAAAGGATTTGGGAAGCAACCCACAATGCCTGCTAGAATTTCTCCATGAAATTTTATAAATGTGCACTTTATCACTCAGTCTCTTATGAATCTAAGTAGCTTGACTCAAGCCCCTCAATCTTGTCTTTCTTATAAGGAACTGCTAAAAATCAAGGTTCTAAACTGGCAAAGCTGAGGAGCAGGGCTTGGGCAGTGGCCTCCCCCAGACTCTTCCAGAAAATCCAGCCTGAAACACACAAAGGAGATTGATCACACGTTACAAGAAAATAAAATCTACAGACCAATATCCATCATGAGCATGGATGCAGAAGTCCGTAACGAATATCATCAAATCAATACTAGTAATGTAGAAAAAAATATAATACTGTACATAAATTGTATGATTATCCCTGGAATGCAAGTTTGGTTTTACATGTGAAAATCAAACAATAGAATTCACCATTTTAACAGATTAACTAGAGAAACAAAAGGAACACATTAAATATACAGGAACAGCATTTGAAAAAATTCAACACCCATTCATGGTAACAATTCTCAGCAACTTAAGAATATAAATGATTATCGTTGTTCTGATAAGACATATCTGCAGAAAGCCTCCAGCTAATGTGATACTTGATGGTGAAAGTGAATGCTTTCCATCTAAGATTAGGAACAAGGCAGGAATGACCACTCTTACCACTTTCATTCGATATTGCATTGGAGACTTCAATCAGCAAAATAAAGCCAGAAAATGAAAGGAAAATAATGAAAAGGAAGAAGTACAATTGCCTTTATTCTCATATGACATGGGTATGTACATAGAAAATTGTCAGGAATGCGCAGAAAAGCTTCTAGAACTAAAAAGTGTCTTTAGCTGGATGCAAATTATAAAAATCAATTTTATGTCTATATTCTAGCAATGAACAATTGGAAAATGAAATATTAAAAAGTACATATCAAAAGCATGAACTACTTTGTGGGATAAATTTAACAAAACATGTCAAAGGCTTATACGCTGCAAAACAACAAACATTTCTGATAAAACTTATAGAACATCTAAAGAAATGGGAGAGATTTGTTATGTTCATTGATTTGAAACTTTTAAATTGTTAGGAAGAAATTCTCTCCATACTTATTTACAGATTAAATGCCATCCAAACCCAATCCCAAGAGGCTTTTTTATAGAAATTGACAAAGTGATACCAAAATTCCTATGGCAGTGCAAAGGATCTCAAATAGGCAAAACATTTAAAAAATATTTTTAATTAAAAAACCTTTTCTCCTTGAAGTATAGTTGATTTATGGTATTATATTATTTTCAGGTGTACAACATACTGATACAGTATTTTTGAAGATTATACTCCTTTTAAAGTTATTATAAAATAATAGCTAAATTTCCCCACGCTGTACAATATGTCCTTGTTGCTTATTTATCTTATACATAGTAATTTGTACCTCTTAATCCCATACTCCTATCTCATCCCTCCCTCACTCACTCTCTCCACTGGTAACCACTAGTTTGTTCTCTATATCTGTGAGTCTGTTTCTGTTTTGTTATATACATTCTTTTGTTTTATTTTTTAGATTCCATATATGTGATAATATGAAGTATTTGTCTTTCTCTGTCTTAGTTCAATAAGCATAGGTCCACCTACATTGTTCCAAAGAGCAGAATTTCATTCTTTTTTTTGACTGAGTAGTATTCCAGTGTGTGTGTGTGTGTGTGTGTGTGTGTGTGTGTGTGTGTGTGTGTGTGACATCTTCTTTATCCATTCATCTGCTAATGGGCTCTTAGGTTCCTTCCATATCTTGTAAATAATGCTGCTGTGAAAATTGGGGCGCATGTATCTTTTCAAATTAGTGTTTTCATTTTCTTTGGATATATACCCAGCAGTGGAATTGCTGGATCATACGGTAGTTCTATTTTTAGTTTTTTGAGGAACCTCCATCCTGTTCTCCACAGTGGCTGCACCAATTTACAATCCCACCAATGGTGTACTGGGCGTCCCTTTTCTCCATATCCTCACCAACATTTGTTATTGGTAGACTTTTTGATGACAGCCGTTTTGACAAGTGTGAGGTGATATCTCACTGTGGTTTTGATTTGCATTTATCTGATAATTAGCGATGTTGAGCATTTCTTCATGTGCCTCTGGGCCATCTGTATATCTTCTTTGGAAAAATGTCTATCAAATAGGCAAAATGTTCTTAGAAATAAAGAACAAATTTGGAAGACACACCGCTTGGTATCAAGTCTTACTGTAGAGTAAAAATAATCAAAATTATTGTTTAGTACTGGCATAAATATAGACTTATGGGTCAATGAAGAACAAAATCATCAATTCACAAATAGACTCAAATGTATTTTAGTGGAGAAAATACATTTGAGTCTATTTGTGAATTGATGATTTTGTGGTCTTTCCAACAAATGGTCCTGAAAGAACTGGATATCCACATGGAAAGAAATAGACTTTGACACCATAGAGAAAAATTAACTCCAAATAGACCTAAATGTAAAAGCAAATGCTATAGAATGTCTAGATAAATAGTAGGAGAAAATCTTCGTTACTCTGGAGTAGGCAAAGGTTTCATAGATTGGACATAAATAGCACGAACTGTTATTAAAACACTGAGAAATTGCACTTCATCACAATTAAAATTTTGCTCTTTGAAAGCCATCATAAAAATAATGAGGCAATCCTGACAATGAAAATAAATACAATTTTCCCTCAACATTTGCCGGAGAGATTTGTTCTATGACCCCCATGATACTAAAACCTACCCACGCTCAAGTCCCTTATATAAAGAGGCACAGTGCAGTTGGCCCTCTGTATCCATGGCTTCCACATCCTCAGATACAGGAGGGCCAGCTGTCTTCTCAAAACATGTGTCTGACAAAGATCGTGATCCAGGATATTAAAGATTCCATATAACTCAATAATCAGATGTCAGCCATCCTAATAAAAACTTGCCAAAAGATCTCAACAGACACATCACAAAATGAAATATGTAAATGCCAGTAAGCATAGAACGAAATGCTTGACATCGTTTGCCCTGTCAAGGAAATGCAAACTCAAACCCCAATGAGATACTACTACCTACCTACTCAAAGAGCTAAAATTAAAAATGTTGACAATGCTAAGCATTGGTGGTAATATAAAAAGATACAACCAGTTTGGAAAACAGTTTGGCAGCTGTTAATAAATTTAATAAATTAAAAATACATCTATCATATGATCTAGACTTTTCACTCTTAGGTATTTACTCAAGTTAAATAAAAATATGTATCCCACACAAAATTTTGTATATAAGTGTTCATAGCATTTTTATTCTTAATAGCCCCAAACTGAAATTCCTTCAGTTGTTGAATGTGTTAATAAAATGTAGTAGATCCGTTCAATGAGATATTACTCAGCAATAAGAGAATAAATTACTGATACATGGCAACAACATGGATTAACTTCAAAAACATTACACCGAGCAAAACAAGCCAGACACTTGTGAGCATATACTGTATGATTAAATTATATAAAATTCTAGAAAACCTAGCCTAATCTACATTGACAAAAAACAGATCAGTGTTGCCTGCAACTGCAGTTCAGGTTGGGAGAGGTTGATAGAACCACCAGATAATCTATTGATGTGGTGGTTGCATGGAAATATACATTTATTAAAAATCTTCAAACTGTACACTTAACATGAGTGCATTTTATTGTATATAACTAAAATTCTTAAATGGACCTCAAGAAAAGTTTTTACAAAATCAAATAATGAGGGAGCTAGCTGTAGTGGCTAACGACATTGACTCTAGTCAGACTTCCTGGTTTCAAAGGCTGGGACTTTCACTTACTGGCTGTGTGATCTTTGGTAAGTTATTTAACCCCCCTGTGCCTTGGTTTACCATTGGAAAAATAAGGATAATAACAGTGCCTGCCTCTCAAGTTTGCAAAGAAAACTAAGCTTTTAAAATGTCTCGAACACTGCTTGGTTATTGATAAACACGATATCATCATTCACTAAACTAATAAAGAACCTTTAAAATTACTGCGTAAAAATCTGGGGCAGACACTGCATTATACTGGGACTAGGTCCATGTGTAAAGGAAATAATATGAAGTAACAAGTCCTTTAAATATGTACTTTCCCTTAAATAAAAGCTGTATCCTAAGACTCTCAAACGTAAACCACTTTATTTTAAGAAATCAGTTTTTCTTTGCTCATTTCCCAAATTAGATTGCTAACCCCCATTATTAACAGATATTTTGTTGATTGTCAACAAAGAAGGATGTCTGCAGTGTGTAGGTGCCTGACTAGTCAACCCTCAGACTCTGCTTCAACACCAGCTCATCTAGGCAGCACTTATGCTGGGGATACACAAAGACAAAGCAACATGTGAAGACACGTGCCCTGTCCTCAAAGAGATTACACATATGGCATTACTGACAAATGTGTATGAGTTTATAATGAAGGGTTGTTTCCTCAGTTCAGAGGAAAAAGCATGCACAGCAAAAGTCAGGAAAAATTAAAGAACACTTAATAGAAATGGAAAAATTTATGCTGGTTTTGAAGAATGGGTTTTATGAGTCAAGTCAGAGGTGGCAATTATTCTAGCCAGGGAAGCCCATGAAGTCCAGAAAAAATGCTGGGTATGGTTTGTGGGCAATTTTGGCTGAAGCAGAGGCCAGACCTGGGAGCACACTTGAATTGGAGTGAAGGTCACTTTGGGGCAGATCTTGAGTCTGCCTTTATTGTCAACCCTGCAGAGACGTGGCGGTGTCTGAAACAGACTGACACGGTGCAAGCAGTATTTAGGAAGATTAATTTGGCAGATGTATAAAGCATGGAGACAGACTAAAAGAAAATCCTTTAAGAACTTGTCAACTTGTCAGTCTTTGATTCAATAATCCAAACTTTTACAGTGCAGGTAAAATGTATTTGAATGACATCGTCTAAAGTGTGGCCTTTAATAATGTGCTTCATTTCTCATCGTCTCCAATATCCATTTCTACTGTAGCCGGGTAGCTCTCCCCAGCAGCCTCTGTACATAGCATGCTTCTTTACACCTCATAGTTTCTTGCTATTTTTCTGGACTGATAAGGTCTTCCCTGCTCTACTGCATTTACCCAAACACTATTCTTCAGTCAAGTTCCTCCTGCACCATGAAGACTTTCCAGGTTTACAGTGTGGCAATGAACTGCTCCATCACCTCCAACACCTCTCTCAGAGCTCATTGTTTTAAAAAAAACAAAAACAGAAACAGTGAGTTGTCATTTGGAAGGAATGCGGACTCAAGAATACTGGGTTAAAAATGAGCAGAATCAGATTCCCTTGATCTGTTGCTAGTTAGTTTTCTGACATTGGATAAGCCAGCAATGGCTCTTGACCTTCATATTCTTCTCTTTACAATATAGTAGAACAAGTAATCTAAGATCCTGCTATTCTGAGTATGGGATTGGATATTATATTATTATATAATTGGATATTTATTATTATAATTTTAGGAATTTGGAAGTCCATACTTAACGTGTCTTTTTTCTGAACAAAATCCATCTTTCTTTTCATTTTCCCTCTTAAATATTGCCATCTTCAAGGGCTACAGCAACTCCACTTTCTTTAAATACTGTAAGTTTTACAAAGTCTTTCACATATATTTTCTCATTTGATGCATATCAGGAACCCATAAGGATAGATAATCCTCTGATGAAGATGGTGACAGCCTTTCACAGAGGCATTTCTATCTTGTCTAGCGTTCTTTCCCCACTCCCTGCCCCGCTTCTGTCTGCCTGTCTGTCTGTCCGTCTCTCACTGACTCCCTCTACCACTTCCAGAAAATGTACATATTTTATACTTGAGATGAACAAATTTCTCACTAATGGCAGTTCTGCAATATACTGAAAAGAAGCAAGGTTATGCCCATGCGCTCAGCTGAGACCCTCCTTCAGACATTCGTATTTCCTTTCTTGTATCAGAAGATTTTTTTAGGGGGATCAGGCAAAGGGATGTGAGCCTGAGTCATCCTGTTCAGATATGTTGGGGCTCTGTGGTTTATTTTAAGATCAGTTGTTTTTCAGTAATTCATGGCCCTAGTTTTATTTTGGAAATGACTTTCATTTCCATTGGGCATGAATATTTAAGCCAAGATTATTATTATTTGAGACCAAAGTTTAGCCTATGGAAGTCAGCAAAATATTTTCCAAGACTCAAGGAGAAAGTGGCTCTAGGACATATTAGTACAGATAGTCTGCAAAGCATCTACCACACACCTACACACAAATACACAATCACACACACACATAAGGAAGGAATCAAAGGAAACCTGTCAACAAATGATATATTACATATGACCTTTTGGCAAAGGGCACACACACACACATCTAGAAATGAAAGGAAATGTGCCCACAAATTATGTTTACCAAAATTGCTCCTTGAGATGAAATTTCAGAATAGTCATTTGTTCGTTAGAGAGAAAGAGAAGGAGAGGGGAAGGGAGAGGGAGAAGCAAAAGAAGCCTGGAGACACTGAATACCTTGTTTGTCCAAGGCTAACTTGCAGTAACTTATGCGTATAAAGCAATTTTTCTTTCAAGGATACACCAAACTATCCATTTCCTGCTAAATGTGCATAAAGAAATAGATGCAGATGTTGGATAACTGAGTTGGAAATGGAAATGTTCTTCTTATTCCTGGGGTACAAGAGCTCAGAGTTTGCAGCATTTCTGCTTCTGCTCTCTCCCCCCGCCCCCGCACGGGTTTGGGTTGTGCATGAAAAGGGAGATTCTGTGACTAATATCAATGAGACAAAGAAATGAAAGCTCTCTAATCCCTGGGCCAGGCGCCAGCCGTCCCACTGTACGGGGCCACTGGCCAGAAATCCCACTGTATGCTGGGCCCCAAGCCAACCACGATTGGATACAATGAGTTTCACAGCCACTTTTTCAGAGCTGACAGCAAATGTCGGGGCACCAACAGCCTTTGATAAGAGCTCCAACTTTCTCTCTAACATTTCTACCCAATAATACTAAAGCTTTTTTTTATTTATAAAGCGGTACTCTCTTGAAGATTGCTTAGTGCTTTTAGAGACACAAACTCATTCATCTCAATGCTTATAGTGAGAAGGGGTGGGGCTGGTGGCCAAGACTGGGAAATCAATATTCTCTTCCTGTTGAGAGAGAGAGAGAGAGGGAGAGAGAAAGAGAGAGAGAGAGAGAGAGAGAGAGAGAGAAATAGGCATATTACTTTGTGCAACAGTTCATTCTGTTATTGAGATTTCTAGACAATATCTCACATGAATATTCTTCCTTAAATTAAATGTGTGTATCATGGGCTAACTAATACTTGCTGTGTGATTCCTAATGAGTTGTTTACTTAAAATGTCTTCTCTCTTCTTGAGACTGGGGGCTTTTGAAAGGCCAAACACATACACAAACCAGTTAATACGGGCGCCTCTCATTGAACTTTCTGGCTGTTTCAGATTTAAATATTGATTTCCTTCTTTTGCTCTCTCTGTCTCTTCACAATGGCAGCAGCTGTCAGGAAGTTGGGAACTTCATGCCAAGAAAGCACCCAAGAGAATATGAACACCATTAAAATATTTTTTACCTTTTACTTTATTGTTCTCAGAAGCTCTTGAGTAGCTAGCTGAATATTGGGTGACCAAGAAGGGCTGCTCCTCCACCGAGGAAACGTTGGATCTGATTTCCATTAGAGATTCTGAATTATTTAGTGGGAACTGAGTACCCCAATCAGCAGCTTTCTGAGTGGTTGCCTTTAGGCATCCATTCACATTCACTGTGCCTTGAGGTCTCCTTCTCTTGAAAGCAGAGTATGCACAATTTGAAACTTGTTCATTTTTATCTAGAATGGTTGGGGGGAAAACTGACTTTCCAAGAATTAGGTTGAATATAGTATGCAAAGTGAGGCCTAATATATTGAAAATTAACAGAAATGTGAGGATCTCATTTAATCACAACCTTTTGTCATTTCAGACTCTTATCATAATGTATTTTGGCATATAATTTTCAGATTTTTCGTTCTTTCAAGCTGTAAACAGATGGTAATTGCTGTAAGAAGTTAAATTCCTAGCACTCGTTACCCTGCTGACTTACTGGTATATATTTAGTGGATTGACATTTTTGATTGACACTAGTGGAAATTTAAGTGGAAATCTAGACAAGAAAATAAAAGGTTGGGTTGAAGGAAGAAGCCAGTATATAAATACCTATATATCCCTTTCTATATCTGTGTACATGTGAAAGACTCATCAAAACTGGAACAATAATACCAACCACTTATTATAGATTTGCCATTTTTTTCATTATATAGCATGCTTAGAAAGATATTATAGGGGATGAATTTGAAGAGATGAACAGGGGTCAGATTTATGGATAACCTGGCCAACATTCTTAAGGAAGTTAGACTTTATTTTATTGTTACAGGCATTCCTTGATTCGTTTTAAGCCATAGAGTGCCATATATCAGATTTCCACTTTAAAGATCTTACTGCATTGGGTAGGTAGAATAGAAAGAGTGGAGATGAAGCAAGGACACCAGCTGAGATGATCTAGGTGGGTAACCACGTGCTTGAATAAATAAACCAGCAATGGTGATGGAGGAACAAGAGATTCGGGAGAAAGTCATTGTCAAGAAGCAGTGGCTGATTGGCTATAAATGGTGAAAGGAAAAAATGATCAAAAATAACCCCTAGGATTCCACCTTTGTGGATGATGATGCCAACTTTTGAGACAGGGGACAGGATTGGACGACTAGAGGTGAGTCCACCTTTAGAACTGTTGAGTTCTGAGGTTTATGCGAGATTCAAGTAGAGAGTGTATTATTTAAGCAAAATTTAGAAGTCTATACCACTGTACAAACCGACAATTTTAAATTCCCCTTTTATGTATTTTTAAAGAATGATCCAAAACTATGGGCCCCTTGCTTTAATTAGTCCATTTATAATACTTCCTTAAATCAGTTTGTGCAAGAAGCTCTCAACCCTACAATAAAAATCTTTTCAAGCTAGAGCTTGCCCTTTTAAAAGGGGTGTTTGATTTATCTTTCTGATGCTTCTGTGTCCAAAGTAAAAAAGGAGAAACTTAGCTAATGACTAATTCTTTCATTTCTCCCAGACTTGGAGGTAATTATATTTTGGCAGTTCCCCATATCAAAGTGGCTGGAGGAAAGGGAAATCATGCCTTTTAAAGAAAAGTCTGGTTATCTGCTACTTAAATGACAAAATTGGTAGCTTAACTAAGTCTCGTTTCCCATCCCATTCCATCCCCCCATGTCCCTTCTCTTATCCATTAAGACAATCATACTAATGACTCTTTAGTAAACTTGCAAGGAGATTTTTGCTATTACCCAAAGCTTACAATTTCAGTGTCTTAAGTTCTGCTTGCTTTTTGTTTTGTTGCGTGCATGTTTGTGAATCTTCTTTCTTGTTTTTCCATTATTTTGTTCTGTTTGGGCTTTCTGTGTGTATGCATGAGAGCATCAGTGCCACCTTAAGGTCAGCACTATTTCCCTATCCCAGCTGGGTGAAACTTCTCTGACATTGATTTTACGTGTGTTGGGCTGGGTACTTGTCTCCGGTTATTTTGACATTCCCATGCTCTTCCCTTCCCCCGCCTTCCCTTGCACTACGCTGATTTTGGCCTCATCCTAGTTAGGTGAATGAGGGAGAGAGTTGGTGAGAGGAGTACAGTGTTTGGTTTGTGCATGAAAGCTAAAGGATTGGAATAACTACTGAGAAAAAAACTGGCACCAATGAGAATTTTGTCAAAAAGGAAAACTGAGTATATTTGAGAAGTAATCATAGAATAAATATTTCCCGAAAAGCTGGGGAAGTGCAAGGTGATATCAAAAAGATGACTATAAAAATTGAACATTTATTTTGCAAATTAATTCAGGAGTATATAATAAAAACAGGCTATGATCATCTTCATATCCCAGGCACTGGGGTAAGCAACTTACAAATATCACATGTAATTCTCACAAAAACTCTGTGAGGTAGATGACTCATCCTTTTTTTTGGATGAGATCACACCGCTAGAGGGGGTCAAGTTGAGGTCTGAGCCAGTCCTGACCAAGAATATACTCTGGTCTTTTTCAGTCTTCATCTTCCCCAATTTTTCATTACATTTTTGCCACATCCTATAACATTTTGATCTGTGGGAAATGAATTATTATGATTACTCACGTTTTGAAACTGTAAATTGCTAGAGAAGAATCATGATGGAATTCAGATAAGGAGATTACTATCTAAAGTGTGGCCTCCATCTTTAGGGATAATTAGGAATGCTCGCAGCTTCAAAGAATAGAAAACCTGACTGACAGTATCTTGCATAACAAGACTTCTAGAAATAGGTGGTTGCTGGCATTGATTCAGCGTCTCAAAGATTTGGGTTCAGTCTGGTGTCTCTGCCATACTGCTGTCCTGCACTTATGTCTACAAGATGGCTATGTCTCAGGGGTGGTTCTGGACAGAGGGCTTCTCCTTGAGTATCTCTTTCTCATGGGGAAAGGATAAATCCTCCCAAAGGCCCCCAGAAGACCCCAGAAGACACATTATTAGCCATGACAGGGTCATAAGTGATTGACATGGAAGGAAGATCAGTAAGTTGAAGATGATAGGATTTTTTTTTCAGCCTCTATATGGCAGGAAGGCAAAGGAAACGGAGGTTGCAGAAGGCTATGGGGTAGCCAACAAACACATCTGCTACAACTATTACATGAGAGGCATAGATTGTTCCCCTTATGATATGGCAAACAAATTGTAATTACACGATCTCTCCCCCAAAGACCAAACATAGTTACTTGCACCTCCCTGGGTTTTGGGTTTTGGTTTTGTTTTTTTTTTTTAATGCTGAATTTCAGCATCTGTACTGAGTTTTAGGAACGTTCTTTAATTTCCTTTAACTAGCTCACTTTATTAATAAAGAGCTGTTGCAATGGAAAATAGTTATTTTACTCTTAATTTCCATCAGATCACATACTTCTGCCTGTGCCAACATTCTATTCTTTCCCTTATACCTTTTATTTTCTACTTCAATCTCTTCCTTTAGAGTTTTTGGTTGCTCTCACCTTATAAACTCAGGATTCTTTAGCAAGATCTATTGATAACTAATTTGTATACATTGAAATTGACTATATATTTTAGACATTAACATTTTGTTTCTCTGGATCAAGGAGGAAAAGGTCAAATTAACAGCTGAGAAATATACTGCTTCAAACATTTTTTCTATCATATTAGTTAGAATAAGAAAACACTAACAGCATAAGATATATTTTCAGTAAGTCACACTAATGCCTTATTCAGCCAAATATTTCATCTCTAACAGTGGCACAAAAGATGTGTAGTGTGGCCAAATGTTATTAAAAGAGGGATGTGTGTTAAGGAAGGTTAATTTTTCCTGATTAGCCAATTATATATTTCTTGTTGATGAGTTTTCTAAACCCCAGTTGTTCCAGTTCATATTTCTTCTTTTCCACTTCAAGGTGGGGAGCTCTGAGGGAACCACATGTAATGTCATCCTTTGGGCTGTGTCACTCTAAAAGCCAGTAATAGGAAGACTACTTGTCCTTCCATATGAGCCACATGTCCAATATCAGATTTATCAGTAATAAAGGCAATATTTGGGGCTCTCATTTGCTTTGTCCCTTTTCATTTTTATTTATTTTTCTGAATAGGCTTAGAACTTGAGCTGCAATGTAGTGTGTCATTTACTGTGTCCTTCTTCAACCCCATCAATAAACAACTTACAAACATAATTCCTTCTCTTTCACTCAATAGCTATCTGACTTTATATAAGCCCTTTATCTCACCCTTTTTCTTCTTAAACACTTGATTATCACCATATCCTATGTGCTCTGATATGGATATATATGATCTAGATGATACTATATCAGAGGACATAGTAAGGATCTGGAGGCTTTAGATTAACATTAGCAGAAAAAGTATGATAATGAAAAAAATTAATGCACATTAACATAGCATTTACTATGTTCCGGATGTTGTTAACAGTGGTCCACTTCCTTGAAAGTGTTGAAGATCACTGTAGTCAACATGGTACAGATACTGAAAGAATCACGAGACTTGGATTCTATTCCCAGCTTAACTTTTCTGGACTCCATTTTTTTTTAATTTTCAAAATGAAGAGTTTGAAAATATGCTTTGTGAGGACTCTCCAACTCCCTAATTCTATGATTCCATAGTGTAGTTTGGGCCACTCCAATACCACAAATTCAATTACTGATTGGGCCAAAAAAATTATGTAACAGTTCCTCCTCCTGTCCCCTCTCACTGTAAGGGAATGGATCTCAAATGATCAAGCCAATTGGGTTGTCTCTTTAGAAAGCGAGGTTCTGATTCAATTATCTGTTGCTGTGTTGTAATAGGGAAGAACCTTTGTATTCTATTACAAGTTAATCACCAAAGGAATGTTGCCTCTAAGCTTAAATTATACATAATTGCCGATCTCTGGGAACCCTGCCTCCCAGGTAATGAGCATTAAGCTAAAATATCTTTGAGTAGCTCACAGGCCCACCTGTGAGTGCCTGCAGGGCAGAGGAAATTAACACATCTCCTCCGGGGGCTGACGGGAACCGGGAAATGTTTGGCTTTACTCCCTCTCCTTTCAGTAAAAAGGAGCGTGAACCTAACTCAGGCAAGAAGGTTCTTTGGGAGACAAGTCCGCCATCTTCTTGGTTTGCTGGCTTTCCGAATAAAGTCACTATTTCTTGCCCCAACAAGTCGTCTCTCAATTTATTGGCCTGTCATGCTGCAAGCAGTAGGACCTTGGACTTGGTAAACAAATTTTGGTGCAAGCCAGGAGCCTTGCTGGTAAGGCCCTAGCAGCTGCCGGGACCACTTGCCCTGAGCCTGAGGATCTCCCCTTCCAATTCCCCAAAGCGGCACAGGCTGCCCAGCATCGGCAGTTGGAGCAAAAGCCCGTGACAGTAAGGTAAGTCACTCCGGTGTGTACACCCGGGAATGTTATTTCTCTCCGTTTGGGGCTTTTTCTCTGGAATAAGCCGATTTGTTTTCTATTTGAGTGGGGTACCCTGTTGGAGAGAGGAAAGAGTTGCATTTCCTCTCTGTTTGGAGCTTTTTCTCCGAAATAAGCTGATTTGTTCTGTAGTTGAGTGTGATACCCTGTTGGAGAGAGGAAAGAGTTGTTGGACTTTTACTCAATTTGTGAACTGGTTCATTTGTTTCTTTGAATGCTAGCATTTGTGTGTGCAGGTTGTATTTTGCTTTTCTTGAGTTTGTCTTTAAAAATGGGTAATGTGGGCTTCCCTGGTGGCGCAGTGGTTGAGAGTCCGCCTGCCAATGCAGGGGACACAGGTTCGTTCGCCGGTCCGGGAAGATCCCACATTAACGCGGAGCGGCTGCGCCCGTGAGCCGTGGCTGCTGAGCCTGCGCGTCCGGAGCCTGTGCTCCGCAACGGGAGAGGCCACAACAGTGAGAGGCCCGCGTACCGCAAAAAAAAAAAAAAAAAAAAAAAAGGGTAATGTTTCAACTATTCCTAAAGAAAATCCTCTGAGGCGCATTTTGGATAAGTGATCTGATTACAACTATGAACCCGTGGGTGAGAGGAAGATATTTTTTGAAACAATGTGTAGCCACAGTACCTGTTAGGATCTCCACAAGGGGTTTAGGCAGGGTTACCTTGGGACGCTGTATACTATGTACTGCTACCCTTACAGTGTTAATTATGATGTTTATGGTCTCCTGTGTCGTTGGTATATGTAAAACCCCAAGACCAGACTTGAGGGTTTATTTAGGATTTTCTGTTTGTCCTTTGGGTTTTTCGTTTTATTTTGTTTCGTACTGTTTCTTCATTTACAGCCAAATCCGTTTTGTGATATTTGAAACTTTTACTGATGTCAAATGGAGGAAAGGATCAGGGAAAAAAAAACCAAACCTGTCTGTTCTTGTCCAAGAGTGGGACATTCCCAGGAAGAAGAGGCAGGTTCCACTTGGTTCCTAAAATCAGAAAAAGCTACAGATAGAAATAGAAGTGTCTTTTCCGTAAATATTAGTAAAAAAGGGTTAGCCATCTAGACAGGTGACTTTGATTTGTCCCATCTAACAGAAACCCAATTTGAATCCAACATCTTTTTGTAACTGATGGGTTTTACATTGTTGTACCTGATTCATGGCTGAAATTTTGGAATAGGAACTGTGAGGTCTGTATGTTTGTGTTTTTACACGTGTTATAGATGTGTGGCATTGCCATAATTAATTTGTAAAAGAGCTCTATTTAATTGACTTAAAGGAAAGTAAGCACTTACATAAATGCTCAAATATAAAAAACTGGCCAGAATGTATTTTGGATTCACATGATCTAGGAAATATTCAGTATTGAATTAATATTTAGTACTAAAAGTTAGATTAAGCTTGTTGGTTTGTTTAATACAGACATGTCTTTACAGTCATTTACATTAAGCATAGTACTTTTATTGTACCTAGGTTTACTAGAAATCAAGTAAGATCTTATTATTCCTGTTAGAAATGTTGTCAGCAGGAAAAATAACATTATGACAAGATTTTAAGTAAATAGAAGTAAATGAGGTAAGAGTTTTAGATGAACTCTATAGGAATGATTATGTTTTGGGAATGTCTATTTAAAATAGCCTCTCTGGGGGCTTCCCTGGTGGCGCAGTGGTTGAGAGTCCACCTGCCGATGCAGGGGACGCAAGTTCGTGCCCCGGCCCGGGAAGATGCCACATGCCGCGGAGCGGCTGGGCCCGTGAGCCATGGCCGCTGAGCCTGCGCGTCCGGAGCCTGTGCTCCTCAACGGGAGAGGCCACAACAGTGAGAGGCCCGCGTACGGCAAAAAAAAAAAAAGAAGTCTCTCTGGATTTTCATAACTTGCAACTAAACTAAGTTAAATGGAGAGAATTCATTGAATACCTGGGTCCTTTCAAACAGGATGGAATATTAGAACATTAATTGCTGGGCAGGTCTAAATTTACATACCTTTAGGAGAGGAAGACCAAAGCATAAGTTTGTCAATCAGGAAATGGTGGAACAACCATCTACAAAGACTTGCCTCTTGGTTTTCATTAGAGGTTAATGTTTTAAGGTTAAGAATTATAAGGGAAACATTTCAGTATACAAAAATAGAGAATGTGTGTTTTCAGCAAAGAAGGTATGAGGAATGAAAATGCATTTTGTTGAAGGGGGAAAGGTGACTTTGTCCTAAGCTGGTTGTTTCTGAATGGAAAAAAAAAAAAAGTGAGGGACAGATTGATATGGAAACAGAAAGTTGTGGAAGGTTATTGGAGGAGGAACGCTGCGTCTTGTGCATGGTCACGATTGGCTAAGATTGAACCTAATTAAGAAAATGAATTTTTAAGGTAAAGTGGTACAAAACCTGAATTTGGTTCTCTAAAAGGACAAAATTTTCTTGAAATATTGAACTGCTTTTGGTAATTGTGAGTTTCTTTAAGTGATCTGTATTTGTCATTGAGATCTTTTATTATCACTGGTTAAAACTTTTCCATATTTTTGACAAATTTCCCAAAGTTCAAATTCTAAATGAAGTTCATTTGACTTCTAGCTAACTTTGAGTTTTTCCAAAGGGTCCCTGGAAAACCTCTAATTATTTGTTTTCTCTCCATCTCAGAGAGAGGAATATTAAACTAATTAGGCTTATTTGGTATGGTAAATTACATAGGAAGCATTGTCAAATAAGTGGTGATAAAACTTCTTAGATTGTATCATATGGGTAAACGTTATTAATATACACACTCTAGAATTATATGGAGCTCCTAAAATTCTGGTACATCCTGGAAAATGGTATCAGTTATAATTTTAGTAGTTACCTTAAATTTTTGTATGTCACAGCAGTAACCAAGTTTTCTCTTCAACTGCATTGTAGTCCCAGTTGGTTGATGCCAAAGCAAAAAGGCATCCTTTTAATGGTTAGAGATGATCAATTGCTATTTATGGTTTTACAGTGGCTTTTTAAAAATCGAAGTGTAGTTGATTTATAATATTGTATTAGTTTCAGGTGTACAGCAAAGTGATTCAGTTTTATAGATACATTCTTTTCCAGATTCTTTTCCCTTATAGGTTATTGAGGTTATTTATAGGTTACAAAATATTGAGTATAGTTCCCTGTGCTACACAATAGGTCCTTGTTGGTTATCTATTTAATATATAGTAGTGTGTATGTGTTAATCCCAAACTCCTGTTTTATCCTTCTCCCCACACCTTTCCCCTTTGGTAACCATAAGTTTTTTCTCTCTGTCTATGAGTCTATTTCTGTTTGGTATATAAGTTCACTGCATCATTTTTTTTTTTAGATTCCACATATAAGCAATATCATATGATATTTGTCTTTCTCTGTCTCACTTCAGCTAGTATGATAATCTCTAGGTCCATCCATGTTGCTGCAAATGGCATTCATCCTTTTTTATGGCTGAGTAATAGTCCATCACCTACATATATACCACATCTTCTTTATCCATTCATCTGTCAATGGCCTTTTAGTCACTTCCATATCTTGGCTATTGTAAATAGCGCTGCAGTGAAGATTGGGGTGATGGATCTTTTCCAATTATAGTTTTCTCTGTATGTCTGCCCAGGAGTGGGGTTGCAGGATCACATGGTAACTTCCATAAAATCTTACGGAAAAACCTAAATGAACTTTTTGGCCAACCCAATAGTTTTTTTAAGGAAACTCCATACTACTCTCCATAGTGGCTGTACCAGTTTACATTCCCACCAACAGTGTAGGAGGGTTCCCTCATCTCCACACCTTCTCCAGCATTTGTTGATATTATTTGTAGACTTTGATGATGGCCATTCTGACTGGTGTGAGGTGATACCTTATTGAAGTTTTGATTTGCATTTCTCTAATAATTAGTGATGTTGAGCATCTTTTCATGTGCCTTTTGGCCATCTATGTCTTCTTTAGAGAAATGTCTATTTTAATCTTCTGCCCATTTCTTTATTGGGTTGTTTGCTTTTTTGATATTGAGCTGTATGAGCTGTTTGTATATTTTGGAAATTAATTTCTTGTTGGTCACATCATTTGCAAATATTTTCTCCCATTCTGTAGGTTGTCTTTTCTTTTTGCTGATGGCTTCCTTTTCTATGCAGAAGCTTTTAAGTTTAATTAGGTCCCATTTATTTATTTCTGTTTTTATTTCCATGACCCTAGGAGATGGATCCAAAAAGATATTCCTACAATTTATGTCAAAGAATGTTCTGCTTGCTTTCCTCTAGGAGTTTCATAGTATCTGGTCTTACATTAAGGTCTTTAATCCATTTTGAGTTTATTTTTCTGTATGAAGATAGAAAATGTTCTAATTTCATTCTTTTAAATGTAGCTGTCCAGTTTTCCCAGCACTACTTATTGAAGAGACTGTCTTTTCTCCATTGTATATTCTTGTCTCCTCTGTCATAGATTAATTGACCACAGGTGCATGGGTTTACTTCTGGGCTTTCTATCCTGTTCCATTGATCTATATGTCTGTTTTTGTGCCAGTACCATACTGTTTTTTTGAATAATTTTATTGGAGTATAGTTGATTTACAGTGTTGTATTATTTTCAAGTGTATAGCAAAGTGATTCAGTTACACATATACATATATTCATTCTTTTTTAGATTCTTTTCTCATACAGATTATCACGGAATATTGAATAGATTTCTCTGCTACACAGTAGGTCCTTTTTGGTTATCTATCTTATATATAGTAGTGTGTGTATGTTCATCCCAAGCTCCTGATTTATCCCTCCCCCACCTCCAGTTTTCCCCTTTGGTAACCATAAGTTTGTTTTTTGATATCTGTTAAGTCTGTTTCTGTTTTGTAAATAAGTTCATTTGTATCTTTTTAAAATTAGATTCCAGGGCTTCCCTGGTGGCGCAGTGGTTGGGAGTCCACCTGCCGATGCAGGGGACGCGGGTTCGTGCCCTGGTCCGGGAAGATCCTGCATGCCGCGGAGCGGCTGGGCCCGTGAGCCATGGCCGCTGAGCCTGCGCGTCCGGAGCCTGTGCTCCGCAACGGGAGAGGCCACAACAGTGAGAGGCCCACGTACCGCAAAAAAAAAAAAAAAAAAAATTAGATTCCACATATGGGTGAAATCATATATTTGTTTTTCTTTATCTGACTTACTTCACTTAGTATGATAATCTCTAGGTCCATCCATGTTGCTGCAAATGGCATTATTTCATTCTTTTTTTATGGTTGAGTAATATTGCATTGTATATATGTACTACATCTTCTTTATTCATTCCTCTGTCGATGGACATTGAGGTTGCTTCCATGTCTTGGGTATTGTAAACAGTGCTGCAATGAATATTGGGGTGCATGTATCCTTTCGGATTATGGTTATCTCTGGATATATGCCCAGGAGTGGGATTGCAGGATCATATGGTGGTTCTATTTTATGTTTTTTAAGGCGCCTCCATACTGTTATCCATAGTGGTTGTACCAATTTACATTCTAACCAACAGTGTAGGAGAATTCACACCCTTCCCAGCATTTATTGTTTGTAGACTATTTGATGATGGCCATTCTCACTGGTGTGAAGTGATACCTCATTGCAGTTTTGATTTTAATTTCTCTGATAATTAGTGATGTTGAGGATCTCTTCATGTGCTTTTTGGCCATCTGTATGTCTTCTTTGGAGAAATGTCTATTTAGAACTGCCCATTTTTTGATGAGGTTGTTTGTGTTTTTGATATAGAGCTGTGTGAGCTGTTTGTATATTTTGGAGATTAATCGCTTGTTGGTCTCTTCATTTTCAAAAGTTTTCTCCCATTCTAAGGGCTGTCTTTCCATTTTGTTGATGGTTTCCTTTGCTGTACAGAAGTTTTTAAGTTTAATTAGGTCCCAGTTGTTTACTTTTCTTTTTCTTTTTATTATTCTAGGAGGTGGATCAAAAAAGATATTACTGTGATTTATGTCAAAGAGTGTTCTGCCTGTGTTTTCCTCTAAGAGTTTTACAGTGTCTGGCCTTATGTTTTGGTCTTTGATCCATTTTGAGTTTATTTTTGTGTATGATGTTAGAGAATGTTCTAATTCTAATTTCATTCTTTTACAAGTAGCTGTCCAGTTTTCCCAGCACCACTTATTGAAGAGACTGTCTTTTCTCCATTGTATATTCTTGGCTCCCTCATTGTAGATTAATTGCCCATAGGTGCTTGAGTTTATTTCTGGACATTCTATCCTGTTTCATTGATCTATATGTCTGTTTTGTGTCTGTACCATACTGTTTTGATTACTGTAGCTGTGTAGTATAGTCTGAAGTCAGGGAGCCTGATTCCTCCAGCTCCATTTTTCTTTCTCAAGATTATTTTGGCTATTTGGGGTCTTTTGTGTTTCCATACAAATTGTAGAAAATTTTGCTTTAGTTCTGTGGAAAATGCCATTGGTAATTTGATAGGGATTGCCTTGAATCTGTAGATTGCCTTGGGTAGTATAGTCATTTTGACAATATCAATTCTTCCAGTCCAAGAATATGGTATATCCTTCCATCTGTTTGTGTCATCTCGAATTTCTTTCATCAGTTTCTTATAGTTTTCAGAGTAGAAATCTTTTGTCTCCATAGGTAGGTTTATTCCTAGGTATTTTATTCTTTTTGATGCAGTGGTAAATGGGATTGTTTCCTTAATTTCTCTTTCTGATCTTTCATTGTTAGTGTATAAGAATGCAAGAGATTTCTGTGTATTAATTTTGTATCCTGAAGCTTTGCCAAATTCATTGATGAGCTCTAGTAGTTGTCTGGTAATGTCTTTAGTATATTGTATGTATAGTATCATGTCATCTGCAAACAGTGACAGTTTTACTTCTTTTCCAATTTGTATTTCTTTTATTTCTTTTTCTTCTCTGATTGCCATGGCATAAAAGTGGTGACAGTGGACATCCTTGCCTTGCTCCTGATCTTAGAGAGAATGCTTTAAGCTTTTCACTGTTGAGAACGATGTTACCTGTGGGTTTTTCATATATGGCCTTTATTATGTTGAGGTCAGTTTCCTCTTTTCCCACTTTCTGGAGAGCTTTTATCCTCAATGGGTGTTGAATTTTGTCAGATGTTTTTCTGCGTCTATTTAGATGATCATATGGTTTTTATTTTTCTGTTTGTTAATAGGATGTGTCACACTGATTTCTGGATATTGAAAAATCCTTGCATGCCTGGGTTAAACAACACTTGATCATGGTGTACGATCCTTTTAATGTATTGTTGGATTCAGATTGCTGGTATTGAGTATTTTTGCATTTATATTCATTGGTGATATTGGCCTGTAATTTTCTTTTTTGTGGTATCTTTGTCTGGTTTTGATATCAGGGTGATCATGGCCTCATAGAATGAGTTGGGAGCGTTTCTTCCTCTAAAAGTTTTTGGAAGATTTTCAGAAGTATAGGTGCTAACACTTCTCTAAATGTTTGGTAGAATTCACCTGTGAAGCCATCTGGTCCTGGACTTTTGTTTGTTGGGAGTTTTAAAATCACAGTTTCAATTTCAGTACTTGTGATTGGTCTGTTCATATTTTTTATTTCTTCCTGGTTCAGTCTTTGAAGATTGTACCTTTCTAAGAATTTGTCCCCTTCTTCTAGGTTGTTCATTTTAGTGGCACATAGTTGCTTGGAGACATGGTTGCTTGGCACATAGTTGCTCTTGTGATCTTTTATATTTCTGTGGTGTTAGTTGTAACTTCTTTTTCATTTCTAATTTTATCGATTTGGGTCTTCTCCCTTTTTTTCTTGATGAGTCTGGCTAAAATTTTATCAATTTTGTTTATCTTCTCAAAAGAACCAGCTTTTAGTTTCATTGATCTTTTCTATTGTTAGTCTCTATTTCATTTACTTCTGCTCTGATCTTTATGATTTTGTTTATCTTTTGTTATCTTTATGATTTTGTTTATCTTTATGATTTTGTTTATCTTCTCAAAGAACCAGCATTTAGTTTCATTGATCTTTTCTATTGTTAGTCTCTATTTCATTTACTTCTGCTCTGATCTTTATGATTTTTTTCCTTCTACTAACTTTGGGTTTTGTTTGTTCTTCTTTCTCTAGTTACTTTAGGTGTAAGTTTATGTTGTTTATTTGAGATTTTTCTTGTTTCACGAGGTAAGCTTGTGTCACTATAAACTGTCTCAGAACTGTTTTTGCTGCCTCCCATAGGTTTTGGATAGGCATATTTAAATTTATTTGTCTCTAGGTATTTTTTGATTTCCTCTTTAATTTCCTCAGTGATCCATTGATTGTTTAGTAGCATATTGTTTGTCCTCCATGTGTTTGTGTTTTTTGCGGTTTTTTTTCCTTGTAGTTGATTTCTAATCTCATAGATTTGTGGTCATAAAAGATGCTTGATATCATATCATAAAAGATGCTTGATATCATATCAATTATCTTAAATTTACCGAGACTTGTTTTGTAGCCCAGCATGTGATCTATCCTGGAGAATGTTCCATGTGCACTTGAAAAGAATGTGTATTCTGCTGCTTTCGGATGGAATGCTCTACAAATATCAGTTAGGCCCATCTGTCTAATGTGTCATTTAAGGCCTGTGTTTCCTTATTGATTTTCTGTCTGGATGATCTGTCCATTGACATAAGTGGGGTGTTCCCCACTATTATTTTGTTACTGTTGACTTCTTCTTTTGTGTTCATTAATATTTGCCTTATATATTGAGGTGCTCCCTGTTGGGTGCACATTAATTTCCAATGGTTATATCTTCTTCTTGGATTGATCCCTGATCATTACTTAGTGTCCTGCTTTGTCTTTTGTAACAGACTTTATTTTAAAATCTATTTTGTCTGACAGAAGTATTGCTACTCCAGCTTTCTTTTGATTTCCGTTTGCATGGAATACCTTTTTCTGTCCCCTCACTTTCAGTCTGTATGTGTCTCTAGGTGTGAAGTGGGTCTCTTGTAGACAGAATATATACAGGTGTTGTTTTTGTATCCATTCAGCCAGTTTATATCTTTTGGTTGGAGCATTTAATCCATTTACATTTAAGGTAAGTATTGATATGTTTGTTCTTATTTCCACTTTGTTAATTGTTTTGGATTTGTTTTTGTAGGTAGTTTTTCTTCCTTTCCTCTTCTGTTCTCTTGTGATTTGATGACTACCTTTAGTGTTGTGTTTGGATTCCAATTTCTTTTGTGTGTGTATACCTATTATAGATTTTTGGTTTGCAGTTACCATGAGGTTTTCATATAGCACTCTATATATACATGATTGTTTTAAATTGCTGATCCCTTAATTTCAAATGCATTCCAAATATCCTGCATTTGTACTCTCCTCCTCTCACAATTACTGGTTTTGATATCGTATTTGTGTGTGGATGATTTCCTACCTTTATTGTATGTTTGCCTTTACCACTGAGTTTTCCCATTTCATAATTTTCTTGTTTCTAGTTGTGGCCTTTTCTGCCTAGAAAAGTTCCTGTAGCATTTGTTGTAAAGCTGGTTTGGTGGTACTGAATTCTTTTATCTTTTGCTTGTCTGTAAAACTTTTGACTGTTCTGTGAAATCTGAATGAGAGCCTTGGTGGGTGGAGTTATCAGTTGATAACTTTATGGGGATTCACTTGTATATTGTTGCTTTTCTTTTGTTGCTTTTAATATTTTCTCTGTCTTTAATTTTTGTCATTTTGATTACTATGTTTCTCGGCATGTTCCTCCTTGAGTTCATCCTGTATGGGACTCTGAGCTTCCTGGACTTTAGTGACTGTTTCCTTTCCTATATTAGAGAAGTTTTTAGCTATTATCTCTTCAAATATTTTCTCAGGCCCTTTCTCTCTCTCTTCTCCTTCTACGACCCCTATAATGCAAATGTTGGTGTGCTTGATGTTGTCCTAGTGGTCTCTTAAACTGTCCTCATTTCTTTTTATTTTTTCTTTATTCTGTTCAACGGCAGTGGTTTCCACCATTCTGTCTTCCAGCTCACTTATCTGTTTCTCTGCCTCATTTATTCTGCTATCAGTTCCTTCTAGTGTATTTTTCATCTTAGTTATTGTATTCTTCAACTATGGTTCTTTACATTTTCTAACTCTGTGTTATAAACTTCTTTTAACTTCTCACTCTGTGATCCATTCTTTTCCCAAGTTCCTGGTTCATCTTTATGATCATTACTCTGAACTCTTTCTTGGGCAGATTGCCTATCTCCACTTCAGTTAGTTGTTCTTCTGGGGTTTTATTTTGTTCCTTCACCTGGAACGTATTCCTCTGCTGTCTCATTTTCTCTAAATTTCTGTGTTTGCAGACTCATTTCCACAGGCTGCTGGATTGTCATTTTCTTGATTCTGGTGTCTGCCCCCTGGTGGTTGAGGATAGTCTAGAGGCTTATGCTGGCTTCTTGGTGGGAGTGGCTGGTGCCTGCCCACTGGCTGGTGGAGCTGTGTCTTGGCCCTCTGGTGGGCAGTGCTTTGTCATGGGGTTTGTCTAGAGGAGTCTGTGGGCTCAGGAAATCTTTAGGCAGCCTGTCTGATGATGGGTGGGGCTGTGTTCCAGCCCGGTTGTTTGCTTGGCCTGAGGAATTCCAGCACTGGAACCTACAGGCTGTTGAATGGGACCAGGTCTTGGTGCCAAAATGTCAGCCTCCAGGAGGGTTCACACCAATGAATACTTCCTGTTTCATCTGCCACCAGTGTCCTTGTCCTCATAGTGAGCCCCAGCTTCCCCCAATTTCCCCAGGAGACCCTCCAAGACCAGCAAGTAGGTCTGGCCAGGCTCCTATGGAGTTGCTGCTTTTGCCCTGGGTCCCAGTGTGCATGAGACCTTTGTGTATTCCTGCCAAAAGTGAAGTCTCTATTTCCTGCAGTCCTGTGGCCTTCAAAGTCAAGTGCTCTGGGGGCTCCTCCTCCTGATGCCAGACTCCCAGGCTGGGGAGCCTAATGTGGGGCTTAGAACTCTCACTCTTGTTGGAGAACTTTTGCAATATAATTATTCTCCAGTCTGTGGGTCAGCCACCTGGGGGGGGGGAGCATGGAATTTGATTATATCATGAGTTTGCCCCTCCTAACATCTTGTGGTGGTTCATTCTTATGTCTTTGGATGTAGAATATCTTTTTTGGTAGGTTTCAGTCTTTTCTAATCAGTGGTTTTTCAGCAGTTAGTTGTGATTTTGGTGTGCTTGTGAGAGGAGGTGAGCTCAAAGTCCTTCTACTCTGCTGTCTTGTCCAGGAACTCCAGCCACTTAAAAAAATCTACAGTGGCTTTTGAATGACTCTATAGCTATTTTGTGAAGAAGTGGGGAAGAATGATGAAATCTTTTATGTGCAAGCATTTGTGCTATTACCTCAGGGAAAATAAGAAAAGAAAGGGAATGAGAGTGAGGATATGTTTCTTCAAACTTGAACTCCTCCAGCTGAGCTAGCTGTCCCAGCCATTCTGGCTGCCATGCCAGTATATCCACCCCTTCTACCACCTTCCATTCCTTTCCAGCCCCAGTTCCTGACATGGGGCCTCAGGACTGTCCCTGCTTATAGGAATCAATTAGAAAATCTTCTGTTAGTTTCTGGGGCACAGGGACTTGGTCTGGTGTCACCATCTAAGACCAGACAGGGCACCCAATTTGGGCCTGGAGCCACTCCCAGGGCAAGGCAGTTTCCATCACTGTTATCTCATATAGGGGACTAAATGCAAATAACCAGCCAGCTGGGTATCTCAGACTTTGATTGGAAAGAACACAACCCTGCTTTATAGGGAGGATCCTCTACACCCCTGCTTGGCAGTACCCACCGCTGAACCAAATTGGGACCCCAGTGAAGGAAGAATACCCTTACTAAAGCACCCCTTATTAGTGCATCTTGGCAGAACTTTGAAAAGAGGAACCAAAGCAAAAGACTTTGAACACAATTCAAGAAACACAGCCAAAAAAAAAAAAAAAATCAAATGAAGACTTTTCTTAGTTTTTCAAAAGGATTTATCAGGCCTACAGATGTCATACTAATGCAGATCCCAAGGCCCTTGAAAATAATATTAGAATTTTAAATTTGACATTTTGGGGGGCAAAGTGCCTCAGATGTCAAGAGAAAGTTGCAAAATTTAGATGGTGCATTTGGAATGAATCCTTCTCAATTGTAGATGTTGCTTTTAAAGTGTTAAACAGGGAACAATAACAGAAGAAAGAAGATGCAAAAGGCAATGCCACTTTTTTGGCAACAATATTGGGTTTCCCAGAAGGCAAGTAACCGGAAGAGAGGTAAGAGCCACTATTGGGGAAGGAACAGTGTGCGTACTAAGGAAGAACATTGGAAAAGAGATTGCCTTAGGTTAAAACATAAGGAAAACAATAAAAGACGAGAGCCTGTCATATGGTAGAAAGAGAGGAACACTGTGATGAATGAAGAGGCGCAGGAACTCCCTTGGACTAGAGACATCTAATTTCCCACAGTAGCCCTGGGTAAAATTGACAGTGGGGAACGAGCTGATTAACTTTCTGGTAGACCTCACCCTGAACTTCTTCACCAGAACAGCTTGATATCAGAGTCCACCAGCACATGATGTCAGCCGACAGATAGCACTCTTGAAAACCCCAGGAAGGGAGACAGAGCTCTTTCCCCCTCCCTCCATGTCTACAGAAATGTAAGACCATAAGTGTGTACTAGCGGCATTCCAGGGAAGCCCAAAAACACACGGCCAATATGAATCCCATTAAAAAGGGATGCTAGAATTGCAAACCTCTTAGTCAACCTAAATAATAATTTAAAAATATGTAAAGTAAAATGATATTTTTTTAGTAACCAGTTAGATTATCAAAGTTTAAAAATTATTTTTAATTCCAACAATGTTACGGAAAAAATAGGTAGTTTAGATTTAAAATTTTTTAATAGACTTTATTTTTTAGAACAGTTTTCAGTTCACAAAATAAAAGGGTGGGGGGGGGTGTTGCTGGGACATCTAACCTAAAACAATATCTTCTGAGGCAAGAGGATTACTTCTCCCACAGATTAACTTGTCAAAATACCAGCCAGTGTATTCAGAAAAGGACAAAGAGAGGGCCAAACTGTGAAGATTTACTGGGATCACACCTTGGACCTGTGCTGTAGCACATTCATAATAGTACCCATTACAGGAGAAATGCCACCTTATGGTGGATTCAAAAATATAAATAATGGGGCCTAACCTAAAAAAGACCATCCAGGCACTCACTCAGAATTGCATGATTTACATGACCCAAAGACTGCTCTCAGACATCCCCAGATGGGGAATCAACACAGAGGAACCTGCCCCACTGAGGACTGGAAAATAGACTTCACTCAAGTGCCTCAAGCTGCAAGAAATTTCAAATAACCTGCTAGTGTTTGTGGATACTTTTGACGATGGGTGGTAGCATATCCCACCTGGAGAGAAAGTCTCTGAAGTGATTAGAGCCCTCCTTAGGGAAATTATCCCTTGATCTGAATTAAGGCACTGAAACTACACTCATCCTATAGACCACAACAGGAAAAAAACAAGAAAATGAATCATACGTTAAAAAGGAACATCACTGAAATATGTCAAGAGACTAATTTAACTTGGTATAAGTCCTTGCCAGTTGCCCTGCTACAGATCATTGGCTCCCAGAAGCAGGCTTAAATTAAGCTCCTTTAAAATATTGCATTGTAGGCCATTCCAGGTGTCAGCTCAGGCAGGAGAATCTATAAATTCTCTAAAAGACCTAGCAGTTTCCAGTTAGGCTAAAACTTTGTGAACTATACTAACCTCTGTGCATGAGTTTGCCTCCAACAGGTCTATCCATTTGAAGTAGATGGTAATTTCATCGTAGCTGGAGAAGTGTCAACCAGTTTGTTTAATTTTGTCCAAATAAGTAGCACAGGAATCTAGTATGTTTATTGGGAACTAGAACAGAAACCCCAAGTTCAATTACCAATTAGACAACAAAGTGCTAAGGGGTTTCATCAGGTTCAAATAGTTGTAGATAAAAAATGACTGACTAAAGAGTCTAAGGAACATTCATTGCCCATGCAGGAAGTAGCCAGAACAGTCTTCATCTCTTTCCCATCAGATTGTAGAATGGACATTGACAGTGGGGAGTTGTAATAGGGAAAAAACTTTGTATTCTACTGCAAATTAATCACCAAAGGGATGTTGCCTGTAAGCTTAAATTATACCTAATGGCCCATCTCTGGGAACCCTGTCTCCAAGGTAATGAGCATTAAGCTCAAATACCTTTGTTTAGCTCACTGGAAACATCCTGACCAGGCCCACCTGTGAATGACTGCAGGGAGGAAGAAATTAACATTTCCCCCCTGGAGGCTGACCTGAACTAGGAAATGTTTGACTTTACTGCCTCCCCTTTTAGTATAAAAGAAGCCTGAATTCTAACTCAGGCAAGTTGGTTCTTTGGGACACAAATCCACCATCTTCTCAGTCTGTTGGCTTTCCAAAAGAGTTGCTATTCCCTGTGCCAAGAACCCATCTCTTGATTTATTGGCCTGTCTTTGTAGCAAGCAGTATGATCTTGGACTTGGTAACAGTGTTACAAACCACCCAAAACTCAGACATTTACATACTCATGATTATGCAGTTTGGACTGGGCTTGTCAGGCCAGTTCTACTCTGAGTCATGCTGGGCCTAGAACATCCAAGAAGTCTTCTTCAGTCATATAACTGATGGGTGCCTCAGCTGCAGTGGCTGTACATCTCTCCCTTTCTGCACACTTCCCCATGTGGCTAACTTGGGATCTGTCGTAATGGTGCCGGGTTTCCAGAAGGAGCATACCAAAGGGACAAACCCAATGTGCAAGTCCCTATCAAACCACCACTTAGTTCACACCAGCAAATGTCCCATTAGCAAAAGGGTCAAATCCAAAGTTAATGCTGGAGGGGACTATACAGGACGTTAATAGCAGGAGGCAGCGTTCATTGGGACCATAAAAAATCAACCCAAGACACCAATATGGGATTTCTGGTTCAAAAAATTGATACCAGTGAGTAAGTATACTAGACCAGCTTCTGACCCAGGCTCCTACAATTGATGAACAAAATCTATGTTTTGTTCTTTGAAAATAAAAATCACAACAGAACTAATCTCTGAGAAGTTCATTTTTCTTGAGTGGACCTACTAAATCAAATGACTAGTTTGTTATTCTACTACAAACTATATGGATGACATTTAGCATTTGTTGCTCAGCTAACTTTTACTCCCTAGTTCTTTTTAGACAAGATAAATAGAATGGAAAATATGATCTGGTTTGAGTTAGAGCTAGAAAATTCCATTCCTTCAATATCAGCCTTTCTCTTGACAACCTAAATGGCTATTTCAAATTTGGTGATTAAGAATGTACTTTTACCAGAGGCTATTGCTAACGGAGTTCAGACTCCGGCTCCTGATTGCACCTGTGGAGGAATGAGTGTGTCGTTGGCAGAGCAGCTGTAACCTCTTCCTGCAATAATCCAGCAGCTCACTGACCTAGCACCAATTGCCGCCATGGATTTTTCTATACAGATAATTGGAAACAGCTTGTATGCCTGTATTTCATACCCATCAGCAGTGACACTGAAAAGGCCTTAATTCCTGTGAATATATCATGGTCCCTGTTGCAAACTTTAGGTTTGAGCTGAAGAAGCATTTTCCTTTCTGTGGAAGTACCAAAAAAAAAAAAAAAACCCCAAAAAAGAAACAAACAAAAAAACACCTAAATTCAGAGGAGCCAGGCCAAACATAATTTCAGAACTGAGATGAAAAGTTATGGATAGTGGAAATTTAAAGAGGCTTCAAGCAATGGGACTAAACACAGAAACTGAAACTGAACCTTTGCAGTATGTGGAGTACATACAGAATATCACTACAACTTAAGTATTGTCAGAGGTTTTAATGTTATGAAAGAGTCTTCAAAAGTTTGGTTCTATAGCATCCGAGTTTAGAACTTTGGTGGTTTTCAGAAGAATGAAGACAGTTTAAAAACAGGTAAATTTTAAATAAGACTAATCCAAAGACTTTTAAACAAATTGTTAATACACATTGAGCGTGTATGCATGCATTTCCAAAAGAACAGCACAGTGGTTTCCTCTTAAGTTTTCAATACCCGCTGACTGACGTACTATGAAACCAGACCTTAGGTCAAGCTGATGGAATTTTTTTCCATTTTCATTTCAAACCTTTTTTTAACTTTTAAATTGAAGTATAGTTGATTTACAATATTGTGTTAGTTTTAGGTGTACAGCACACTGATTTCAGTGTGTGTGTGTGTGTGTGTATATATATATGTATATATATATACACCTTTTTCAGATTCTTTCCCTTATAAGTTATTACAAAATATTAAGTATATTTCCCTGTGCTATACAGTCGGTCCTTGTTGGTTATCTGTTTTATATATAGTAGTGTGAATGTTAATCCCAGCCTCCTAATTTATCCCCTCTACTTTCCGCTTTGGTAACCATGAGTTTGTTTCCTATGTCTGTGGGTCTCTATCTGTTTTGTAAATAAGTTCATTTGTATCATTGTTTTTAGATTCCACATATAAGTGATATCGTATGATATTTGTCTGTCTGACTTACTTCACTTTGTATGATAATCTCTAAATTCGTCCAGGTTGCTGCAAATGGCATAAATTTTTTTTTTTATGGCTGAGTAATATTCTATTGTGTATATACCACATCTTTATCCATTCATCTATTGATAGACATTTAGATTGCTTCCATGTCTTGGCTAATGCAAATAGTGCTGCTGTGAATATTAGGGTGTGTGTATCTTTTCGAATTACAGTTTTCTCTGGATATATGTCCAGGAGTGGGATTGCAGGATCATATGGTAACTCTATTTTGGTTTAAGTAACCTCCATACTGTTCTCCATAGTGGCTGTACCAATTTACATTCCTACCAACAGTGCAAGAGGGTTCCCTTTTCTCCACACCCTCTCCAGCATTTATTATATGTAAACTGTTTTATGATAGCCATTCTGACCGGTGTGAGGTGATACCTCATTTTAGTTTTGATTTGCATTTCTCTAAATAATTAGTTATGTTGAGCATCTTTTTATGTGCCTGCTGGCCATCTGTACACCTTTTTTGGAGAAATATCTATTTAGATCTTCTGCCCATTTTTTGATTGGGCTGTTTTGTTTGTTTGTTTGATATTGAGCTGTATGAGATGTTCATATATTTTGGAAATTAATCCCTTGTCGGTTGCATCATTTAGAAATATTTTCTCCCATTCTGTAGGTTGTTTTTTCGTTTTGTTTATAGTTTACTTTGCTATGCTAACGCTTTTAAGTTTTAATTAGGTCCAATTTGTTTATTTTTGCTTTTATTTTCATTACTCTAGGAGGTGGATCCAAAAAGATATTGCTCTGATTTTTGTCAAAGAGTGTTCTGCCTATGTCTTCTCTAGGAGTTTTATAGTATTTGTTCTTACATTTAGGTCTTTGATCCATTTTGAGTTTATTTTTGTGTATGGTGTTAGGGAGTGTTCTAATTTCATTCTTTTACATGTAGCTTTCTAGTTTTCCCAGCACCACTTATTGAGGAGACTGTCTCTTCTCCATTGTATATTCTTGCCTCCTTTGTCATAGATTAATTGACCATAGGTGCGTGGGTCTATTTCTGGGTTTTCTATCCTGTTCCATTGAACTATATGTCCGTTTTTGTGCCAGTAACATACTGTTTTGATTACTGTACCTTTGTAATATAGTCTGAAGTGAGGGAGCCTGATTCCTCCAGCTTCCTTTTTCTTAAGATTGCTTTGGCTATTCGGGATCTTTTGTGTTTCCATACAAACTTAAAAATTTTTTGTTCTAGTTCTGTGAAAAATGCCATTGGTAATTTGATAAGGATTATATTGAATCTGTAGATTGCCTTGGGTAATATGGTCATTTTAACAATCTTGATACCTCCAATCCAAGAACACAGTATATCTTTCCATCTGTTTGTGTCATTTTCGATTCCTTTCATCAGCAACTTTTAATTTTCAGAGTACAGGTGTTTTGCCTCCTGTACAGGTATGTTTATTGCTAGGTATTTTATTCTTGTTGATGTGATGGTAAATGGGATTGTTTCTGTAATTTCTCTTTCTGATCTTTTGTTGTTAGTGTATAGAAATGCAAAAGATTTCTGTTTATTAATTTTGTATCCTGCAACTTTACCAAATTCATTGATGAGTTCTGTAGTTTTCTGGTAGCATCTTTAGGATTTTCTATGTATAATATCATGTCATTTGTGAACAGTGACAGTTTTACTTCTTCTTTTCCAGTTTGTATTCCTTTTATTTCTTTTTTCTTCTCTGAATGCCATGGCTAGAACTTCCAAAGCTAGGTTGAATGAACATGGTGAGCATGGGCACCCTTGTCTTGTTCCTGATCTTAGAGGAAATGCTTTCAGTTTTTCAGCATTGAGAATTATGTTAGCTGTGGGTTTGTCATATATGGCCTTTATAATGTTGAGGTATGTTCCCTCTATGCCCACTTTCTGGAGAGTTTTTTATCGTGAATGGATGTTGAATTTTATCAAAAGATTTTTCTGCATCTATTGAGATAATCATATGGTTTTTATTCTTCAATTTGTTAATGTGAAAAATCCTTACATCCCTGGGATATCATGATCATGGTGTATGATCCTTTTAATGTATTGTTCGATTCAGTTTGCTAGTACTTTGTTGAGGATTTTTGTGTCTATGTTCATTGATGATATTAGCCTGTAACTTTCTTTTTTTGTGATGTCTTTGGTTTTGTTATCAGGGTGATGGTGGCATCATAGAATGAGATCAGCAGTATTCCTTCCTCTGCAAATTTCAGAATAGTTTCAGAAGTACAGGTGTCAACACTTCTCTAAATGTTTGGTAGAATTTGCCTGTGAAGCCATTTGGTCCTGGACTTTTGTTTGTTGGGAGTTTTTAAATCACAGATTCAATTTCAGTACTTGTAGTTGGTGTGTTCATATTTTATGTGTATTTCTAGTTCAGACTTCAGAGATGGTAACTTTCAAGAATTTGTCCATTTCTTCTAGCTTGTCCATTTTATTGGTGTATAGTTGCTTGTAGCAGTCTCTTGTGATCCTTTGTATTTCTGTGGTGTCGGTTGCAACTTTTCCTTTTTCATTTCTAGTATTGATTTGGGCCCTCTCCTTTTTTTCTTGAGGAGTCTGGCTAAAGTTTTATCAATTTTGTTTATTTTTTCAAGGAACCAACTTCTAGTTTCATATTTTCTATTATTTTATTAGTCTCTTTCATTTATTTCTGCTCTGACCTTTATGATTTCTTCTGCTAACTTTGGGTTTTGTTTGTTCTTCTTTCTCTAGTTGATTTAGGTGTAAGGTTAGGTTGTTTGAGATTGTTCTTGTTTCCTGAGGTAAACTTGTATCCCTATAGACTTACCTTTTAGAACTGCTTTTGCTGTGTCCCATAGGCTTTGTATCATTGTGTTTTCATTTTCATTTTTCTTTCAGTATTTTTGATTTCCTCTTTGATTTCTTCAGGGATCTATTGGTTATTTAGTAACATATTTTTTAACCTGCACATGTTTATGTTTTTTACAGTTTTTTTTCCTGTAATTGATTTCTAATCTCATAACGTTGTCATTGGAAAAGATGCTTGATAAGTTTTCAATTTTCTTAAATTTACCAAGGCTTGATTTGTGACCCAAGATGTGATCTATCCTGGAGAAGGTTCCGTGTGCACTTGAGAAGAAAGGGTAATCTGCTGCTTTTGGATGGAATGTCCTATAAATATCAATTAAATCTATCTGGTCTAATGTGTCATTTAAGGCTTGTGTTTCCTTATTGATTTCCTGTCTGGATGATCTGTCCATTGGTGTAAGTCGGGTGTTAAAGTCCCCCACTATTAATGAATTACTGTCGATTTCTCACTTTATGTCTGATAACATTTGCCTTATGTATTGAGGTGCTCCTAGGTTGGGTGCATATATATTTACAATGGTTATATCTTCTTGGATTGATCCCTTGATCGTTACTTAGTGTCCTTCTTTGTCTCTTGTAACAGTCTTTATTTTAAAGTCCATTTTCCTGATAAAAGTATTGCTACTCCAGCTTTCTTCTGCTTTACATTTGCATGGAATACCTTTTTCTATCCCCTCACTTTCAGTCTGTATGTGTCTCTAGATCTGAAGTGGGTCTCTTGTTGAAAGCATATATATGGGTTTTTGTCTTTATTCAGCCAACCTGTCTTTTGGTTGGAGCATTTAATTCGTTTACATTTCAGGTAATTATCAATAGGTAGGTTTTTATGACTATTTTTGTTAATTGTTTTGGATTTGCTTTTGTAGGTATTTTTACCCCTTTCCCTTTTGTTCTCTTTTCTTGTGGTTTGTTGTGTTTGGATTCCTATTTTTTGTGTGCATATCTATTATAGATTTTTGATTTGTGGTTAATGTGAGATTTTGATATAACAGTCTATCCATGCATGATTTAAGTTGCTGATCTCTTAATTTCAAATGCATTTCTTTTTTTATAATTAATTTTTATTGGAATGTAGTTGCTTTACAATGTTGTGTTAGTTTCTACTGTACAGCAAAGTGAATAAGCTATGCGTATAAATATAGCCCCTCATTTTTGGATTTCCTTCCCATTTAGGTCACCACAGAGCACTGAGTTCCCTGAGCTCTACAGCAGGTTCTCATTAGTATCTATTTTATACACAGAATCAATAGTGTATATATGTCAATCCAAATCTCCCAATTCATCCTACCTCCTTCCCTTTCCCCCCTTGGTGTCCATACGTTTGTTCTCTACAACTGCATCTCTATTTCTGTTTTGCAAATAAGATCATCTATACCATTTTTCTAGATTCCACATATATGCATTAATATACAATATTTGTTTTTCTCTGTCTGACTTATTTCACTCTGTATGGTCCATCCACGTCTCTACAGATGACCCAATTTCATTCCTTTTTACAACTGAGTAATATTCCATTGTATATATGTACCACATCTTCTTTATTCATTCCTCTACTGATGGACATTTAGGTTGCTTCCATGTCATGGCTATTGTAAATAGTGCCTCAATGAACATTGGGGTGCATGTGTCTTATTTACTTAGGCTGTGCCAGGTCTTCGTTGCGGCATGCTGGATCTTTAATTGCACCATGCATACGTCTTAGTTGCAGCATGCAGACTTCTTAGTTGCAGCATGCAGACTTCTCATTTGCAGCATGCAGACTCTTAGTTGTGGCATGTGGACTATTGCAGCATGCATGTGGGATCTAGTTCCCCAACCAGGGATTGAACCTGGGCCCCCTGCATTGGGAGCATGGAGTCTTAACCACTGGACCACCAGGGAAGTCCCACATATGTCTCTTTGACTTATGGTTTTCTCTGGGTATATGCCCAGTAGTGGGATTGCTGGATCATATGGTAGTTCTATTTTTAGTTTTTTAAAGAACCTCCATAATGTTTTCCACAGTGGCTGTATCGCTTTACATTCCCACCAACAGACTAAGAGGGTTCCCTTTTCTCCACACTCTCTCCAGCATTTATTGTTTGTAGATATTTTGATGATGGCCGTTCTGACCAGTGTGAGGTGATACCTCATTGTGGTTTTGATTTGCACATCTCTGATAATTAGCGATGTTGAGTATCTTTTCGTGTGCCTGTTGGCCATCTGTATGTCTTCTTTGGAGAAATGTCTATTTAGTTCTTCCACCCATTGTTTGATTGGATTGTTTGTTTTTTTGATATTGAGCTCCATGAACTGTTTGTGTATTTTAGAGATTAATCTTTTGTCAGTTGATTCATTTGCAAATATTTCCTCCCATTCTGAGGGTTGTCTTTTGGTCTTGTTTATGGTTTCCTTTGCTGTGCAAAAGCTTTTAAGTTTCATTAGGTCCCATTTGTTTATTTTTGTTTTTATTTCCATTTCTCTAGGAGGTGGGTCAAAAAGGATCTTGCTGTGATTTATGTCAGAGTGTTCTGCCTATGTTTTCCTCAAAGAGTTTGATAGTTTCTGCCCTTACATTTAGGTCTTTAATCCATTTTGAGCTTATTTATGTGTATGGTGTTAGGAAGTGTTCTAATCTCATACTTTTACATGTAGCTGTCCAGTTTTCCCAGCACCACTTACTGAAGAGGCTGTCCTTTCTCCACTGTACATTCCTGCCTCCTTTATCAAAGATAAGGTGACCATATGTGCGTGGGTTTATCTCTGTGCTTTCTATCCTGTTCCATTGATCTATCTTTCTGTTTTTGTGCCAGTACCATACTGTCTTGATTACCGTAGCTTTGTAGTATAGTCTGAAGTCAGGGAGCCTGATTCCTCCAGCTCCATTTTTCGTTCTCAAGATTGCTTTGGCTATTCAGGGTCTTTTGTGTTTCCATACAAATTGTGAAGTTTTTTGTTCTAGTTCTGTGGAAAATGCCAGTGGTAGTTTGATAGGGATTGCATTGAATCTGTAGATTGCTTTGGGTAGTAGAGTCATTTTCACAATGTTGATTCTTCCAATCCAAGAACATGGTATATCTCTCCATAAATTTGTATTATCTTTAATTTCTTTCATCAGTATCTTATTGTTTTCTGCATACAGGTCTTTTGTCTCCTTAGGTAGGTTTATTCCTAGATATTTTATTCTTTTTGTTGCAATGGTAAATGGGAGTGTTTTCTTAATTTCACTTTCAGACTTTTCATCATTAGTGTATAGGGATGCCAGAGATTTCTGTGCAGTGATTTTGTATCCTGCTACTTTACCAAATGCATTGATTAGCTCTAGTAGTTTTCTGGTAGCATCTTTAGGATTCTCTATGTATAGTATCATGTCATCTGCAAACAGTGACAGCTTTACTCTTCTCTTCTGATTTGGATTCCTTTTATTTCCTTTTCTTCTCTGATTGCTGTGGCTAAAACTTCCAAAACTATGTTGAATAAGAGTGGTGAGAGTGGGCAACCTTGTCTTGTTCCTTTAGTGGAAATGGTTTCAGTTTTTCACCATTGAGGACGATGTTGGCTGTGGGTTTGTCATATATTGGCTTTATTATGTTGAGGAAAGTTCCCTCTGTGCCCACTTTCTGCGGGGTTTTTATCATAAATGGGTGTTGAATTTTGTTGAAAGGTTTCTCTGCATCTATTGAGATGATCATATGGTTTTGATCCTTCAATTTGTTAATATGGTGTACCACGTTGATTGATTTGCGTATATTGAAGAATCCTTGCATTCCTGGAATAAACCCCACTTGATCATGGTGTATGATCCTTTTAATGTGCTGTTGGATTCTGTTTGCTAGTATTTTGTTGAGGATTTCTGCATCTATGTTCATCAGTGATATTCGCCTGTAGTTTTCTTTCTTTGTGACATCTTTGTCTGGTCTTGGTATCAGGGTGATGGTGGCCTCGTAGAATGAGTTTGGGAGTGTTCCTCCCTCTGCTATATTTTGGAAGAGTTTGAGCAGGATAGGTGTTAGCTCTTCTCTAAATGTTTGATAGAATTCGCCTGTGAAGCCATCTGGTCCTGGGCTTTTGTTTGTTGGAAGATTTTTAATCACAGTTTCAATTTCAGTGCTTGTGATTGGTCTGTTCATATTTTCTATTTCTTTCTGATTCAGCCTTGGCAGGTTGTGCATTTCTAAGAGTTTGTCCATTTCTTCCAGGTTGTCCATTTTATTGGCACAGAATTGCTTGTAGTAATCACTCATGATCTTTTGTATTTTTGCAGTGTCAGTTGTTACTTCTCTTTTTCATTTCTAATTCTGTTGATTTTAGTTCTCCCTTTTTTTCTTGATGAGTCTGGCTAATGGTTTATCAGTTTTGTTTATCTTCTCAAAGAACCAGCTTTTAGTTTTATTGATCTTTGCTATCGTTGCTTTCATTTGTTTTTCATTTATTTCTGATCTGATCTTTATGATTTCTTTCCTTCTACTAACTTTGGGGATTTTTTGTTCTTCTTTCTCTAATTGCTTTAGGTGCAAGGTTAAGTTGTTTATTCGAGATGTTTCCTGTTTCTTAAGGTAGGATTGTATTGCTATAAACTTCCCTCTTATAATTGCTTTTGCTGCATCCCATAGGTTTTGCGTCTTCATGTCTCCATTGTCATTTGTTTCTAGGTATTTTTTAATTTCCTCTTTGATTTCTTCAGTGATCACTTCGTTATTAAGTAGTGTATTGTTTAGCCTCCATGTGTTTGTATTTCTTACAGATCTGTTCCTGTAATTGATATCTAGTCTCATAGCATTGTGGTCATAAAAGATACTTGATATGATTTGTTTTCTTAAATTTACCAAGGCTTGGGCTTCCCTGGTGGCGCAGTGGTTGAGAATCCGCTTGCCGATGCAGGGGACACGGGTTCGTGCCCCGGTCCGGGAATATCCCACATGCCGCGGAGCGGCTAGGCCCGTGAGCCATGGCCGCTGAGCCTGTGCTTCCGGAGCCTGTGCTCCACAGCGGGAGAGGCCACAACAGTGAGAGGCCCGTGTACCACAAAAAAAGAAAAAAAAAATTTACCAAGGCTTGATTTGGGACCCAAGATATGATCTATCCTGGAGAATGTTCCATGAGCACTTGAGAAGAATGTGTATTCTGTTGTTTTGGGTTGGAATGTCCTATAAATATCAATTAAGTCCATCTTGTTTAATGTATCATTAAAGCTTGTGTTTCCTTATTTATTTTCATTTTGGATGATGTGTCCATTGGTGAAAGTGGGGTGTTAAAGTCCCCTACTGTGAATGTGTTACTGTCGATTTTCCCTTTTATGGCTGTTAGTATTTGCCTTATGTATTGAGGTGCTCCTATATTGGGGGCATAAATATTTACAACTGTTATATCTTCTTCTTGGATCAATTCCTTGATCATTATGTAGTGTCCTTCTTGTCTCTTGTAATAGTCTTTATTTTAAAGTCTATTTTGTCTGATACGAGAATTGCTACTCCAGCTTTCTTTTGATTTCCATTTGCATGGAATATCTTTTTCCATCCCTTCACTTTCAGTCTGTATGTGTCCCTAGGTCTGAAGTGGGTCTCTTGTAGACAGCATATATATGGGTCTTGTTTTTGTATCCATTCAGCCAGTCTGTGTCTTTTGGTGGGAGCATTTAATCCATTTACATTTAAGGTAATTATCAACATATATGTTCCTATTCCCATTTTCTTAATTGTTTTGGGTTTGTTATTGTAGGTGGTTTCCTTCTCTTGTGTTTCTTGCCTAGAGAAGTTCCTTTAGCATTTGTTGTAAAGCTGGTTTGGTGGTGCTGAACTCTCTCAGCTTTTCCTTGTCTGTAAAGCTTTTAATTTCTCCATCAAATCTGAATGAGATCCTTTCTGGGTAGAGTAATCTTGGTTGTAGGTTTTTCTTCTTCATCACTTTAAATATGTCCTGCCAGTCCCTCCTGGCTTGCAGAGTTTCTGCTGAAAGATCAGCTGTTAACCTGATGGGGATTCCCTTGTGTGTTATTTGCTGTTTTTCCCTTGCAGCTTTTTTTTTGCGTGTGTGGTACGCGGGCCTCTCACTGTTGGGGCCTCTCCCATTGTGGAGCGCAGGCTCCGGACGCGCAGGCTCAGCGGCCATGGCTCATGGGCCTAGCTGCTCTGCAGCATGTGGGATCTTCCCAGACCTGGGCACGATCCCGTGTCCCCTGTATTGGCAGGCGGGCTCTCAACCACTGTGCCACCAGGGTAGCCCCCCTTGCTGCTTTTAATATGTTTTCTTTGTATTTAATTTTTTATAGTTTGATTAATATGTGTCTTGGTGTGTTTCTCCTTTGATTTATCCTGTATGGACTCTCTGTGCTTCCTGGACTTGATTAACTGTTTCCTTTCCCATATTAGGGAAGTTTTCAACTATAATCTCTTCAAATGTTTTCTCAGTCCCTATCTTTTTCTCTTCTTCTTCTGGGACCCTTATAATTCGAATGTTGGGGCATTTAATGTTGTCCCAGAGGTTTCTGAGACTGTCCTCTGTCCTCTGATTGTGGAGCTTTAATCCGCTGCTCCTGAGGCTGCTGGGAGAGATTTCCCTTTCTCTTCTTTGTTCGCACAGCTCCCTGGGCTCAGCTTTGGATTTGGCCCCGCCTCTGCGTGTAGGTCGCCGGAGGGCGTCTGTTCTTCGCTCAGACAGGACGGGGTTAAAGGAGCCACTGATTCGGGGGCTCTGGCTCACTCAGGCCGGGAGGAGGGAGGGGCACGGCGTGAGGGGCGGGCCTGCGGCGGCAGCGGCCAGCGTGACGTTGCACCGGCCTGAGGCGCGCCGTGCGTTCTCCCGGGGGAGTTGTCCCTGGTTCCTGGGACCCTGGCAGTGGCGGGCTGCACGGTCTCCCTGGAGGGGAGGTGTGGAGAGTGACCTGTGCTCGCACACAGGCTTCTTGGTGGCAGCAGCAGCAGCCTTAGCGTCTCATGCCCGTCTCTGGGGTCCATGCTAATAGCCACGGCTCGCGCCTGTCTCTGGAGCTCCTTTAAGCAGCGCTCTTAATCCGCTCTCCTCGTGCACCAGGAATCAAAGAGGGAAGAAAAAGTCTGTTGCCTCTTCGGCAGGTACAGAGTTTTTCCTGGACTCGCTCCCGGCTAGCCGTGGCGCACTCACCCCCAGCAGGCTGTGTTCACGCAGCCAACCCCAGTCCTCTCCCTGGGATCCGACCTCCGAAGCCCGAGCCTCAGCTCCCAGCCCTGTCCGCCCCGGCGGGGGAGCATACAAGCCTCTCGGGCTGGTGAGTGCTGATCGGCACCGATCCTCTGTGCGGGAATCTCTCTACTTTGCCCTCTGCACCCCTGTGGCTGCGCTCTCCTCCGCGGCTCCGAAGCTTCCCCCTCCGCCACCCACAGTCTCCGCCCGCGAAGGGGCTTCCTAGTGTGTGGAAACTTTGCCTCCTTCACAGCTCCCTCCCACTGGTGCAGGTCCTGTCCCTATCCTTTTGTCTCTGTTTTTCCTTTTTTCTTTTGCCCTACCCAGGTACGTGGGGAGTTTCTTGCCTTTTGGGAAGTCTGAGGTCTTCTGCCAGCGTTCAGTGGGTGTTCTGTAGGAGTTGTTCCACGTATAGATGTATTTCTGATGTATCTGTGGGGAGGAAGGTGATCTCTGCGTCTTACTCTTCTGCCATCTTCCCCCTCTCCTCTCCAAAAAATTTTTAATTAAAAAAAAATTTAAAAACAATTAAAAAACAACAGAACAAAACAAAACATTTAAAAAAATAGCAATAATAATAACTTCCTGGGGTCTCAGCTGTCAATATCCTTGCCCCCACTGTGAGTCACAGCCAACCTCTGCCTCCCCAGGAGGCCCTCCAGCACCCCTAGGTAGGTCTCTGGACTTGCTGTGGGTGCAGCTCTTACTCTGACCTGGCCCAACTCTTGCATGTACTTGCCTCCATAGACCAGTCTCAGTTGTGGGAACACTCATTGTCCGTTCAGATATTCCACATATGCAGGGTTTACCAAGCTGATCCCAGGGATTTAATCTGTGGCATGTGCAGCTGCATGGAAAGATTTTTGTTCCTCCTTAGTCACCTCACCCCTGGGGCTCAGCTGTGGTTTTAGCCCCAACTCTGTATTTTGGCCACCCACGGCGGTCTGCTCCTGAGGCTACCTTGGAGCACTCGGGTCTGCCCCGGTGAAGACAGGACATGGAGGTGGCATGGCTGCTGGGATCACAGGAGCCCCAGGGGTGACAGGTGAGTGGGGGGGGGTAGCCAGTGGCCATGAAATATCCGGTCCCACTAGTGAGGACGTGTGCTGGGCAGCTGATGGCCATAGGAGTGAGCCTTTCCTAGTGCCTGGCGGCCATTAGGAGAGGATCAGCCTTGGTGGAGGCCTTTCCTAGTACCTGGCAGCAGGCATGAGAAGGCCAGCCCTGGTAGGGGCTTTTCCTGGTGCCTGGTGGCAGACGTGTGTGTCTCAAATGCATTTCAAGTATCCTCCGTTTGTACTCTCCTCCTCTCAAGATTACTGGTTTTGATAGCATATTTGTGTGTGAATGATTTCCTACCTTTACTGTATGTTTGCCTTTACGGGTGAGCTTTCCCATTTCATAATTTTCTTGTATCTAGTTGTGGCATTTTCTTTTCTGCCTAGGAAAGTTCCTTTAGCATTTGTTGTAAAGCTGGTTTGGTGGTGCTGAATTCTTTTAGTTTTTGCTTTTCTGTAAAGCGTTTGATTTATTTGTCAAATCTGAGAGCCTTGTTGGGTAGAGTATTCTGGGTTGTAGGTTTTTCCCTTTCATCTCTTTAAACATGTCCTGCCGCTCCCTTCTGGCCTGCAGAGTTTCTGCTGAGAGATCAGCTGAGAGTCTTATGGGGGTTCCCTTGTATGTTATTTTTTGCTTTTCTCTTGTTTCTTTAAATATTTTCTCTTTGTCTTTAATTTTTGTCAGTTTGATGATTATGTGTCTTGGTGTGTTCCTCCTTGTGTTCATCCTGTATGGGACTCTGTGCTTCCTGGACTTTGGTGACTGTTTCTTTTCCCATGTTAGGAAATTTTTCAGCTATTATCTCTTCAAATATTTTTTCAGGCTCTTTTCTCTCCCTCTTCTCCTTCTGGGACCCTTATAATGCAAATGTTGGTGCATTTGACATCCCAGAGGTCTCTTAAACTGTCCTCATTTTTTTTCATTCTTTTTTCTTTATTCTGTTCCATGGCAGTGATTTCCACCACTCTGTCTTCCAGCTCACTTAGCCATTCTTCTGCCTCATTTATTCTACTATTGATTCCTTCTAGTGTATTTTTTCATTTCAGTTATTTTATTCTTCACCTCTTTTTTGTTCTTTATATATTCTCTTTGCTAAAAATTTCTTGTAACTTGTCAGTCTGTGCATCCATTCCTTTCCCAAGTTCCTAGTTCATCTTTATGATCATTACCCTGAACTCTTTCTTGGGTAGACTGTCTATGTCCACTTCACTTAGTTGTTCTTCTGGGTTTTTATTTTGTTCCTTCACCTGGAACGTATTCCTTTGCACTCTCATTTTGTTTTAAAACTCTATTTGTATTTTTATGTATACAGTGGGTTAGTTATGTGTGTTGACCTTGGAGAAGTCACCCTCTGTAGGGGATGTCCTATGTGCCCCAGCAGTACACTCTCCTCTTATCATCTAGGGCCAGGGACCAGCTAGTTCCACTGTAGGTGCTGACCTGTATTTGCAGACTCAGTTCCACAGGCTGGCAGATCATACTTTTCTTGCTTCTGGTGTCTGCCCCCTGGTGGGTGAGGCTGGTCTAGAGGCTTGTGCAGGCTTCTTGGTGGAGGGGCTGGTGCCTGTCCACTGGTGGGTGGGTGCAGCTGGGTCTTGGCCCTCTGGTGGGCAGGGTTGTGTCAATGGGTGTGTCTAGAGGTAGCTGTGGGCTCAAGAATTCTATAAGGCAGCCTGTCTGCTGATGACTGGGGCTGTATTCCACCCTGTCGGTTGTTTGGCCTGAGGTGTCCCAGCACTGGAGCCAGCAGGCTGTTGGGTGGGGCCAGGTCTCCATGCCAATGGCCCAAGATGGCTGCATGCAGCCAGAGTTCGTGTAGGTAAACACTCCCTGCTATGTCCACTGCCAGCTTTCATGATACCAGCGAGACCACAGCCAACCCCTGTCTCCACAGGAGACCCTCTGACACCAGCAGGTAGGTCTGGCCCAGGCTGCTGTAGAGTTACTGCTCCCCCAGGCCTGTGGAGCTCCTACAATCGAATCCACTGGCACTGGGGGCTTCTGCTCCCAGTGCCAGACTCCTGGGCTGGGGAGCCTGGCATGGGGTTCAGAGCTCTCACTGCTGTGGGAGAACTTCTGCAATATCATTCTCCCGTTTTTGTGGGTCACCCATCCAGGTAGTATGGGATTTGATTGTATTGCAGATGTGCCCCTCCTACCGTTTTGTTGTGGTTTCTTCTTTGTGTCTTTGCATGTAGAATGTCTTTTTTTTTTTTTTTGGTGGATTCAGTCTTTTTTATTGATGGTTGCTCAGCCTTCGGTTATGATTTTGGTGTGCTCATGAGAAGAGGGTAGCTCAAGGCCCTTCTACTCCACCATCTTGTCTCGTCTCCATTTCAAACTTTTGGGTGTATTTCTTGCACATTTTTTTCTCAATCTAAGTCTTCAGAGTTGTACCTTACTTATCACTGTCAAAGTTTTATATCTTTAATTTTAAAGACGTGCTTACAAGCTACAGGGAATAAAAAGGACTGAGGCAAACAATGTTAGGACTTCAATGTCAGACCAACTGGATTTAATGAATTAACTGCTCCAAGGTGAGAGCATTTTACCTGTCCCCTGCCCCACAGTGCAAAGAACAGGGCTAGAGATATGATAATATGCATTTCATCAATGTAATCATCCCCAGCATATTTTCATAGGTGTAACTTACTGAGTTCTTACTATGTGCTAGGCATTGTTCTAAATATTTTTCTAGCAATATCTCATTTAATGTCCATAACAATTCCATTTGGTTGTTGGTGGTGTTTTCTATATTTCTGATGAGAAAACTGAGGTTCAGAAAGAGAGAGCTACATGAACAAGTTCACCCAGTTTCTAACCAGCAACGTAGGTGCCAAATCCATGACTGTCCACACTGGTTCAGGAAATGCCAAGCAGAAAAGAAATCCACCATGACCTCATTAGATTGAGCAGTGAAGGAGAAACATCCTTCCTTGTTATCAAGACCATATCCTCCATGTAGTTGTAACACATAATGGATACTAAGCATCCATCCTCTGTGTAAGTTCTGGTCCTTTCCATCTGTATGAAACTGAGCTAATTATCTTTGCACCTTTGAAGTGATAGCCTGTAGATTTGAGGAACTAGCAACCCGTGGCTTGCTGTATCGATCTCTGGGAATAAACACACACAGAAAATTCCAAGGATTGAATCCTACAACAGGTGTGGGGTTGAAGCCATGGATGTCTTATAAAAAGACATTTTAGATTTTTTTTTTAAACATCTTTATTGGAGTATAATCACTTAACAATGGTGTGTTAGTTTCTGCTTTATAACAAAGTGAATCCGTTATACATATACACATGTTCCCATATCTCTTCCCTCTTGCACCTCCCTCCCTCCCACCCTCCCCATCCCACCCCTCTAGGTGGTCACAAACCACCGAGCTGATCTCCCTGTGCTATGCGGCTGGGGCAAATACTACTCAAGTGGTAAATTTTGGGGGAGGCTTTAGCAGTTTCCAAAGTGAGGGCTTTGAACAGTGATCATTTTGACACTTTTTCATCTTTATAATGAATCTTCTATAAAAAAAGATTCCCATCAGAGAATCCCACCACTTGAGAGAAGAAAGAGGCCCAGAGACCATCAGTTGTACAGTCTTGTTTACAGATTAGGAAACTCGGGCCCAGGGAAAGCAAGAAACATACCTGGCTCCTCTGGAGCAGAGTTGGGGCTGGAATCCAGTGTATTCTCTTCTACCACGAGTATCTGTTTCATCCTCATAGCCCCTTCAGCTGGAATCTAAAGCATTTGAACATTGCATGTGACACATGTTGCAGAGGAGAAGTCCCTGAGCTTTGGTGAACTCTCCCTGTCACTAGTTAGCTATGTGATCTTGGGCAGTGTTTTAATCTCTTGGAACCACAGTTTTCTCCTCTGCACGGTGCAGTTGCTGGACTTGCTATCTGGAGTCATTTAACTACCCTAACATGTGACTCTGTGATTTTAATCTATCCGTGAATGAACTTCTACTTTTCACAAAGCACATGATCTTCTTTTTCCTCATTAAGATTCTCTGCATTTCTAATGAAAAATGACTTTGGAACCAGAATTCCAAAGACAGACAAGCTCTAAGTAAAAGATAAGAGAGACATTTTCAGATATGCAAGAACTCAAAAATTTATTTCCCTAGTTCCTAGTTTTAATAAGCAATTTGTGGCTATACTTCAGCACACCAAGAAACTAAGATACATGTGGGCATCAAGAAGTGACAAGACAAATGCAGAAGCCCAGAAGGAGAACATCCTAAGGAGATAATTGGTCAGTTCATCAGAATTAGAACAGGAAGCCAGTGGCCTCTGAGAAGGATGCCTTCACGAGAAAGAATGGAATGAATTCCAAGAAATATCAGGGAGCTAGATGATACTAGGGACGTATTTTTTAAAAATTACGTGTGTATGTGTGTGTTTTATCTTTCAACAAGAACAAAGATAAATAATGAACACCAAGAGAAAGAAATTCATAAAAACAAAATCGAAGAGTCTAAATATGAAGGCAGAGCGATCCAAAAAAAGTCAGAAAAGTGAAATTCTTTGATCCAGATGAAGGAACATTGACTTTCACTGGCATTGGGGTCATGGTCTTGAGTGGTTTCAGGAAAGTGTGATTGTCACACACTGTGACCCTCTGCAGTGCATACTAACACGCCAGGCTAGTGAAACTCCATGCCCCTGCTTCCAAGTCTTAGAATAAAATTGGACAACACATAGAACTTCTAATACTGGTACCAGACAGGGTATAAAAGTTTACATCTGTAACAGGGAATATAGTTAACAGAAGTTGAGAAGGGGAAGAAGGGAGAAAAGATGGGAATGTGCTAAGATTCACACAAAATCTTCTTGGCTGCCTCTGTGACCAGAGAGTGGCAGGAAATGGAACTGAAGTGGGACAACACAGGAGACTGTAATGTTTTGTTAAGAAATAAAAGCTGGGTAGACAGTAACAGGCATTATTCCCAGCCTTGTGTGAGCTGGTTACTGTCCCTCATCATCAATTTGGGTGGTTCCTTCTCCAGCCTCAGGTAGCTTCCTCACTAGCATACACTGATAAGTATTTTACTGACTAACTGAGTGGGGGGTCTCTGCGGATCTCTGGGGTTATCTCTTTGTTCAGATCTCTCTTCTCTAATACTTGGCGCCATGAGCTCTAGCTGCCTTGGTCTCCCAAGCGCTCAGCTCTGTCTCCCCAACTTAGGAAATCTGCCAGGCTCTCCCTCAATTTCCCCTCCCTGAGCTACTGCCAGGAAACTCTCTGAAGTCTGTAAAATGGAGAAATCATAGAGCTCATCTTATCTGATTCTCATCAACCAGGGATTATTGTCTTTTTTTGCCTGAGTTCCAGTGTCTTAACAATTATTGTTTTATATACAGAATGTTTTTTTTATTCAGTTGGGAGAGTAAATCTGGCCTCTGTTAGTCCATCTTGAAAGCAGAAGTCATTTAAAAAAAAATTTCTGCTTTATCAGAGGTCTCTTATAGTTTCTGCCTTCCCAGACAGCCAACTCTTTGCTTACCTCCCAATTTTGAAAATCTAACTTAACCCCCTAAAAGATAATATTCACACCAACTCCATGTAACAGCCAGTAACCAAAGAAAAGAAACTAATTGTAGTTCTAATTTTTATTCTATACATTTCCACACAATTCACAATACAGAAAAAGTGTCCAAAAAGTAACTGTAGCTAGTCATTTCTTTTTCAGAGATTAGTTCAGTCTCCCAAATTAATTCCACTGAAAATCTCTGTAGAGCAACACAGTGATCAAGATACTTTGTATAAATAGGAAATGCAAGAAAATTAGGGAAAAATACTTTATGACTTTGTTACAAAAAAACTCCATTCTTCCCCACCCCACCCTTCCCACCCACCCTCCCTCCATTTCATATTATCTGGATCCTACTTTACCTGGAAATAAAACTTCATCATCCTACTGCCACAGATGCTACTCTCTTTTGGATTCCACCTGCCAGCTGGCAGCTTTGCAAAAGCATGGCTCTGGGATGTGATAGGGCAGAATCAGAAATTATGAAAGAGCCCTTTATAATGTGACTGCAACTCTTCCTACAGATATAGCCTTTGAGAGTGGACTACCCACAGCCAAGGGCACTCTGGATGCCCAGGAACTTTTTCCCACTCAGGAATCAAATTAAATGAAATATATTCATTCTTATGGAACTGAGATTGTCCTCTATTTCTTTACAGGAATGGTTTTCCTCATTTTCAATCAGCTGTAGTCCATATAATACGCAGATTCATGGCTGTCAACTTAATTATTGGTAATTAAAAAAAAACAAACAGCCCAGCTAACCTTTAACTGAGACTAATGTGGACCCTAACTTATCAAAGATGTGTTTTGCAAAATATTCTATTGTGCTAGAATATTTTGTCTATAAAATTTCCAAATCTCACTCCCCAGGATGGCAAGAACCCCACACTTCCCAGCCCACAATCAGGATGTTAGCAAGCATCAATCTAGGTTCCAGTTGCATTGGAAATTATACATGTCATCAAAGCCTCAGTCCAACCAATGGAGGAGGGGGGCAGGGGATGAAAGATGTTACTGATAATAAAACCCAAAAGGTTGGGAACCATTTGGATTCATTACACAAGTTGCAGTAAATATCAAAGCTAAACTCTATCTTGAAAGTTGATAAATCTCACTAACCTATTTGAGAGAAATTACTCATAAATTTAAAGCAAAATATAGGATAAACCAATTTCTGGCTGTCATCTGTTTATTTTTACAATTTGTAAACATCTCCTATCTCTGTAATTCTTAAGAGGAAAGGTTATATAGTCTCAGAATTTGTAAGGATTATGAAAAACTTCCTAAGTTGTCCTTATTTTTCTCAAATTTTATCATAGATCTGCATAAGTCTGTGGTCTAACCTCCTAATGAACACTTCGAGAAAATCCTTCAAAATCAAGCCAGTCCTTTGGAAAGCTCTACTAGAAAGTTCTTTCTATTAGCAGAGTCCTGTTTTCCCCTAAATTCCAGACATAATCTAATTCTTCTAAGCAGCATATGTTGAAAATTTCATAACTGATACTCCTTGAAGCCACTCTAAACAAATTCACTTTTTTTCTGTATCTTCTGAATTTGCTTTTCATGAGGATCAAAGTTTGCTGAGGGGACATATTACTTATTTGTGGGTCACCATGGCAATTTAAGACTAAGAGCCTTATTATTGTACTATACTTGAGAATTTTTTTCCCCCATTACTGTTTTTTCTCACCTTCCCGAGATAGAGGCAGGAGGGGCGGGGGACAAGGTGGGGTGGAGCGGTTCCCTGAGCAAGACTCCAGATACGGGCCCGCTTTTCAAGGTGATCTCAAGAATGACTCCCACCCCCATGCAGCCAGCCTGAAATCTAGGAGCTCATGGAAGTAAGGGAAGGATGGCAATTAACACTAGTTCACAGGCGGAAACATCACAGAACATTAGTCTGGGGATATGAGGTTGAGCTCTAATTCATGACAGTAAGTTATAAAAATTGCCTCCATGTTTTTTGTACCAGAAAATACAGGGATCTTCTGCCCCCTTCTCCAAGCCCCAGTCCCAACTGCACACCCCAAACAAAAAATGGGTAGAAAGTAGGAAACTGAACACTAGATCCTTTGTTTTCACTTCAGTTCCTGAACTTGTGACGGTTATGCCTTTGTAGAAACATATCTTATTCAGGAGATTTGGGAATTGGCAAACAGTGGTGGGTGTATGTGTGTGTAAGCAAAGCAGATTTCTTTTAGGGTCATGAAATACCGGCTTCTAAATGATCTGGGATATATTTACAATGTCTGCTGTTTTTACAAAAACGCTTTCATTGCATCTATACGGCAGGAACCTGAGAAAAGGGGCTCTGACTGAGTTCTGCCCCAGTCCAAAATCACAGAAATCGAAACCTGGAAAACATCACAGATGTCTTTTAGTCCAAGCAGTTGCTTTAACATGATCCCTGATCTGGTTGTTCAATTTTCACTTACATACTCGCTGCCGTAAGTTCACTGTTGGAAAGCCCAATCCACTTTTCTGGATGTAGTGTTTAGGGAAAACGAAACCCTTACATAAGAAATAAAGCGCCTCCTCTCCATGTCTGTTGTGATCTGGTCTGTCCTTGTTTTACTCTGCAAACTGTCCGCCCTACAGAACTTGAACCTCGCAGTCCTAGTTAAGCCACATCTCCTCCAAACGTTCCTATTCCCAATCCAAATTTGGCTGCTTCCCAGATCAAACACCCCTCTTCTACGTATTCATCAAACTGCTCACAGAGGGGCCTTGTAAATACAAGATTCAGAACAGAAGGATATCTCAGGCCTGTCCGTTCTTTCTACCTCAAGCGTGGCATCTTCCCATAGGTGCATTAGACCTCTACGTATGTGACTGTGTATGATGGATTTAGCCTTGTATACCCACCCCAAACTTCAAGCAATGGAATCTTGAATGGCAAGACCATTTCAACACTTTTTGGTGCAGCATTCTGTAATAATATTATTCCAATAGTGGCTTCCAAGGAGAGAAAATAATACCAACATTTTTAAATGCTGAGAGTCACAAAGTAGAGAAGCCAGGAAGTCCCCTTCAGTGTTATTTCGTGAAATCCATCCCGGTACCAAAATATTTGCCCTTTTTTTTCCCCTTGAAATTTTTCCAAGCTGATAAGCCTCTGAGAGCAAAAATCCTAAATTTTTAACACCATATTCTCCCTCAGTCCTAACCAACCCACGCTGTGGAATCTTAGGTAAATATTTTTTCAAGGATTCACCTTCTAAATGATGGAAAACTGAATGATGGCTGTAAAGTAGCATTGCAAGCAATGGTGGAAAATCACTTAGAAGACATCTGTTGTAGACACGTTAGTCGGTAATATCTAAAGATCTTAGTTGTGCTATAGTTCTGCCACTTACTACGTGAATCTGTGTTAGTTGAGTTCATTGCTCTGAGATTCCATTTATTCCTTTAAAATGCACTATCTGCCTTATCCACCTCAGGGCTTTACTGAAGCTCAAAAGTGTCAAAAATGCATCAAAATGCTAAAGCAGTAACAGTCTAAAACTACCGAAGTTGTTACTAATAAATTGTACAGATTTGAGTTGTTGAAATTATTTTTATTGAAGCCTGTATGCACTAAATGATTGAGAAACAAGATAATTTCAGTTGTTCCCATCACTAAAGTCTCCCATGTCAGATGCCATTTGGCTCAAAATACTGAAACTATGGAAAATGGGTAAAACCCAGAATCATCGCTTTCTTATTTCCATGGGTAAACCCTCCCTTGTAATTATCATGCCAGTAGCAGAAGCCAAGGCACTTTCCATGATTGCCTTTCATGTACATTTACTTGGACCCCAAATATATTTTAGGCAGGATTTTCTTCTGTGGTTATACCAGATTACATTTAATCCTAAGAATATCAAATCACAGCACTTTTTTATATTGAATGGATAGTAAAACAGATTTGTAATAGGACTTCACTTAAGAATGTCTGAGAATATTCATGAAAATTCATAATGCTTCCAGAAGTGTTTTGGAGTAACTTACACCTCTTAGTATGCTTTCTTTTCATTAGCTCTTAAATTCATGCTTAGTTTTGAGATTTTTAGATGATAACTAAGTGTCATTCTCTTTAAAGACTCTCTTACAAAGTGATGTTTTAAAAGATTAAAAGTCAAGATTTTTATAAAATTTTAAAATGAAACCCTGCCATTCAACAAAGTCATTTTAAAAGAACGTTTAAAAAACTCCCAGAATCTAATCCAGCCCCCTCAGATTCATGTCCCGAGTCACAACACCCCTCCAGGTGGTCATGTAGCCTCTGCTTAAATACTCCCCATGACTACAAGTTTCTAATTCTGGGCCCACTCTGCTGTTGGACGATATTTATGCTTCACCTTTATATTCGGTCAAAATCCACTGCAAGTTCTGCCTCTTGTTCCTAGTTCTGTCCTTGAGAAATAGGATAAACAGTTTTGGCTCTCATTTTAGTCGTGTTTCTAAGTCTCATCTTAAAGTCTTGGTTTCAAATCCATTTTTTAAGAACAGTGCCAAGACCCTAAGGAAAAGCAAATGCGAACTATTTCTTCTTTCATATTCTCATTTCATAGAACTAAAATGTGGCTAGCTAAAGAACGATGGCACAACAAAAGCTGACCTGCAGGGCATGCTCCCCTAGTACCATGGGCTTCTTCTGTACAGAACTTATCAGATTGGAATTTGTATGTTCTCCTAGACTGAGCTCCATGAGGTCAAGAGTTTTGTCTCTTGCGTTCATTCTTATATCCTTGGTATGGTGCCTGCATCAGAGTAAATGATAAACATATTTTAAAATAAATGATTAAATACATAATTGTATGATCAATTCTGTGAACAGATGATTGCAGGTGAAATGAATGAATGCATGTATAAAGAGACTCTAGAATCTGTCCACCATGACGATACCATCCAATATTCAAATCTCTGCTTTAAAATGTAATGCTTCAACAGCCTAAGAATTATTTTTTCTGCTTTTTTGGGGGGACCAGTTCAGTAACTCTGGGTGTCCTGGGCAAGCACACTGTCAGGAGCACTATTCCTTGCTTAGTTCCTATTTTTAGGTTTCTTACTAAACTGCGGGGAGATGGCCTAGAATCCACAGACGGCCAGTAGGGGTATAACGTGCGTATAATCCAGTCACCCGGGTGACTTCGTGGAGTGCACTGTTTACATTGCTGGGTGTGGAAGCAGCCGCTACGATTGGGTACTTTTGTGGTGTGACTATGACAGAAATTTGCTAAATCGATCTGGGAGATTACTTCTCTGAATAAGGCCTGTTGTAAATATACAAGCTGATCAAGGTCAGTGGAAGTCTCTTTGTCCTTCAGGAAAAAGGGATACTTGTCCCAGAGAGTAATTTCATTTTGATCCATTTTGAGCATAACATCTGGGGGAGACGGGCAACTGTATTTCAGAGTCATTGAAGGTAGTGGCAGAAAGTCCAGGAGCAGGACAATTGCCATGGGCAGACAATCAGAGGGACTAGCTATGGGGTGATGACCAGGACACGGAAAACGGGTGGAGCCAAAGTCAGTCTGAGAGGCTGGGCAGAGGAAGAACCATAGGACTTATAAAAATCAGCTGAACGTGGCATTTAGAGAATAAGAAAGTTGAGATATTCAGAGATGGTTCTACTAAGACCTGGGCAGAAGCTATTTTATACTAAATAAATGTTAATTAGAAAACTCTAATGGATGTTCTACTTTTTCCCCCTAAAATGAAAATAATCCATTTAAGTAGAGCAATTAGTAGTTTTATTGGATGGTTATGACAAGCCAGTTTAACAACCATCTATTTTATTTTTAAATAGCATAATTGCATAAAATATCATGCTGTTCTCAGTGATTTCATTAACTACTCCTACTAGAAGGAAGCCTAGCTACTCAGACCGCACCCATATCCAAGTTACTATGGCTTTTCGCGGTAGCTTACCAGAATTAGATATCATTAGGCAGCCTACTGAGTGAATCCTGTAACTCAGCCTTGTAAAGGGGTATAAGCATCACAGAGGACGGAACTCTCCACTTGAGATCCACAAATAGCATAAACGAGTCTCTGGGCTCAGGTAGGTTTCATGCTTCATGGAAGGTAACAAAAACAATTACAAGACCTCTTGGCCATAGATTTTATGACACAGGCAAGAGCAAATGCCATGTGCAATTGGAGTGCTCCAGTAACAGAACTAAGCTTAGTAATAGTAAAAATAACAAAGAATAAATGAAAAATTTCTGTTACCTTATCTTTGTCTGTTGGTGTTAACTACACAGGCACAGATGACTAGCATGCTTCTAAAATGTTTTTTTAAACCTATGCAATATATGTGTGTATAGGACATATACACATATATGTATACAAATAAATGCATTCCTATATGTGTATTGGGGCTTGTATATGCACAGAGTATTTCTGACATAACATACAAGCAACAATGTTTATCGATATTCCCGCTGTTTATCTTGGGGGGGGGCGGGACAGAGGACACTACACCAGCAGAGAGGAACAGCTTGACTTTGCATGTGATACTCTTCTGTGGTACTAGAACTTCTTATAAAAAGCACGTTCTACTTTTATAATTTAAAAATCTAAGCATTTAAAATAAAAATGACATGTAAAAAAATAAAACTGCTGCACCCACGTTTTCTAAGACATGGATATTGTGAGGAGTCTAGTCAATAAATTCCAGAAATCCTTTAGGCAAAGAAACTGTTACTAGGTCTAAATGAAAACTACCTACTTGTTGAGTATGTCTCAATGCAAACGGATCTGCCTACGCACTAAGGCCAGCTAGGATGGAAGGATGGGGAACAACAGGTAATGTGAGGCTTTCCAGCATCTGTCACTAGTTTCATGGCTGTGTACTTGCCAGCTAAATTCTCTGTTTCAGAAATTGCATTCATTTTAGGTCATAACCTCTACAGAGGTAACCAAAACTCTCCAAGTGACATTCCCGGCTGTGGTGTTTATTTCATTCCTGGCTTCTGTTCTTTATCAAGTCCTTGAATGTGATCAAGCATAGGTCAACTGGGTTCTTTTTCATTAAATGTGTAATACTGGAATATAAGGCTGCACAAATGACTGCCTTTAAGGTTATATAATGTTGGCTTTTAATAATTCTCCATTTCTCATGCCTCTATCAGTCTAATCTAAAAATGGAATCCCGGAGCAGACAGAGCCACGACATGGAAGGCTCTTCTGAGCCAAACACAGAGGATTGGCAGCTAAGCTAGCGACTCTTGGCAGTACCATCTCAGTTGGTTTTGTAGAAAATTGTATTTCTATAGGTATATAGTTTTATGTCTTTTAAAGTAATGTGGATTTTCAGACCAGGGCCAGACTATTGCTTCTGTACTTCCTGATGGCCCATTAGAGGGGATACTACCTACCCTAAGCTGAGTTGGAAACTCCTGAGCACATTCTCTTTGCTCTTTCTAAAGCCCAGGACTGTCACATGCAGTGGCCAATTTTTAAAAAAAGCTACAGGAGGTAGATTTAATGTTGAAGCCATTAAATAGGTCACTGTTCTGATCATTTTTGAGGCTTTTTTTTTGTGTGTGTAAAACCTAAGTTCTCTGGGTGCTTGCCTTGGTCCTATGTCATTCCCCATCAATAACGTAGGACATTAACGTCTTTCTCTTTTTGCTTTGGAACAATTTCCAAATGCACCAGGACCCCTACAGTAGTCATTACCTCATCTATTTCCATATCAAGGATTTACGTATGACTTCAGTTGGAGCTATTTGAATTGGCCCATAGCCACCTGTACCCTCAATTTTCTCTGGGCCGCTTTGAAGCATCACAGAGAAATATGAGATGGTAGTTGATGAAAGCAGAGTCCTTCATCCCAGCAATGGCAGCTGGTAACTGGCTGCATAGCCAAATGCTTGGCTCAATCTAGGGAGTGGAAGGCACCATTCAAAGCCAGATTCCAGTCTGTCATAAGGATTATATTTCTGTCATCACAACATCTCCTTGACAGTCCCACCAACTGGAAAACTCCCAGCAGAAGCCCAGTGATCAAATTCTCCTGGAGCTTTTTTCTTTCTTCTAGCTTCTGGAAATAATCTACTCCAGTCCCTTTTGCCCTCACCAGAAAACCCAAAACATAGTTCCATTTCTAAGACTGATGTATGGAAATAGATTACTCACAACCAACCCATTCTCCCACAGCTGGAAATAATGCCAACAATTTGATTTTGAAACAACTAAAGACAGACTTAGACCCCATCCACTGAGAGGCTATTCCAACCTAATACAGTATATATCATCTTTGTACTTTCAAAATGATACGTGACCAAAAGTGGTTCAGACAAGCAAGGCATCACCACTGGAGCTTTAAATTAAATGTAGAGAGACAGTCATTTATGTTTACATGCAGAAACACTAGGGAAACACTTTATGTCTAAGAACTAAATGGAAGAAAGCTCAGAAGACATCGATTTAGTTTAAAGCAAAAAGGTCACCCACTTTCACTTTTGCCTTATACCCAAGTCAAGTAGATATTTTCAGTGAAAGAAGACTTTTTCTCCTGATACTTTAGTTATCATAGAGTCCTTAATAGAGGTGCCTGTAAGTACCAATGATCCGTGGCAGGATTAGAAGCTGTAATTCTACTGCCAGCAAGATGTTCCTGGCTAGACTCCCACAGTAGTCTGCACTAAGAACATTCTGGTAGGGGAAACAGAAAAAAGAATATATTTGACCACCCTGTACATGAGATATGGGGCTATAGTGCCATCAGGTGTGACCTTGGAACCTGACAAGTAGTAGGTGAGGCATCCATCAGAAAGATCCAGGCATCTCGGAAATCTGGCAGTGGAACTCATAAAACAAGGCTTTGTCCTTGGGACAAGGCTTACTTGGGGTAATGAAAACCAAAACCTTAGAAGGAAAACCTAAAATGGGCCCCCTCTCACCACTGTACCTGAATCTTTTAGCCTCTGTGCAACATTCCAGCGACTGTTTTCTTGCTTAAGTGAGTTATTTTGACATATGTTGCTACTTTTGCTTTTGCTGTTTTATTTCCAGTCGATTAGCCTGCTTTCTATTATCAGTCAAAAAAGCCTAAAAGTAAACGCTGTCGTAGCGCTCCATTTCCTGTAACCACAGTTCCCACACATGGTTTTCTGCTCTGCAATTTCAGCAGCACTTAAAATTGAGTGGTTCTGCAAACTAGCTGTGGGCCTTTGTTGAATCCATTGCTCATCTCTATTGCAGCAAAAGGCAAAGATGGCTACATGTAGGCAGTACGGAGCTGGACCAACAGCCCAAGCTGAACCGGCCCTCCGTGGCTATCGGCAACAGCCCTGCCACCTGGGTTGACCCCTGGGTCCCCTCTCTGAGGTACCTCTGAGCCCAGACAACTCCCATGCCACCTTGCCACGCCTCAGAGATATTGCACACAAGCTGACATTATTTCTGTGGCACTCCCCAGCTCCTGTATAACGAAAAGGGATTAAGGAGGGGGAGAGGAGACATGCAAAGGTCACTAAGTAGTCTCGGTATGTTTAGTCTTGGAAATGGAAGTGGTCTGACGGTTATATTTTTGCAGGACAGCCGGAGGGTTTGAAAAGACCTTCAGAGTCTTCTGGTCTCCAAAGGCTGAATGTAAAGAGAACCGATCATATCATATTTTTTAAATTGATGGGTCATTACAGGAGAATTGTGCGGTGCAGGGGAAAGGTGAATGCATAGGGGGCGGAGGGAGCAGTGCCATTTATACAAACATCCTTGAATCTTTAAAATAAATTATACAGGTGAACACAGAAGTTCATGCTACTTGCTGGAAGCAATAAGGATCGAATTTTGTGGAATCTGTATTCCACAAATCTCCAGGTATCCTGCCTCGTCCTCAGTGGGCTATCATGTTCTGTTGTACATCTTGGTAGCCCTTAAAACTGGTGGCATGGTCTCAGATAGATTCTTGCAGGAGAGAGACAGATTTATGGATTCCATCAGCTTCTTCCAGGGGAGCTGCCCAATCACCAGGAGGGCACAGGTGATATGCTCGTTCAGATTCTCTCAGCCTGTCTACCAGGGTCAAACAGCAGTTTCCAGGTCCTCATGGCCAATGATCTTATAGTTCTGGCGGCTTTCTAGGTAGGCTGCCAAATCCGGGTCCCCGGCCTGCTGTGCTCTCTCTTGAGGTGTCTTACCCTGTAGGTAACAGTGAAAAGGAAAGAGACACAAACACTTGGGATAAGATTTTTTTAAAAAAAAATCATAGAAACAGAGCTACTCAAAGATGACTTGCTAAAAAGGATCTTTCCACGTTTGCTGTTTTAGAATTGATGAGACACTTAAAGATCTATTATTTGACAGATGCAGCTCATCAAACACGTGAGGTACGCAAGCTCAAGAGAGACGATCACTTTTCAGAGGTGGGGTTCCATCAAAGGAAAGGGAGGCTCACAGAGTAACCAGGTACACAGCAGCGAACTGCGTGGCACAGTGAGTTTGGGAACCCAGATCCTTTCTGGAAGGGGGACAGAAACCACTGAACAGAAAAGCAGGGAAACGGGCATTCTGATTTCTAGTTTGGAACTCTTTCTGTTATACTAAACCCTGGGAAGTAACAAGCAGAAACCAAGAGGAAGGGATGGTCAGAAACAATCTAAAGGGGTTTCTTTGTTGGTTTTGAAGTCTTCAGTTAGGTTCTCCCCAATTTAGAACTGTCTTATCTCTCCAAAAAGTAAGTTAATTTCTGACAGTAAAAGTGATGGGTGTTGATTAAAGCAAGAGGGAGGAGATATGGGGATATATGTATATGTATAGCTGATTCACTTTGTTATAAAGCAGAAACTAACACACCATTGTAAAGCAATTATACTCCAATAAAGATGTTTAAAAAAAAAAAAGTACCAGAAAAAAAAAAAATCTTGGGAAAGTAGAAAAGCATAAGAAAATAAAAATCACCAGTAATTCCACTATAGTAAGATAACTGCTGTTAACCTTCCATAGAGTAACTATTTTATCATCTTTTTTGTATAGCTCTACACATAATTATTTTTATGAAAATGAAACCATACTTTGTTTACATACTGTTAGGTAATGTGCTTTTGCACTTAATAATATATCAGACCTTTCTACGTCATGAAATGTTCTTCTGCATCATTTTAAATGATTGTATAACTTTTTGCAGTCTATTATGTTACATGTATATTTATATACACACAATATTTTTGAAATGAGGCCAGTGAACAGCAGTCAGCAGTAAAAGGAGGAAAGGTCTCCATTCTTTTGAATGTTTACAGACATTACTTCACACTCCTTGACGCTTCTAATTTTTGTTCAATGATATCTATTTTAAAATATTGTTTTTTAAAATCAATTTTTATTGGAGTATAGTTGATTTACAATGTGTTAGTTTCTGCTGTACAGCAAAGTGAATCGGTTATACGTATACATATATCCACTCTTTTAGATTCTGTTCCCATACAGGTTACTACAGAGTACTGAGTAGAATTCCCTGTGCTAAACAGTAGGTCCTGATTAGTTATCTATTTTATACCTAGTAGCGTGTCTATGTCAATCGTAATCTCCCAATTTATCCCTCCCTTTTCTCCTTGGTAACCATAAGTTTGTTTTTTACAACTGTGACTCTATTTCTGTTTTGTAAATAGGTTCATTTGTACCATGTTGTTAGATTCCACATATAAACGATATCATATGATATTTGTCTTTCTGCGTCTGACTTACTTCACTCAGTATGACAATCTCTAGGTCGATCCATGTTGCTGCAAATGGCATTATTTCGTTATTTTTTATGGCTGAGTAATATTCCATTGTATATATGTACAAAATGGCACTGAGTTCTAAGGAAAGGGTAGAGGCATGATCATTGCACCAAAGTAATAGCTCCACGTATAAAAATGCACACAAGCATTACAAAAATTATCAAACACTTCTCAGCCTCCATCTCATCTAAGGCTGATCCTAGTAGCCTACAAGGGGATATGGAGTAGAAGATAGAAGGGAAGTAACAATGGCTCTAGACTCTTTCTAAAATTTTACTTATTTAGTTGGGATTTAATATTTAACCATAGCTTCAAGTTCCTATAATAATTTTATTCAACTTGGTTACAGTATTTGTAGATTATCTTGTAGTATTTGTAGATTATCTTGTCTTCAATGTTAATGAGGTTGGGATTCCCAATTTCCAAATATTCAGAGAGATGGACTGGGGTGGGCCTCTGAGTTGATTTTTAAGGAGCCATTCCCTATTAAGAGAAATTCTCAAAATATTGCTTCTCTTCAAAAATTTCCAGAAGAACAACCAGTCATAATTATCATATTCATCTTTCACCTAGCAAAAAATTATGGAATGGAAAAATTACAGGATCCCCGAAAAGGATGAAGCTCTATTACTTCATAAGGTAGGATCTATAAAACAAAATGTTGCGTGAAAGTTTATACAATAGCATGTACAGTATGACTTTACCTACTTGAAGAAAATGAGAAAAGTAGACGTACCCACATGTGGGGAGAAATCATTAAAGTTTTAATGGTATATAGGTCTAGATTGTGGGACTTCTAGTCATTTTTACTTAAAAAATTTTTTTTTGCATTGCTAGAGTTTTCTATGTGAGAATGCACTATATTTATCATAAAATAAATTTTTTTGCATTTGGAAAGAGCACATACATATGTAACACAAAATAGAAAGGAATCTCAAGGAACATTGAGCCCATTTACTTGATTCAGAAACTTAGATTAAAAAAGAGCCATCTGGGCTTCCCTGGTGGCGCAGTGGTTGAGAGTCTGCCTGCCGATGCAGGGGACAGGGGTTCGTGGCCCGGTCCGGGAAGATCCCACATGCCGCGGAGCGGCTGGGCCCGTGAGCCATGGCCGCTGAGCCTGCGCGTCCGGAGCCTGTGCCCCGCAATGGGAGAGGCCCGCGTACCGCAAAAAAAAAAAAAAGAGCCATCTGCTCTGGGGCCGGGTTTCCTGGCCAGTCTTTTATTCGTCCCTCATCTTGTTCCTCCCTTCTCTTTTATCACCTGAGTTGAGACCAGTCTCTGTGTGGCAAACAGGCAATGGCCCTGCTGTGTCTGAGTGGCCCCAGCAAGGAAGGCCAAGTCCACCTCGGATCATGGCCTCAGCTGGTCCTACCATGGGTTGTGTTTCTCAATCAGGTTACACATCAAACCACCTAAGTGCAAATATCATCTGGGAAGAATATCACAGTGAATCATCTGGAATCCTACACCCAATTAGCTAACCAGATAGGTAACAGACCAGCTAGAAACCAGGACCCAGCTTAACGAATTTGATAGCCTAGTGCTATCAGAATTAAGGCAGCCAGGGACCTCAGTCAGAGAGCAAGGATCTGGTGGTTCACAAGGAAAGTGGAGAATCAAGCAATGCACCTGGCTCAGAAAGGAAAGAAAGGTCCGCATGTCACAATGTACACTGCAGTTGGAGGAGACCCCAGGGTGAAGACTGCATATAAGTAGGGGCTCATCACTTAAATGAATCTAATGGGGCTGAAGTCATCAGTAGGCTTCTAAGTAATTTGTCTCTGTTTCTTGGCTGCATTCACTGACCCCAAACTTAGGTTATTTAGTACCCACTTAATGAAATCCTCATCTACATATTAAAATTCTTCTCTGTAACCTTCTACAGTTAAGTGGCTTGTCCTTTCTTGGAGCCTACCCAGGGTGCTTTAAAACCCTCAGAGCTGACCATGATCATGACCTCAGATCATCACAGAGAAGTCCTCTGTGGGGTTGATCTTCTGTATGAACTCTTCTCTCTGCCCATCTCTTTCCCATGGGCTGCAGTTCTCGGTCAACAGCACTAAGCTTCAGCTCCTCCTTTACTCCAGCTTTGACCCTTTCCTTGGGTGCTCTCTGTAAACCGGAGCAATTCATGGTGCAGCCTGATCTCCCATCCTGGGAGCGACTGGTCATCACTTTGGCACCCATATATGGGGCCACATAACTCATGGGTTTTAAGCTATTCTGGATTAAGTAGCTGAAGGAGAAATTCCAAAGGGGCTTCTCAGTAGCCAGGCCACTATCTTTTGCACCTGGTCCCGACCCTTCTAGTGCTTTGCACCTCACCCTCTCCACACTTGGCTGCTGGCAGCCAGCAGAAGAAGCCCAAAGTCCAAAGGTCAACGCGTTCAGAGGTCTATAAGTCCCTTAGGCAAGCACACACCCTCCCTTTGTGCTTATACATTTAAACTGCAGTTTCTCTAAATGAAACACTTCATTTTTTTCCTCCTTTTTCCAAAGCCCCAGGCACTTCCATAAGTACAGAAAGGATGCCTTTGCTACGGGCACAAGTGAAGGCAATGGTGCCAGAGATCTTGCCCCGTGGGAGGATGCTTGCACTCACTCATCAAGTTACCTTGGAGTCCGTCTTTCTCAGAGATGCTCCTGCATCCACCAGAAGCTGGCACACAGCCCGGTTCCGCTGGCAAGCTGCCTTGTGCAGTGCGGTCTCACCCCTAAATCAAAGATGAAATGAGAAAAGGGTTGGAGGCAGGAGCGAGAGTAGGGTAGAGGCAGCAGGGAGGCAGCAGGGAGGGAAGTGAGGGTAGCATCCTCCCCCTGCTGCTCATGTTCTGTGCCCCTCGGCCGCTTTCCCTATCATCTGTGGGTGAGACCACGGCTGCAGGGCATGGCCAGGGGAGGTAGGTGAGGGGCTTAGTCATCCACTAACCCTAATATCTGACTCCAGCCTCTTCTTCAAACAGTGTTGGCTGGTCAAGTAGGCTGAGTGATTTTGTTTTAAGCGACTACTGTCTGATTTAATTAATACCCAATGGCCCTATGAAATAGACTGATGGGTGTAGATGTGTCTGAACAGTGTGGAGCCACTCTCTCTGTGTAGTCATGTGGGCAGGGCAGGAGCCACCTAGATGGTGCACACACAGGAGCAGCGATGGAGGACCACAGCACAGTGCTTGGTAGACCATCTGGCCCCGGGAGGAGTATCTCCTGGAAACCCAACTTCAAAGACCCAGGAGATACCCACTCTGCTCTACCTGCTGATTCCTGGTGAGTGGCAGGAGGGGGACAGCCACAGAAGATACCTGGGAGGGATGGTAAGACTCTGGGAGGGTTCCGCAACCACAGCTGCCCCACTGGGCAGCAGGTCAGCCATCAGTATGGGGAACAGTCAAGGCAAAGTGGCTATTTCCCCCACCCCCACAGGCAGTACAGGGAGGAGGACATTCCCATTCTGAGTCTGAAATTGAAAAGACACTTAATGCCAAAGTGTTTATGGAAAATCAAATGCGGTCCTTAGGCAAACTGGGGTGAGTGATAACCTTGCCAATGGGATTTGCGGTACGTGGACAAACTCTGTGTAGCAAGGGACAGTTTCTCCCTTGTCAGTAAATCCTGGTTAAATCCTTCCTACTTGTCCTCCTCCATCTCTCCTTAGCCCCTCCCCACACTCCACCCTGCCCACTCTTTATCCCTTTTCAAATTTCACTGGCGTTCTTTAGAGGCTCAACATGGCTTCCAGGGTTAAATGCTTAGCTTTTCTTGTCTCTGTTTGGGGAATAGTAGCTATTTTGGCGCCTGGGAATGAGAAAGTTGAAAACATTATCAGTCTGGCAACCATCCACAGAGCTGGTGACTTTCTCAACCAGGGTTTCTCTTCTGAAGCACAAAACATGGAAATGGTTGGAGGTACTATGTTCTTGGTTCTCCAGTGGTTGTATAACTTGTCCCATCTAGACTCAGCACAGAGAACTTGTTTCACTATACAAAAAGGATGCCTTAGGGCATTAGGGCTTACTTTTCTTATAAACCTCACTTGAGGAGGAGGAAATGTGATGGGTAATTAAGAGGTAAGTGCATTAATTTAGACTTCTCTGTAGTTCAAGGTGCATCAAAGCAGAAGTACCTCACTTGAAGGAAGTTCTAAATGATGACCAGCAACAGCTACATGTGCAATCATCATGACAGGTGCCATCTATTTTTATTGTGTATTCTTTGATTTAGAAGATTAGCCCTGCACAGTTATAAATACAACTGAAAGTAGACACTTCTTATCGCTGACATTACAATTATCAATTGTATGCCCTAGAGGCTACATTCTTTCCCTAGATATGTTCTCAAGAAGATAATCTAGACCACATAATGTAAGGCAACACTCACGTTTCGCTGTCTGCCATATCCAATAACTCATAAGGTCCTAAAGAAGAGGAAAGCAAGATGTCCATCAAAAATAGTTCAAAAACTAACCATTAACAAAAAATTATAGTCACAGAATTAAAATGCCTTGGGAAGCTGAATAAGAAAGAGTATTTGGTGACAGGGATAATAAGACCACCTCCCTTCCAAAAGAGAAAGGATCCCTCCACCTATCCCCCATCAATCTCTCAATCATCACCAGGCAGTATGTACAGAATGGGAGATAAAAATAATGATATGGCCTCTGCCTTCAAGAAGCTTTCAAACAAGTTGAAGAATAGAATAAATGAAAAATAATCAAGTGCCTACCTAGTGGGGGGAAGGGAGAATCAGATGGACTTTAAAGACCATTTTTCATTCTCCAGCAGCAGGTGGTTTGGGATGTAATCTTATTTAGTATAGCATGAAAGCTATGAGACCATATTATTAAGTGTCCCTTTCTCTGACATAACACAGCAAATTACACTAAGTCAAGATATTAACCAGTCCAACCTCTTTGTTTTAGAAATGGGGTAAAATTCTATTTTTCATGAGATTTCCCTTCCAAAATCTGGAAGAAATGTTATATATAAACATCAAATGATTATAGATGCTTGATCAGGAATTAAAATGTTCTGTGCTTGCACATTCACAATTTCTCATTTGTTCACTAATTTATTCATTCAACCTGCAAACACTGCTAGGAATGTTCACCTTTCCCCCCAACCCTTCACACAATTCCTTACCTGCAGGTATCAGCTGACACAGATTTTCTCCACAAAGCCCTCTATCTCCCCACTCCTAATACTGCATTAAATGTCATTCCTTTGTGTTACCTTACTTTGTGCACTAACCCCATTTCCTAAAATGGTGGGGGGTGGGGGTAATAATAATTAATCGTCCAAATTGAGACTATCCCTGACAAGTAGGTATATATGATCACCTTACCAATCACTCATGACACTTGTCAAGCCATGTTAAAATCACCTGCTGACTTGTCTCTCTCCACAACTAGACTCTGGAAAACCCCTTGAAGTTGTGGCCAATGTCTTGTCCACTGTGTCTTTCCTTGGTGACTGGCATGGAGCCTGGTGCCAAGCAGAGGCTTAAATGTTTGGTTGAATTAATGAATAAATGTGTTTGGAAGGGTCAAACACAGCTCTAGGTATTGAGCACTGTAAACTTTAGAAGTATGATCCTGGTGATTTGCTCTCCATATGGGCAGATATCATTATCATTGAGCATTTATTTATGTAACTAACTACTTATTACATAATTAGAAGACAGTCAGTCCTAACATCATCTTCCCTAACTATGAAAGTCATTGGTCAGACACTGATGAAAGAAACTGAAGATGACATGAACAGATGGAAAGATACACCATGTTCTTGGATTGGAAGAATCAATATTGTTAAATGACTATACTACCCAAGGCAATCTACAGATTCAGTGCAATCCCTATGAAATTACCAATGGCATTTTTCACAGAACTAGAACAAAAATTTTACAGTTTGTATGGAAATAAAAAAGACTCCGAATAGCCAAAGCAATTTTGAGAAAGAAGAGCAGAGCTGGAGGAATCAGGCTCCCTGACTTCAGACTATACTACCAAGCTACAGTAATCAAAACAGTTTAGTACTGGCACAAAAACAGACCAGGATAAGTTCAATGGCACAGGATAGAAAGCCCAGAAATAAACCCACGCACCTATGGTCAATTAATCTATGACAAAGGAGGCAAGAATATACAATGGAGAAAAGACTCTCTTCAATAAGAGGTGCTGGGAAAACTGGACAGCTACATGTAAACGCTTGAAATTAGAACATTCTCTAATACCATATACAAACATAAACTCAAAATGGATCAAAGACCTAAATGTAAGAACAGATACTATAAAACTCCTAAAGGGAAACATAGGCAGGACACTCTTTGACATAAATTACAGCAATAGCTTTTTGGATCTGTCTCCTAGAGTAATGGAAACAAAAACAAAAACAAATGAGCCCTAATTAAACTTAAAAGCTTTTGCACAGCAAAGGAAACCATAAACAAAATGAAAAGACAACCTCCAGAATGGGAGAAAATATTTGCAAACAATAAGACCGACGGGATTAATTTCCAAAATATACAAATAACTCATACAGCTCAATATCAAAAAACAATCCAATCAAAAAATTGGCAGAAGATATAAACAGACATTTCTCCAAAGATGACAAATGGCCAACAAGCACATGAAAAAATGTTCAACATTGCTAATTATTAGAAAAATGCAAGTCAAAACTACAGTGAGGGGCTTCCCTGGTGGCTCAGTGGTTGAGAGTCCGCCTGCTGCTGCAGGGGACACGGGTTCGTGCCCCAGTTTGGGAAGATCCCACATGCCGCGGAGTGGCTGGGCCCATAAGCCATGGACGCTGAGCCTGCGTGTCCGGAGCCTGTGCTCCGCAACGGGAGAGGCCACAACAGTGAGAGGCCTGTGTACCGGGGGCGGGAAACTACAGTGAGGTATCACCTCACACTGGTCAGAATGGCCATCATTAAAAAGTCTACAAATAACAAATGCTGAAGAGGGTGTGGAGTAAAAGGAACCCTCTTGCACTGTTAATGGGAATGTAAATTGGTACAGCCACTGTGGAGAACAGTATGGAGGTTCCTTTTTTTTTTTTTTTTTTTTTTTTGCGGTATGCGGGCCTCTCACTGCTGTGGCCTCTCCCGTTGCAGAGCACAGGCTCTGGACGCACAGGCTTAGCGGCCACGGCTCACAGGCCCAGCCACTCCGCGGCATGTGGGATCTTCCCGGACCGGGGCACGAACCCGTGTCCCCTGCATCGGCAGGCGGACTCCCAACCACTGCACCACCAGGGAAGCCTGGAGGTTTTTTTTTTTTTTTTTTTTTTGGAGGTTCCTTAGAAAACTAAAAATAGAGCTACTGTGTGATCCTGCAACCCCACTCCTGGGCATGTATCCAGAGAAAACTGTAATTTGAAAAAATACATGCACCCCAGTATTGTACTATTTACAATAACCAAGACATGGAAGCATTCTAAATGTCCATCTAGAGATGAATGGATAAAGAAGATATGGTACATATATACAATGGAATGCTACTGAGCCATACAAAAGGATGAAATAATGCCATTGGCAGCAATTGGCAGCAAAATGGATGGACTTAGCGATTAAGTGAAGTCAGACAGAGAACGACAAATGCCATATGATATCACTTATATGTGTAATCTAAAAAAAGAGATACAAATGAACTTATTTATAAAACAGAAACAGACTCAGAGATATAGAAAACAAGCTTATGGTTACCAAAGGGGAACGGGGTGGGAGGGATAAATTAGGAATTTGGGAGTAAACTATACATGCTGCTGTATATAAAACAGGTAAACAACAAGGACCTACTGTATAGCACAGGGAACTACACTCAGTATTTTGTAATAACCTATATGGAAAAAGAATCTGAAAAAGAATATACATATATATATATATGTATGTATGTATAACCGAATCACTTTGCTGTACACCTGAAACTAGCACAAAGTTGTAAATCAACTAAATTTTAATAAAAAATAAAGAGAAAAAAGAAAATGTTCTGTGTACTGAACATCAAAAAAAAGAATGAAATGTCATTTGCAGCAACATGAATGGACGTAGAGATGATTATACTGAGTGAAGTAAGTCAGACAGAGAAAGACAAACATACGATATTGCTTATACATGGAATCTAAAAAAAAAAAAGATACAAATGAACTTATTTACGGAACAGAAATAGACCCACAGACATAGAAAACAAACTTATGGTTACCAAAGGGGAAAGGGGGCAGGGAGGGATAAATTAGGAGTTTGGTATTAACATATATATACTACTATATATAAAAGAGATAACAAACAAGGACCTACTGTATAGCACAAGGAACTCTACTCAATATTTTGTAATATTGAAAAAGAACATATGTAGAGAGATATATAGATATATATCTGGATCACTGTGCTGTATACCTAAAACTAACACAATATTGTAAATCAACTATATTTCAATTAAAAAAAAATGTCATTGGGTCAAGGAGAAAGGGGACTTTCACAATCCTCCTGGTCATCCAGGAGCTAAATCGCCAACTGTACCTCCTCTCTTTCCCATCTACTGGTCATCAAGGCTGGGTGAATCTTCTCTTGCACTGTCTGTCCTATTTGTTGCTCCTACGTGTCCTATTTGACAAATAAGCTTCCTAAAAGGTCTCTGTCAGGAACATATTAGCATGCAGGACTGTCACTAAGAAAACATAAAAAAGATCTTGCAACATCCAGATTTCCAGGTTTTAAATTCATCATACGTCCCGTGTCACCCCAGGTATTTCAACATTGAAGCTCACGGTCTTTCACTTGGAACTACCCTTCCTCAGTTTGTTCTCAGGGCTCCATTGCTTTTGCATAAGCTAAACTGATAGCTGCACAATCACCCAAATGTTTCTCAGGCTCTCCCAGCTGTGAGAGCTTGCTCTCTCCAATCTTGCTACCCAGAGAGGGATTTTCTACTCACACACCTAAATCTTACACATTCTTTGCAGACCAGTCTGTGAAAAGGTCCTCTGAAAAGGCCACCTTTAACAGATGGAATCAACCTGTCTTCTCTTTGACAAAAGGAATCAATCAACAGAAGAACTCCCATAATACTTACTGGAGTCTACCCTTGTACTATGTGTTTGCTTTTCAAATGTATGCCTCATCTCCTTAAATAAATTATTCTACATCTTTTAAATGTAAGAACACTTGGATTATTTTTCGTATCCTTCTAGCGTGTTCCCTATTTTACAGGTTCAACGAGGATTCAGTTCATTCATTTTTGTTCCTCAGTCCTGTGATTCTAACGAAACATGAATGATAATCCACCCCCTCCCCGCCCTGTACCCCCTGAAGTGCCAAGCAGTCCAGCACAGTGATTAAGAGTGAGGGTTCTGGAGCTGAACCTCCTTGGTTTCAAATTCCAGCTGTATCTTCCACTCACTAGATCTTGGGCAAGTTCATTTCATTTCTCAGCCTCTTGACTGTCACACATGTAAATCAGGATTAATAATAATATTTATCTCGCAGGTTTGTTATGAGGTTTCGTAAGTTAATACAAAAGAATGTGCTTAAAACAGTAGCTGGGACACTACATGAAATGCCTAAAGTTTAGGTATAATTAAGTGTCCTACTCTCTGACATAACACAGCAGGTTACACGAAGTCAAGATACTGGAATATCAATGAGGGAAGGAGATATAAAAGGGTGCCTTGGCTCCCACTTACATTTGAAGTAAGTATTGACTCCAATTCTGTGTCCTGAGAACCAGTCCTCCAGGCCTATTCAATGGCTGATGAGGTATTGATGGGGCTTCCTCCACAAGGTCAGGAGCAAGAAGGCTTACGGTGCCCAATGGTCCTTTCAGAAAGCTCTTTCAGCAAAGCCACTCATTTTGAAAGGAATTCCAAGAACACGAGCAGCCTGGCCTCACCAGTGTCTGTTCCCATTGTTACTGATAATTGTGTAACTGAGCAGGACCTTCCCGGGACAGATCCCTCCTCCCATGTCCTCTGCTGTAGCTCCTCTCTGGAGTACCTAGACAATAGTATCTGACGCACGCTTCCTGAGTTGTTTTACACATGCTAAATCCACCACCAAATAGAAAACGTTAACTACTTGTTGATCATGAGCCCCCAGACCTACCGGCACCTAAGGATTGATAATGTTAACCCCGGGACACCGCCCTGTTACCTCACCATCAGCCAATCAGAGAATCGTGCATAAGCTGATCACATACCCTGTAACGCCCCTCCCTCGCCTTGCCTTTAAAAATACTTTGCTGAAACCCTTTGACGAGTCCAGGGTTTTGGGGCACGAGCCACCTGTTCTCCTTGCTTGGCCCTGCAATAAGCCTTTCTCTGCTCCAAACGCCAATGTTTCGGTTTGTTTGGCCTCACTGTGCGTCGGGCACACACGAACGTGTGTTTGGTAACAACTGCACAAAATTTTTAGGCAACAGGGGCCTTGTCTCAGTTCCTCCTTTCCTCAGCACTGTCACTTGGTGCTCTCAGAGCCGCACCCACAGTGGGTCCATGGACTCTGGGGTCCACGCCTCCATGCAGTGAGAGGATGCTGAAGCAGTTTAATCTGTGCTAAAATGGCAAGGATCTGACACTCTGAAAGTGGGACAAGGAAGAGAAAGAAGCTTGTTCCTCAACTTTCTGACAAGAATCACTATAAATGAAGCCAACCCAGAAGGATTCCAGAGCTGATCATCTAATCTGCGAGTCAGGCACGCCTGGAGCTGTTTATTGTCTCCCCCTCCCCCTTTAATCCCCTGCAGCTGACAGAGATGAGAAAAAGAGCTGCTGATACTAAAACAAGATCCTTTTGCTCTTAATAGCCAAAGAAACTTCAGTTAAAGGTTTCAGGAACAGCTCTGGAAAGATGGACTTAATTAACTGATAGCAAGAAGGGGCTGCAGAAGAGAAAAGGAGAGGAGGAGTGACTGCCAGGTGGAGCCTGAGACAAAGCTGTGGTTTCCCTCCCTATTTGTGTCTTCAGTGACCTATAGGGAGCTACTCTTACTAGTACAGCATGCTGTCTAATAGGGCACTGTGTGGGTTAGTAGCATTGGTTAAGATTTGGAGGTGGAGGTGTAGCCACAGAAATAAAAACAATCAACAAAGACCATAAAAATTTTCCCTTGAAAGAAAAATACATGTGAAAAAATAGCAACTATGGTTTTTGGAAAAGTTAACTTTAGTCTCACTCATAAGGGAGAGAACAGGAGAAAGAGAAAACATAAAGATGATGGAATTCCTTCAATATATACCAATGGGGAACATTTGGGTTTGGGCTTACTTTGTATTTCATGAATACATATATCCTGATTGTGGATACCACGCATTTCCCCTAAGGAGTTTGAAGGAATGCCATTAAGCTGTCAGCAGAGAATTCCCGATTGTTCCCTGAATATAAAGGGAACTCTTGGCTGTCTGTCCCTCCCAGGATTTACTAAAATATCCACACTCCATTCTGTAGCTAACCTGCACCGGAAGATGACTGTTGAATCTCCACGGAGGGGATGTGGGTACAAATTTCTCCATGAAATTTTCATAAGATGATCACTGCCCTTCTGCAGCCCTGTACCAGTTGTCACTAGAACACTGCATATGATACTCATTTCAAACCACCCTGTGCTGTGGTTGTTTATCCATGCTTCATTTCCCTCGCTGGGTTTTAGGAATATGGAAGGCAGAAGCCAATCTCATATTATGGATGAATTTTGGCAAGTCACCTAACTTTACTACCCTTCAGTTTTTACCACCTGTCAAATAGAGATAAGAGAACTTACCTTGTAGGACTGTTGTAAGAATTAAATGTATGAATACATGTAAAGCATTCAGAACAGTAAAGATGAGCAGTGATTATTACTATAACATTTTTCTTCACAAGTGCATGGGACTGGGCTTCCCTGGTGGCGCAATGGATAAGAATCCACCTGCCAATGCAGGGGACACAGGTTCGATCCCTGGTCTGGGAAGATCCCACATGCCGTGGAGCAGCTAAGCCCGAGCGCCACAACTACTGAGCCTGTGCTCTAGAGCCCGTGAGCCACAACTACTGAAGCCCGTGTGCCTAGAACCCGTGCTCCGCAACAAGAGAAGCCACCGCAACGAGAAGCCCACGCACTGCAACAAAGAGTAGCCACCATTCTCCACAACTAGAGAAAGCCCGCGCGCAGCAACGAAGACCCAATGCAGCCAAAAATAAATAAAAATTAAAAAAAAAAAAGTGCATGGGACAGAATTTTTGAATGAATGAAACATTTAAAAATCCACTTGGACCCTGGCCAATATATTTTTTTTCTCAGAAAGAGATCCATAAGTGGAACATGGATTAAAAAAAAAAAAGCTATGCTATATGAGAAATGGTCTGAAAAATAAGGGAAAGAAAAATACATTGTGGGGAATACACATCAGTATTCCCTGCTGAAGGCCAGGGAAGCTTTTCTTGCTTCGAAGAGAAGCAAAACTTCACAAACCTCCCAACATGAAAAAGTGAGCAGCATGGTAAGTAGTCAGACCTTCCAGATTTCAAGTTTGCTGCCCAGTCAGTGCTCATCCCATAGGTTCTTCCACTGAACTGATGCAATTTTATCATCGATCCTGCACTTGTATTATATATGATGTGTCTTTTGTCACTTGCATCCTTTAATTTGCTTCCCACACCGAGGCATCCAAATCCCCTTTGCTATTCCTACCAACTCCCCGTGGCCTCTCTCTCTCTCTCTCTCTCCGGACCTCATTTCCCATTAGTCTCCCTGACGCTGCCAGCAGACCATTCCAAATCCTCCTCTGCTCCAGGACAAAAGCTGCACAGATGTGGGGAGAGCTGGCACTGGGAACTCTTAACAGCACCATCATCCTGTCCCAGCAGGATGGTGGTCGTTTCTCTCGGGGACCAGAGGCAGAAAAAGGGGGGGGGGTGAAAAAAAGAAAAGAAAGACTGAAGGCAGAAAAAGAGGGAAGACAAAATAAGCCATTGAAATCAGAAAGGAAATGCATGAGTGAGATTTCTATCAGGAAACACAGTAGGGGGCAGAGGGGTGGGAGCTGGGAGAATAAAAACAAAAGAGCAAAATGTGCCGGGGTGGGGGGCTGGGGTAAAAGACTAAAACACCATAAAAGTCTCTCGAAGGGCTAACACTAGGGAGGAGGGAGTGGGCAAAAGCATGGCTGAAAGGAGTTGAAAAGCTGGCGCCGCCGGGGGGTGGGCGGGGGTCTCTCAGCTGGAATCCCTCCACATCCTCCTCTCTCCACCTTGTCCCTGTGGAATTCTTAAGCTCGCTCCCTCCTCCGTTCTCTTTTCAACCCTCCCAATGCCCAAATTCCAGTTTTTCATAAAGGAAAGCAGCATGTCGTGTATTTGAGAGAAGAAGTCCCAAAGAAGATGCGGGAAGAGAAAAATTCAAGCCTCCTGTGGCTTTTCAGAAATAACCACAGGTCCCGTGCCCCCCAGCCCCTCAGCCTGGATTTAAAAGAGCTCTGAGAAGAGAACTTGGTTGCTGAATGCGGTGTCTGGGAGAATGACTAATCTCTCACGACTCCCGTTCAGAGGGCGGCGTGCTCCTGATTGCGGACCCCACTGCTCAGCGTCAATAAACGGTGGAGAAGAGGGCAAAGCAGAGGGGAGAGAGGGGCTCCCTGGAGTACGGATGCAGAAAGCAAACAAGCCGTATCAGTCATGAGCCTTGAAAAAGGCCCACTGATTTCTCAGGACCCTTGTCGTTAAAGGCATCTTTACAGGCAGGTCTTTGAACAGTTTTTAGGATTTATATAATATGAAGACATAAAATTTTCAAAACTAAAACTTCAAGAGGTTTGCAGCAACTGAGATTATTAGGAGGGGCATCTCTTGACCTTTGGCACAGTGGAAAATTTGTATTCATTAGTTTTTTTATTTACATGAATTCAAACTGATCAGACCCACCCACTCTGCAAACCTAATGCTAATTTACAAACAACGATGCCAGTCTGGTAGAAATCCCCGAATCCCAGCCTCACAGAGGCATCTTCGCAAAGGATATTTTCCGTCAGATCAGGGGAATTTCAGAGTCATCATCATTGTTAAATTAGGCAAGACTATATTCACTGAGCAGAGATCACATTAAGGTGATTACAGAGAAAGGGTCATGTTTTCTGTGTTCCTGTCCCCGACTTCAAGAACACGATCATTTAAATGAGTTTCTGTAATTGAAATGAGATGAATAGTTCTGCAGAGATAGTTTCCAATTCTAAAGGCACAGGTTTATAAAATTATATCAGCAACTAAAGATATTAAAACAAATGACAACAGAAATAGTTGAGCCAAAGTGCTTAGCTCTTAAGGAACATGGAGAATTAGGCTGACAACGTCAAAAGATTTTACATCCGTGTTCCTGAATAACTAGAGATAATGAGGTTGATGTTAAGAATGAAATTGACCATGCCTATCAGGTTGATAAATACTAATTTTAGTAAAAATCAACTGCAATTCAGTTTCTATTATTTGACTGCAGTACTAAAAGGTTAAAAATTGCCACCCATCAATATACAGTGATCCTTAGAATGTAGATCATAGTAAGACTTTATTTTCAAACAGAAGAGATGGATTTTGCTTCATGGTCTCCAGTCTTTCCCCCCATGTATCTACTGGCCAACTGGAGACCCTGGTGAGGCAGACACAGTGACCATGAGAACTGTTTGCCTGTGAGTGACGTTGAGGTGATTACAAAAATGTCAAGTGTTTTCTCATTAGTATAAATATTAAACCAACTAATTTACAAAAGCTAACCCAAAAAATTAGGAAAATAAGCTTCCCCCTACCCCAAGTTCCTAACAAATTCCTTGTGTCCTTCAGTTTTGACACAGAGAGCTGTATCACATTATTCACTGCAAAAGACACCTGGGATCAGAGAGAAACTAGTTTAGTATTGGAATGTCAGGCTTTGATCAGAGCACTAAGAGATTTGCCAGCTGCATTTCATGCCAGAGAGAGTGTGTGTGGACTGATCTATGGCTGAGGTTAGAAACTCCAAGTCTTATGAGCTTGAGTTACAGGGGCTTTTAAAGACCGTCTTAAGGGAGTAGAAAGAGAAGTTGGGGGGGGTGTGAAAATCCTTGGTGTTAGAGCTATGTCATCTCAGGCCTCATCATTCAAGTCCCTGGGGAGACCCAGCTGAGAAGAGGATTTTTGGTTTTGTTTTTAGTGTAATTATGTCCCAGATATTGCATGGGACATACTTAATGCTTAAAAAAAAAGTTATTGTTGTCTTGTATTTTTATTTGCTAAATATTGCAGCCTTGGCTTAGGACCCTGAACCAAAGGAAAATATAAAAGCAGAGCTCCAGGGAATTCCAAGTGAGTCAGTAGTTCAGGATATTGAGAAGGGAGGGTCATCATTTTCAACTGAAGAAGACAGAGTAAGGGAGCGGGGTAGATTAACTACGGCCATTAATTATAAAGCAGAGGGGTCTATTTCCCCACCCCTTGAGTTGGGGCTGGCTCTGTGACTTGTTTTAGCTGGCAGAATGCCACAGAGATGAGGCAGACTTCTCCAGCCTGGCCTCAGAATGTCTGGCAGCTTCCATCCTCACCCTCCAGGAACCCGAGGACCATCATGCCATGCAGAAGCCTGGGATGAAGGTCCAGGTGTAGAGAAAGGCTCAGGTGTCCCAGCCATCTCAGCTGAGAGCCCCGAACATGCGAGAGTCCATCCTAAATACAGACTCAGTCAAAACGGCAGCTCCCTGCAGCCTCATAGGTAAGACCAAGTGAGATACCAGCAGATCACTGATGCAGAGCGGATCGCAGAACCAGAGAAGGGAATGCTTGTTCTTCAGGAGAGGTAGAGAGGGGAGGAGAGAGAATCCCTAAGTTGCCTCATCACTCAAATAGACAGCCAGTGTCTCACCTAACTCTAGAGTGGTGTGTGGGTATGTGGGCAAACAATCTCATCGGGTAAAGGGCAAACTAGGAGGGAAGGATGGAGAATGATCAAGACGACAGCCACCAGGAGTACTTGCACCTGAGCTAGAGGCAAACAAAGTGACAGCATATATCTAAAGTTCACCTGAACTTTGTACAGTAGAAATCCTGAGATCTTTTCTATGAAGAGAAAAATAACCATGGAAGCTTTGTGACCTTTATGCACTGTCTGTGGGGCTGGGTTCTAATATTTGGTTCTGCCTGTCACAAGCTTTTGGAAGAGTCACGATAAGGAAGAGGAAACACCTATGATGTGTGTTGTTGGGGGCGGGGCGGAGGTGGGAGAGGCAAGCAGAATTGACGCCACCAATGCTTTCGCAAGTCTTGCCCAAAGAGGAATGCTTTAATTGCCGGGGGCAGAATGGTCAGGTGAGTAGGAGGCAGAATATGCACACCCCAGACACAGCACCGGAAATATATCTAGGCTTTCCCGGGCAGACAGGCTTGGGATTATCCAACCTAGACTACCAGGGGGAAAGAAAGCCTCTAATGACGACCATCCTACTTTAACTCCCTTTTCCTCTTCCCAAACCACTCTTTCCACCATAATTCAGGCCAAGGGTTCAAGCGAACGCTCCATGGTGAGAAGGTACTGAAGACAAAGCAAGGTGAGTCTAACGTGACTGACAGTCTAATACTTACCTTACAACGTCCTTGTAAAGATTAAATGATAGGATGTGCTCAGTATAAACACATGGCATATAACCCATGCTTGAGAAATGGTAGCTATGTTATCTATTTGTGGCTTTACAATAGGACTTAAGGCATCTACATACAACTGCTTTAAATTTTATGATGCATATGCTTATATATTTTTTTAGCCTGCAACTGCTTGATAACAGTGACTATATTTTGTTTTTGTGTGTGTGCTGGTCTATAACAGGTAGTTCCTGTGAAGTACTCCACAAATATTTGATGAATGAATGAATGAATGAATGGAATAAGACATGTTTGCTGAATTGCATAAAAAGAGGAATAAAAAGGAATGTGAATCAGACATAGAAAACAAACTTATGGTTACCAAAGGGGGAAGGGCAGGGGAGGGATCAATTGGGAGTTTGGGATTAACAGATACACACTACTGTATATAAAATAGATAAAACAATAAGGACCTGCTGTATAGCACAGGGAACTATACTCAATATCTTGTAATAACCCATAACAGAAAAGAATCTGAAAAAGACTAGATATATGTTTATATGTATAAATGAATCACTTTGCTGTATACCTGAAACTAACACATTGTAAATCAACTATACTTCAATTTTAAAAAAAAAGGGAATGTGAATGTGAATATGCTTACTGTTTACAACCTAAATATGATACAATGAGGGTAGGCCACAGGCTCAATGCTAGGGCTCACAGAAAATCTTCCAGGATCTCTGTGTACCTGTATCTAGCAGAGCTAGAGACCCCTCAAAAACAGCCAAGCCAGGGAGATGTTTCCCCCTTCTTTCCTATTTTTCAGTCCTAGAAACACTATAAACGTGGGAAGCTGAAAGTATGGTCAACATTTGATATTCCTCTCATGTGTTTGTGCCTCTAAAGGACTATCAGAGGTACATGCTAAAGTACATAATCTATAACACCAAATTACAAACCCAGTTAGGACACCGTCCAGGAGGTGAACATGGCCGGCCACAGAGGACACGAGAGTACCAGATGTTTTCAAAGAGAATAAAGTGTGACTTGAGTTGAAAAGATGAATGAGACTCAAACAGAAAAAAAAAAGGGGGGGGTGGGGACTAGAAAGATGGAAAAAAAATATGCTCATTACTCCTCAGAATGATCAGCTATAAATATGGATTAGGTACCTGGTCCCAACTAGTTCGCTTCCCAAAACATAAAAGCTCTTCCCAAAACAGTAAAGCACGCTATGCCAAGGCCACATTTGGTTTGTCTTCTAGTTTTTAATTAATCAGCCCCCAAATACCCTGCAAAGGCCTTGATATGAAAATTATTTGTTAATGGCTTGGTTAAGGTGACCTACATGTGTAAGGGATCTGGAATCCCAGCTCCCTCAAATAAGCAAGGAGAGTCAGCTAAAGTTGGAGAATATTTCCACCATTCTGAGGACTGCCTGGATGAAAGTCAACTTAGAAAACTCAGTCTATTTCATAGATAAATGATTCTTGGTTCGCTGTGCCTACTCACCGTGGTCAAGGATATATTTCACAATCTCCCCGTTGCCGGTTTTAGCTGCGTAGTGAAGGAGTGAACAGTGGTCTGGTCCCTGAATTAGCAGGCTGCCTCCATTTTTATAGCTTTCTATTAGCTGAAAAAGAGACACAGGAAAAGCAGCTCAGGCACAGTCCAGAACAAGGGAAACAGCTAACCGGTGATAAAATAAAACTAATGTAACAAACCACAAATGTCTCCATCCTCAGAGGACACAGAGAAAAGTCAAAGAGATGAAGTAACCATTCCTGGGTCTGTGTTATCACTCAAATAGATGGCCAGTGTCTCAGTTAACTCCAGAGAGGGTATGTGGGTACTGAACAGCCTAAGGAAATGGAAACATGCTAAATTACTTGTTCCTTTTCTGTTTTTTGTCTTTAACTTTTCTGGGCACTGGTCTCTGTCTCAAGGGAGTAAAGGGTGGAGAGAAGAATAAAAGATTCCCTATGCTGGCTCAGCGTTCTCTTGAGTGAAAGAACAATTAAGTCTATAGGCAGGAATAGCTTGATGTCTGGTAGCTAAGCTCCTTCCCCGTCCTTTAGTTTTTTCTCCAATCTCTAATGAGCCTAGCTACCGAGTACAGAAGCTGCTTCCCATTTTCCTGCATGCGCTCACAACACATATGCACACGGCAGACACAGGCACACCCATGTATGTCTCCTTCCTTCATCCAGATCTGCAGTCCAGCCTGCATGCCTTCTGCCCAACGTATACCCAACAAGGCTTGAGATGATCCATGGGATAAGAACCAGAAGGGTTCAGAGAATGTAGTAGTAGAAACCTAAAAGACTTCAAACGTGAGAACAGCCTGGAAAAATCAGATACTGCAGCCTGGGAATTAGGTGGCTAAATGAGGACACAGTCTAAGTTTGTGAAATACTGAACATTATAGAAAGTGTAACTGGATCTCCGTTCTCTACACTGCAGTATATCAGAACAAGAAGAGCCTTTCTGGAGCTTCTAAAAGGTAGTTTTAGGATAAGTAAGAATCAAATAACTCAGCAGGATATAAGCAAAAGGAATGTGTCTTCCACCAAGAAGTTAGATGGCAAGCATTATAAAAAATCAAACAACTCACAAGGTTAAAGAGAGTAAACTCACAGTTCACGTGTTCACTCAAAATCATAGAACCGCCACGTGTCAGATGCCAATGAAACAAAGATGAATACAACTCGGCCACTGGCCTCCAAGACCTTGCCGTCCATGGGGGAGACAGATGTGTAAAGAATTGCACAGAGACGGAGAAGAACCTGAGGAGGGTAGCACAGGGCACTCATAGGGGATGGAAAAAAGTCAGGAAAGACTTCCTAGGAAATTGATCAAAAAGGAGTCGTTGAATGGATGTAAGGAATCTATGGGGTTTTCATGCCTAAACTGTGAAGCAAAGGAACAGGAAGAAGTAGCTAATTGTCTTCCACAAAAATCGAAGAGAATCCTGTTCTGTTCAACTGTCTCGTCTCACAATGACACTTCCATTCTTTGTGGGCAGATCCACAGAGGATTTGGGCTCAAAAGAATAGCAGAGACCCAATCCATCAGCTGCCCTGATTCTGCCTTTCTGTGGTGTTTATAGACACTGTGAATGTTAAGTTAGTCCACGGGCATTTTATGCAGCCCAGTGTATAGGAGCCACTCATGACAACCTTCACACAGGGATGATCCTGGGTTTTCTGTTCTCGGCTCACTGGTGCACTGCCACCCCCCGCTCCCCACCCAACCTCTCTCTATCGCTCTCCATCCCTTACACACACACACACACACACACACACACACACAGTGTAATATTTAATATTTATTGTACTTTCTACATGGGATAGAAAAATGAAAGAAGATAGAGAAGAAAAAAGAAAAGGGGGAAAAAGTACTTGGGAAGGAAAAGAAAAAAAATGACAGAAAGAAAAGAATGAAAGAGAAAAACCCTAAGCCTTTATATTTTACCTCTCAGTAAATAAGGTGTTATTAAGTCATTTCTTAGTCATTTAGGAAATAATTACAACAGAGAATGAAATAAGACAACCAGCTGAATATACTGATTTCCCATCTCTCAAATAATTCTCTACTAAGTACCAAAAAAAAGTGTGGTAATACACCCAGGGACCTGGAAGATCTGTTGCCTAGACTGAAAGTATATACAAAATAAAATGAAAAGGTTTCAAATGTACAACAGTTTGCAAAATTTTCTGGTTTAGAAGCTCTGCAAGGGCAGGAATCAGGTCTTAACTCAGCCTCTCTTTCCCACAGAATCCACTATAAGGCCCTACAGGGAGTATAGGATAGTATTGGTTTAATCCACTGCTGGGAAATGGCACCGAACGCATAGGCACCCACACTGCTTAGACAGCACTTTCCTCTTGTGGGTAACAATTCCTAGTAACACTATGATCTGGACAGTGGCACAGGCACCATTCCCAGGATTATGTGTCTAAAGACGGCAGTTTATCAAGATGCTGGCAACCTTCTCACCATTTGTCTTCTGCTAGTAACCTGTTAAAACTGTAGCACAGAGATTTTGCAGTTTATTCAACAGATGTGCTTCAGAAGAACTTGTATACAAGGGCAGTGCTTCTCAGCTTTCTTTTAAGGCTTCTGGTTTCTCCATATGCAGTGGTGCCATACTCCACGAGTAAGGCAGAGTCTCTGCCCAGGAGCAGTTGTCGATATTACAGAACAGATCAGTGCCAGTGTGGGTTATACAGGGATATGTGGGCAGTCTAAGTCCTGATGCCTGAAAATAACTTGGGGCCAAATACAGCTTTTAGGGTATTCATAGATTATATTATATTTTATAACAAATATTTGCCTCCCCACTATGTTTAGCTACTAAAGAAACACAGATTAACACTATATTAATAAAACAGCTATCATTTTAGAGTCCCTGCTATGTAACAGGAACAGTCTTAAGAGCTTTACATGAATTTTACATTCAATCCTCACAATAAAGCAAAGAGAGGGGCAATGTGATTCCATTTTACAGATGAAGAAACTGAGGCACAGAGAGAATTAGGTAATTCCACAAAGTCACGTATACGGTGAATGGCAGAGCCAAGATCTGAACCCACACAGTCTGACTTCAGAATTCGCATTCACTCTAGAGGCAAGCAGTGACCACCTCCTTCCCTCTGAACTTCCCTCTGAACTAAATTCATCAGAAAACATGAGCACAAATCAAAATACTCGAGGCAGATCAGAGCATCTTCTTCTGATTCACTGTGATCCCCGAAGTTCAAAACTGTAATAATGTCGCAAGATGTAGGCTCTTGCCTAGAGAATGTATTTCTGGGTATTGTCCAGGTTATTCCTACAGATGCATTCATTTAAAGACCTATCTAAAAAGAAATCTTTAAACTTCAAATTTCAGAGAGGAGGAATTCCAAGCACTGTGAGGACTGCCTCCTGGGGACATGCATCGGTTGTATCTAGTCAAGGCAAATAGCGCAGTGCCTTTGCACAGACCCTTTGCTATTAGGAGATATAGAGATGCTGTGAAGACCCCTCTCATCCTCTCTTCTCAGTCCTCAAAAAGAGCATCCTTCCTCCTTCTAACCAGCTAGTACCAGGGGGATGAGAAACGATATACGGGATCATGAAAATTTGGTGAGAAATGATGTTGATTTAAAGTTCTTAAAGAATCACCAAAAGTTCTGGTAGGAAGATATCTTACCTTCATAAGATCACCAGCTATTACTGCCTGCAAAATTGCTGTGGAAGACAAAAGAGAGATGTCCCATTAGTAGAAGACCCTCTCATTAAAATATTATAAAGGGCTGGATCCGTATTTTGGAGACACAGTCTACATTTGGGGCAGGAACCAGGGGAGGACAAACATGCTGAAGGGTGAAATCTGGGAACAGACTAAGGCCTTCCCTTTAGCCCTTCCCTACCTGGGCACTCATCTCATACATCACTCTAGAGCCTACCTGAGACCCCTCCAGCCCAGGTACAGTAAAGAGAACATGAAATTTAGAGTCACACATATTGGATTCAAATCTTAGCCCTGACCCTTACAGGCTGTGGAATACTGGGCGAGTTCTTTAACCCCTCTGAGCCTCAGTTTCCACATCTGTAAAACAGCAAGTCTCAATTGTATAGGATCCTTCAAAGGATTAATTCAATCATCTAAATGTTCTTAACTCATCCACTGATGCAAAGTAGGTGCCTAATCATGATTGTTTCTGGTCCCTTCTTTCTAGTTCCCTCTACTTTGTCCTTTTGGGGTTCAAAAATCACTAGTAATTTTGTTTGTGTGTTTTATAATTATAAATAAATACCTACTGCTATGGAAAGAAGGACAAGAGACAGTAAAGAAGAAACACATATTTTGATTAGGTTCTGAAGAAGATAACCGTATATTTAGCATAAAATTCATTGGTGATTCTTATAGAAAGAACTCTAGAAGTCCTAGGTAACCTAAACTAATTGTAAGACTATGTAGCCGAGGGGAAAAATATATAAGTACCTGTGCCTTTCATGTGGGGTGCAGAAGAGGAATGAGAAAATATAACGGATAAAAGGGGGAAAGAATACATGAGTGTCTAATGACAATTATGGTTCCTAAAGGGAACATGTGTATTAGGTCGAAAATGGTCCCTTTAGAAGAATAAATACTTAGATTCTAAAACTGCTCAATAAAAAGATTGTTTTAAGGCTTTAAAGTCACCAAAAAAATTAGAAGATTTAAAATTTATTTTTCAAAGTGTCATTTTACTCTTCTTGTTTCAGAGTCTCTCATACAGAGTTAGCCAAAAATGTAGTATCAGGTATCAAAGTACATGGAGCCCTTGACCGTCACTGAACAAAGCCCTTGAAGCATTTATGATGAGCAGTTATGAGCCCTGGGTGACCAGAGGCAAAGGACCACAGGCATGTTAAACTCGTTCAATGGCCCAGGGCTGAGTGCCTTCCCTCAGACCAAAGCAGAAGCCTTGAAAACCTGTGGAAATGATGAGGGTTCCTTGGGCATAGGGGAGGAAGAAGAATGCAGGAAGAATAGAGAAAAAGGAAGAGCAGGAAAGAGAGGGAAGAATGTTTCTTTTCCATGACAAGCTGTAAGCAATCTGCTCTTTTCACCTCCCTTTGGCTCCCAGCACAATGCTCTTTGTACGCTATCAACGCACACCAATCAGTTGTTGAACTGATTGAAAAGAGAGCAAGGAGAAAAGGAGTGAGAAGGCAATGGAGATAAAAATGACAGAAAGGGAATTAATAAAACGTTATGCATCCAAAGAACCCAAGAAACGTGTCTCACTCCTCCTAGTATAGATGCGACACTGGGGTTCAGAGTGCAGTGACTCTCTCGGGGCGCAGAGCCAACGGTGGCCCCATCAGCACCGTAGTGCAGGTCCCTGTGACCAGTCCCAGCCTCTGTCCAGTGCCCTCTGGGAGGTCGCCCTGTAGAAGCTCTACTAGGCTCTGTGAGGCTTACGGAAAATGGAAGAGAATAGTCTAAAGGTTATCAAGCTTATAGTGTTGTGGAAAAGGCGCTGGATTGGAGTCTAATTCCAATCTCTATAATTTACTAGATATGTAAATTTAAGAAATCATCCAAACTTTTTGAACCAATTTTCTTATGTAAAATAAGGTTAACAGCTGCCCTGCTTAACCTCTCTGTAGTAAAGATGAAACCAAAAAAGTGCTTTATAAATAGGATAAGTTATATTGACAGAAGGGGTAGAGTACTTTTGTGACTATACGTAAGTACATGAAAGAGACATACAAACACTTCAGAAGGAGCCTGGCAATGAGGGTAAATTGGTGGTGGAGTCAAACAGACACCTCTCTGTTCATAGGTCCCATCAGAAGTGAGGCATGGATGAAGGAGCCAGTGGGATGGTTGGTGCTTCACCCCAAGATGTCAACTGTATCTCAGAGGACAGGGAGGGAGAGGCAGGGGAAAGTATGAGCAATTGCAGGTCTGGGAGAACGACTCAGTCTGGGCTTTTATACTGTAGGATGTTCTCTTGACTGAGGTAGAGTATCCATTTAGGAAAGAAATAAGGTTAGGGAAATTGCCTGAGAAGGCAGCTAATGAAGAGCCTTGAAACTTACATGCAGAAGTTCCTAACAATGTAGAGCCTGCGTTTTCAAGACCATGTTGGAACATTTCTCAAGTTTAAAAGAAATAGAAAAAAGAAAGAATAAAGGGGAGAGAAAAGAAAAGTGAATTCGCTAATTTAAAGCACCAGTGAATAAAATTTGGTGCATATAAGCAAGAAATCAGGATGATAACAAAAATTCCCCAGGATAAATACTACTGAAAGAGCCCTGAAAATAAATGAATGAATGAACAAATGAATGAATTAATGAGAGGCTGGAGGAAAACTTCTGCTAGCTGCGGAGTTCAAAGGATTGTTGGAGGAGGTGAAATTTAAGGTGACTCTTCCACAATAAGTGGATTTAATTAGCAAAGAAGATTTGGAAAATCCTTAAAACATGAAGGGAAGATATGAACAAGGACTTGGAAGTTAAGAGTCATGTTGTCTGAGGTGCCCTGGGAAGAATTCTGCATTATCACATCTGAGGCTGGGTTGTCTTAGGTCATAACTGTAGAGTTCCTAAGGGACTGCTCCAGGGAGCACGCTATGTCAAGAGAAGGAACCTGGATTTTCATCCAAGAGTAATGAGAAGCTATGGAGGCATTAAAAGTAAATCGAGGATCGTATAAATGTCCTGACACATGCCAGTTTGATTCTGCCCCTTCCCTCCCGCAAACAGAGTTACGACCTGCTCTCAGCTCAATTGCTCCGGATTACCCCCATTACGGCGGCTTTCCATTGCTACCTCAGACTCACTCAAAAGCATTTTTATTTATGTCTTTTGGTTTCCTACAGCCTCCCAATTTAAAGTCCCCATGAACAGATAGAAGAGCATATAAAAGAATCATAACCACAAATAATTTCCAATTGTACTGGAGACAGAAAACATGAATATTTATTTTTAAGTCAAGCAATACACTCAAGGGTAGCTATTATGCAAACATTATTAGGCACAAGGCCCTCTTCTCTACTGATTAATGTCCTTCCCTCCTGAACACTGTTGTTTAAGATTTGCTCTGCATAAACAGAGCCTGAATCCATTAGTATTCAACTCCAGATAATAACCTTCTGAAAGAGCAAGCTTAAAAACAAATAATGAGTTGTTATGATTACAGTATTATTCTTTATTATTTCTTCAGCTCTGAGCCTGCCTTCTTGCCTTTTCCAAAACTCCTTCATAACTGAGGCAACGATGCTCCCAAATTCAAAAGAACAAGGGAAGTCAAATGGCCAGTGGGACACAAGCATTACTGAGTAGGTGGATACTAAGTTTCCCAGACAATTAAATCACATAAACTTAGACAGTCAGACAGGAAAGTAAGGGGGTAGAGAACTGAAAAGTTTGTCAGTTTTAGAGTTTAGAAGTTGAATCATTAGTTCACAAGAAATGGTTTATTTTTCCTTCAGCGCTGTGCCTTCCAATCAATTGCTAAACAGTAAACATCCTGAGAGAGAAAGCTGGAACTGAAAAGTCAGGACTACCAGGAAGGAATCACTGTCTTCCTTCTCACAGCCTCTCTCCTAGGCGTGGACTCCCAAAAGCCCGGACATCTTTAGCCATCGGTGCACAGAAGGGAAAAAAATGACTCCTATCGCCTGGAATCACGATGGGGAGAACACAGTCCAAGGGCCCACTGGCTGGCTCGCCTGCTTCTGCCGTGCCAGGCCCTGTTCAAGGCTGACTGTACAAAATATACTCCATCCTCTCAGAGAGCTGATATTTTGGCAAGAAATCCAAATTAGGAAGGAATATATTTTAATTGAGTCTAGAATCATACTGCCTGAGTTTAAGTCTTGTGAGTACCGTTAACTAGCTATAACCTTGGGCAATTAACCAAGCTTCAGCTCTCTCATTAGGAAAATGAAGATAAAATCAGTCCTTTTGAGTCTCTGCCTTGCAAGTAAGCTCAAGAAACAGCTACTCTGACCACTGTGGTCTTCTGTGTAGAACACCATGGAATACTGATGTTTTTAACACCATTACACAGACATGAATCACTTTCTTCTATGAAATGAGAAGTTTAGACTAAGGTCAACTATAGCTCTAGAACATGGCATATGACTACTTCCAAAGGGATAGTTTAAGGTTGTGAAGTTTGCTTTGCAGACAAAAATATTTGTAAATAAAAAAGAACTTGGCAAAGCCACATGTATGTTTATAAATCTCAATAAATCAACCAAGATAACTACGCTGTCTATAAAGAGTCACAAGCCTGAGCATTTATGTCTATTTAAAATTTTTAATCTTTCATGTTCAGCTATTTTTCAGTTTTAAAATTAATATTCTGTTGCTGAATTGTTTGTCACTTGCTAATGATGGCAGTCATCTAAATCTTTTTTTTTTTTACTTGTGGAAGAAAAAATTAAATGTGACAACAAAAACTGTTGAACAAAGAATGGCTTGTGGAGGCCGAGGCGGTAAAAAACAGTTGATTCATCGAGAATCATAAATATACGTCTGGCTTTGCCAAGTTCTGCATACTTTTTACTCCTCAATATTTACATCTGCAAAGCAAGAATCACAACATAAAACTAATGCTTCAGAAGCCATATTCCACATTGCAGAGCTCTATTTGGCCTTAGTCTAACCCTCTCATTTCATAGATAAGGAAAATGGGGCTTGAGAAGTAAATTGACTTTTCCAAGGTCACACAGATAGTTAGCAATCCAGCTGAGAGACAGAAGGGCGCTTGTCTCTTTTATTTTTATTATTTCTTTTCTATTTTCTTTTATTATTTCTGACTCCTAGGTCAGAGTTCCTTCCACCATGCTGTTTCTTCTTTAACTTGGAGCAAGGTGAGCAAAAATTAAAACAACCCCAAATAAAAGGTTCATGAATGCATCACATAGAAAATAAAGTCAATTTATGGCTTTAGGCTGCAACTCCTTTTATGCCAAAGCAGACACTGAAAAACAAGCATCCCTACGGCGAATGTCATGTTCACAATTCCCTTGATCTGATCACAACAGGTGTCTTCACACTTTTCCTTGATTACTTACTGCTCAGCCGCCAGAGAGTCTGCACTGTCAGATGCCCCAAAGCTTACTTCTCTGCATAGCTTTTCCTGCATTTTCCTTAGCAGCAGCATTCTGTCCAATTTTTCTACTTTGTGAGCAGCAAGCCCTGGTACACGAACAACAAACTGTGAAGGCTTAGCTCCCAAAATGGAATTTAATATAATCGTGAACCATAGCAAAGGTAATCTAACACACATTTAATGGATAACTATGGTGGATTATGCTAATTAGGCACAAAGGAGGAAGCAGCTCATGAAAATGACTGATATTTGATATTATTTTACATAGTCATACTGAACAAACCCAAGACGAGGTGAAAGAAGGGAGGAACTAGATATCTCTAAGGACCTCTGCATTTGAATCTAGGCCTCAAGGAAGTTTTGACAATTGATAATAAGATACATGCCAAGTTCTTTGCTAATAATAGCTAGAATACTAGGGTTCTTCATAATATATTAGAACTCAAGATTATAAGAATAATATAATGACACATAAGCCTGTATCCGTTCCCTATTAATGCACAGCAGACCATCCCAACATGCAGTGGCTCTAACACGGCAATTATGTATTTTGTTCAAAAGCTAATATTTGGGCTGGGTTGAGCGGAAATATCTGCTCTATCTGGCATCAGCTGGGGCAGCTTCACTGAAAGCTCCAAGCGCCACTTTACAGATCACACGCACAACTGGTAACTGGGAGCTCTGCTCGCGCGGGCTTCCTTGGGTTGCTTGGGCTTCCTCCTGAAATGCTGACTGTTTCAAAAGCAACCATTCCAAGGGAGCCCAGTGGAAGTCACCTTGCCTTGGAAATCACACAGCGTCACGTCTGCTCTGCCTCAGGCTTAAGTTCGCCCATATTCAAGGAAAGGAGCCACATACCTCATAGCTCGATGAAAAGAACGTCAAAGTCCTGCTGCAAGAAGAATATGTGGGATGGGAGATGCCGCTGTGGCTGTTTTTGGAAAACACAAGCCGTCACATCCCACACTTGCATCGTGATGTGCGTGGAGTCAGTGGGTTGGTGCTGACGTTCGGTTAGGGTTGGGAACTGACCAAGAACAGTAGCTTCTGTCACCTGTGTGATCTATGGGAGTGTATCTGCACAGAGGGTCATCTGTTTGACATCATGAGTATCTCGGCAGATAAATAAGAAAAGGTGGAAGACTACTTATCAGAAGGACCGGCTTCTTGGAGCGGGAAGTGCAAGGCAAGTAGAAGACTCTGCAGACAACAAATGCTGGTTGAACTGAATTAGGAATTCTGTACAAGGTGTGCTCTCTTTAATCATCAGATGTGAGAAGAGACTGCCCCTCCTCTTTTTCTTCTCCAGTCAGGCAAACACTCACAGAACTCTAGTCCTATATTCCTCAAGCTCTGCCGACTGGCGTCTCCTCCACTGCTGAAATATCGAATGGAGGGTTACAGGGCACACACCTCACATAGTTTGTCATCTTATCATCTCATCGTCATTGGGATTAACCCATCAGTGGCATCTAAGGGCCATTAAATGCTACAGTGGTCTAATACTCAAATACCACCTGTGCCAAATCCCTCTTAGCATGTGCAACCAGAGACGGAAGACATAAATAGGTTTTGTGTCTCTCTAATGACAGAGTTAATCCTCAAATTCAATTAGTCCCTGCTAATTGAATCCATGAATGTATATGGGTTCTTTCCATCTGCTACAGCGATCTTTTTGAAGCTGCTATTAGCATGGAAGAGGTTTCCTGTTTGGAGAAAAAATAAACAGCCCCCATCCAGTGTTCCCTCCTGGCAGAAAACGTGCACCTTGCTGCCAGAGGACCAGGACGTGCTCCCTTCAGAAACAGTCAGTTCCATTTCCCTTATACAGCACTGGAATGATCTATAAACAGTGCAGGAACCAGATGTCTCTCCCAAACATCCCACTTGTTTATCTCTTGTTGGGAAATTGTTCTCTGGTTGTTTTACATGTTTAAGTCCCATCTCTGCAATTAAGCCACAAGCACAGGGACTGTGTTTTTCATATTTTCCCTCTTTGTTTTATCCATGCTCCACCTTTCAATGAAAACTCTATAGTACAGGAAATACATGAAGTGCTTACTAACTGCCTGGTGGATACTTATGGTCTGGTGATTCAGCTGGCTATCATTTCAATACTCTTCAAACTCTGGGTCAAGGAAGACGTTCTGAGGAACAGAAGAAAGTCTACTTTACTGGCCCCTGCTACACCTGGCAGTAAATTTTGGAGCTGAAAATAGTTCCATATCTTTTTAAGGTATATAGTGGTGTTTATTAGAGGCAGTGACACACCATGGTAAGTATCTCAATAAACCAGAAATGGTTACATTATGGGTCAAATGAGAGCCTTACACTAAGCAACGCTGCATGTTACTTCCTAGGACATTGGTAGTAAGCCGTGGCTCACTGTTAAAACAAATGTCATAGGTTAATTAATCTGCTTTGGGCATTGGGTTAGAGAAGACAAGTTCCCAAGTTAAGGGGTCAATTGGGTTCATACTCTTCCGCAGTCACAACGTGTTACTTTCCACCAACTGTGAAAATACGTGCTAACACTAGTCACTGGGGGACCAGAGAAGTTCTTGAAAATACCTTTTTGACAGTCTGTACAGCTCAAAATTCATGTTTTCTCTAGTGACGACAGATTAATATTATCATTTTTGGATGAAGTGGTTCGACACACTTTTTTATGTAGTACCATCTTCTAAAGGAATATCCCATTATTCCCATAAAACTAGAAAAATATAAATTCATTTTTAGCATCAATATTATAGACTCCTATCAACTATTTTTGTTCAATAAACATTAGGCTTCCATCCATGGGGAGGCTTTTTCCTATTTGTAAAGGGTTTCAATCTGATTACAACTTACTAACTTCATGAACCCTGAATAATTATAGCACACGATAACACTCTCCTTACGAATAAAGTCATACGTACTAAATGCTTAGCACAGCGTAAACCGCTTTAGCAATGTAAGAGATTAAAAAAAAAAAAGTTCCAGTATTCTCCAAAAGTCCTTCATCCCTAGAATGCTGAGAGAATTTAATTTAGATTTTGACAAACTTTGTTTATTTTTGCTTTCCCTGGCATTTGGATGATAAAGCATAATCCTGAGAGGGTAAGAGAAATGGAAGAACTAATAGATAAGGTCCCCGTGAGCCTCACAGATGAGAGGACGGTGCCAAGAAGAGGAGCTGCTGCCGGCCTCAGGTCCTAATGACGTTTGCTGAGGATCTTGACGAGAGCATCAGGGATCCGGCATCATCCCTTCCCTCAACGTCAGGCTGGCGTTCCTCCTGTGATGGGTCTCCTTGAACTCCTGGGATGTATTTTAGCAGTGTCCTTCAGGACCTCTAAGAGGAACTTAGGTTGAAGAAGTGCGCTCACATTTCATTCAGTGATAGCTGCAAGCAGACCTGACAGGGCCTGAAGGTGATGGATGGTTATCGGTTTTAACCAAATATCAAGACTGCATGGGAAATGGTGTTTAAGGCCAAGATCCAAGTACAAATGAATGTGCTCTTGAGCTCAAAAAGATGACAGGTTTATAGGTCATCCGGTCATCAGGATGTCTGTCAAGTACCTTATCGTCTCCTAGCAGCACACTGACTGCTCTGTCAGGTAAAGACCTTTGGAACTGAGAAGAAGACTAGGTTTAACCAAAACACTCCTCCCTGGAACGAAATAAAGCCAAGGAGGAGTTGACACAGCAAAAGACACTTTCAGAGACACACCAGCAAAATGCACATACAGCAAAAGTGTACCTTTTTCTAAAAAGGTAAAATTTCTAGAGTTTGTCCTTACTTGTAAGTGTGAAGACAGACAAGATCATTTGTATCTGCAAGTAAGTTATAAGAAAAACACTAATTTAGACTCTTCCCCATATCAACATATGATAGATATTAATTGGAAGCACAGAAAAATTAAGCATTTTACTTCAGAGAAATGAAAAAAAAGTTTTAACTTTCACTTCAATATTATGCTAACTTAGGACTAAGCAATATCACACCTTAGAAGCAAGAATTATAAAGCAAATGGTTAGTTCTGAAGCTTGCTCAAAGGATAAGGTACAAAGTAGAAAAGCCTTCAGTATATGAGTTGAACTTCAAAGATATTTATTAAAGAGCAGATTTTACTGTCCAGTTGCTAAGAGAGAAAAAAATAAAACTAAACCTTCATTCTTCTTAGGGATTCATATACTCTAAAGACAGAAAGGTAAGGGTATCTATAAAGTAACGTGTGTACACTTACACAACCACATGTAGCTCTGCTTGCTAAAGAAGTAGGGTGATGTATGGGATGATTTCCTAGGGAATTTGTTAGAAATTGTTTAAAAACGGAAGGTTTGCATTGGCAAAATGATGGGAGGAGAGTTCTCTATAGAGAAGACCAGCAGCATAGAGCCATGGAGGACAAGGTGATAAGCAGTTTCACTTGATAAAGAAGGAGAGCTGAAATGGGAGCATGGAGAAATGAATCAGAGAGTTAAAAGAGGGTGCTTCCAAGACTCAGCAATGTGAGGTCAAAAACTTTTTAAAAAAATGTCAGCGAAAATCACTCAGCAACTCCATTTTCCAAATATAACCTTGGTCATGCCTGTCACTCTTTTCCTCGAAGATAAAAAGAGCTTAAATCTAGAGAAGAGGAAAAAAGCAAAGTTCGCTGGGAAATCAATACCAGAAGAAGAACGTCTTTGGGTGGGTCATGCTTTCCGAGAAAGAGAAGAAGCCCTCAGGGTTAGTTAGACAAGATACGAGAACCGGAGAGACGCGTGGTCAGAGAAACAGAGCCAACTGCTGCAGAAACGGTACGGTTTAAACGACTTTTTTGCTATCTTGTAAAACACCACTCTAATTTTTTCGCAGGGGCTGAAATAACCGCCTTCACTTCCTAGGGTGAAAAGAGGGGATGGGAATGTCACCAGACTGAGCAAAACTGAGTGGATTCTGGCTGCTTACAAATCCCTTTTTCAATAAGCCTTGGGGCTTTGCTTTGTCAGGAGAGAAGCTGGAAGCTGCATAATTAAATAGTAATGTATTTTGTTACCTTGATAAAGAAAGCTGCCAGTGTGAAAGCTGCCTGCTACATTTATGTGCTTTGCAAGGTTTGGTTTCCATCTTTTCGAAAGATGGGTACATGGTGAGGTGTGAAAATAGCAGTGATGTTTGTCCTCACAAGCAGAAGTGACAGACTGGCCCTCGGCTGCAGGAATCCATACACTAGCAGGGCAGAGGTGTCGCCGCAATACCTTTCCAAAATGGCAGATGACGTTTTTGGTTTTGCCTCATGTGTTTCATTGTGCAGTATTCTTTCCTAGCTTTGATGCCTCAGTCTACTGAACAGAAGGAGCCTTAGATGTCAGCCAGCTCAGGGTGCTCAGTGAAGACACCAAGGCGTGAGAGCAGTGCTCTGCCTAAGGTTCCCCAGCCTGCAAAAGGCAGCGCCAAGGCGGTGCCTGGTCCTTCCCACACCAAGAACAAGGCTCTTGTCTTTGCCTGATGCTACCATCCACGTTCAAGTGACCACTGCCCAGAATGACACAAGTCTTTCTCTGTCCATTGGGCTCCCTGAAGGAGATGTCTAGTTCCAGTAAATTTATAAAACAATAGGCTGAAATAAAGTCATAAGTCCATGCAAATAGATCTATCGGGTCTATTTATAGAAAAATATATTCCCATTTTCGTTATTTGACATTGATGGTTTTTCTTGCTCTCTCTTGCATTTTTACACATCTGCTCTGTCCCTTTCTTTTGTTAATATCTGCAAGCAAACTATGTGCTAGGCATAGAGCTAAATGCTTCCCCATATTATCCAATTTAATCCTCACAGTAAGTCGACTAGATATGTAGTAGTATTGTTATCACCCCATTTGAAGGATGAAGAAACTGAGGTTGACAGTTGCTCAAGGGCTACTGTGTAACAGAGCCAGGCTGTCAGCCCAGCATGTGAAAGGCTGACGAGGGAGCCTTTTCTCCCCAGCAGGGGACCATACTGCCCCCTCTTATGTGGCTGTACAGACTGTCAGATAGCACTACAGTGTCGCTAGGTGATGAAACGAGGTCCTCTCTTCCCAACATTTCCCTGGTCAGCCACGAGGGATGCAGGTTTAGTTGTCTCCATGCCCCATACTTTTCTAGCTCTGATGACGGAAGGTGCAGAAAATAAAGCTGCAGCCCCAGGGAAAGGAAATGCCGTGGTAATGAACTACGCACAGGTATTGTGTGGAGTTACACTGACTGGAAGAAGGGATGTTGCATGAAGCTAAGAAAGTCATACCCTAAAATTCAGAGCATCCGGGAAGAGAGAATGGACACAGAAAGCCGGCAAAATGAGGAAGGAAGCATTTAGTTAACTTCGTTCTTTTGAAAAAGAGGGGCTTGGACTGATGACTATTTTCCCAGCTCTATCCAGGACAGCACGGGCCTAAGGAGCTATAATGGGCATCATGGGCAAACAAAAATACACACAGGAAAAATGCTTCCAAGATCCTGGAACGTACAGGTTGAAGTAACACATCCAGGATTAACTTCTGGGAACCACCCTAAAAAAGGAACAGGGTATTCTAATATTTTGCAACTGGTACTCGTGACAAGAGAGGCTTAGTCTAAGACGGTGATTCAGTTGCCAGCAGCTACCCAGTTCTTTGCAAGAGAAAGCCATCAAAATAAAAAACAAGCTTTAGGTAGAGCAGATTGGGTGAAACGTTTTCATTGGCTATTAGGGTTTCTAGTTAAGTAGAACACAGACAAATGGAGTAACAATAACAATGATCCTTATATAAGGACCGTACTACATTAACTGCCAATGTACCTGCTAGCCCCTTGGTTATATGCGTAACCCAGATAGTATCATTCTACAGAGTAAAGAGCTTAAGTAAACAGTAACATTTATAAAGCAAGCGCAGTTCTTCATCTCTGCTCTCACAGATGACGACACGCAGACCAAGCCAGTCATTTCCCACTCCCTTTTTAAACACTTACCTGTAGGACAGGTGATGTATCTGTAGGAATGAGATCTATGAAAGCTTCATTTGTTGCTGGAGGATCCACGACACAATGGTATTTGATGACCTCTTCCCACCCATCCACTTAAAAGCAACCACGAGATGAGCCTTCATCCCTTCCTCTCTCCTTTTTTTCTGTTACTTTCTTATTTTGCAGTGTTTTAAATACTTTAACTTAAATATTCTCTGAGGCCAAAGGCAATGTAAAGCAAAGTTGTATGTAAACCTTAGTAAAGAATACTCCCCCCTCAACACACACAGACATCTATAATAAGGCTTCAAAAGCTAATTAGATACTGATCACCAACAACACATTCCAAAGAACCCAAAAGGATCAAAGGATTATACAGTTACAGTCGATAGTCAGATTTAATAAGGGGGAATGAGAGAGAATAGTAGGGTCAGGAAAGAACTAAAGTAATACAACCTGATTTTGGAAAACCCGGGGTAGGAGGGGGGGCGGAGTTTGTTTTGTTCGCTTGTTCTGTTTTATTTTGTTTTTAATCAGCAGTGATTGTCTGTTTTCCTAGGAAATTTCACAAGGAAAAGCATGCTGTCATCTTTTTTTTTTTTTCTTTTTTTCATGCTGTCATTTTTGTTCCTTTCCTTTCACACAGCCTTTGGGGAGCACCCAGTGAGACCATAAAAGGCCATCTTTTCAGCACATTAGTAACTGAATTTCTTTGGAAAAGGACCAGCGCTAACCTATCCTCTACAAGAGGGAACAATGTTAATGAGGCCACAATGGAACTCAAAGATTTGTACTGGAAGGTGCTGTTTGCCAACACCACATACTGCAGCAAATGTTAGAGTGAGACTTGTACAGAGGGAATCAGGTCTGTGCCAGGGCACGGCGTAGAATGGGGCAACATTTCTATTCATTGAGTATAGAGTTAAATAAGAAGGGCAACACCACCCATGGAGAAAAGATTTGGAATACACTCAAAAAACCAGTCAGCGGATAGGGAAGGATAAATCACGGGCATTTGAGTTGTTAGAAAAATTCATCATTGTTTGTCCTTAGAATCGATGGAGGTGGTTCGAAAACACAGAATTAATGAGCACAGAGCAGGGGCTGGAATGAAGGACAATGGAGATGGTTTGCCAGAGAGATGGTAGGAGGGTACATAAGCCATATGGCTGTGTGAATACAAGGGAGATGGGATCTGGAGAGGGGCCCCCAAGCAGGAAGTAGAAATAATTAATTCAAGCAAGTAAACAAAACCAGGGTGAGGAAGAACCTCAAAAGGGAGCACTAAGTTCTTCATGAAGAACCTAGGGGTGAGACAGGAATAAAGACACAGACCTACTAGAGAATGGACCTGAGGATATGGGGAGGGGGAAGGGTAAGCTGTGACAAAGTGAGAGAGAGGCATGGACATATATACACTACCAAACGTAAGGTAGATAGCTAGTGGGAAGCAGCCACATAGCACAGGGAGATCAGCTCGGTGCTTTGTGACCACCTGGAGGGGTGGGATAGGGAGGGTGGGAGGGAGGGAGACGCAAGAGGGAAGAGATTTGGGAACATATGTATATGTATAACTGATTTACTTTGTTATAAAGCGGAAACTAACACACCATTGTAAAGCAATTATACTCCAATAAAGATGTAAAAAATAAATAAATTAAAAAAGTAAAAGTAAAAAAAAAAGGGAGCACTAAAAAGTTTGAATCTAAATACAAAAGCCAATAGGGGATTCCACAGTCATAAACTGAATTGGGGGCAAAAAAACAAAAAAACCCTCTAGCAACTCTGCATTAGCTAGCCCAAGGTCATTGCAAAGTGGCATACTGCGATGGCCAATATTGAAAACTCTTCCTAGCAAGGCAATTAAAGATCTGCAGATGTTTCTATCTGTATCATTAGCCAAGCTTACTTATCACATTTTACTAAAAAATAGCTTATAGAAAGTAAAAAGGAAAAACATCTAACTTTCTTAATCCACTCTACTCTTCTGGTCATAAAATAATTGTCTTTCTATGTGATATTTTCTTAAGGAAATAGCTACCTTTCAAGAATTCTACCTTTTTAAGACTGAGTGCTACTGACCGGAAATTAGATCCCTGCTTCCTTGATTATGGAAGTATGGAGGTAAAATAAGTGGACAAGAATATAGCTTTAAATTGTTCTTCTGTGTCAAGGGTACTGCTCACTGATACGAGAAGAAAAAAATAAAATCTCTTTTCTAACAACCAATTCCAACCCAATAATTAAGAGGTCTCCTTTCAACAAAAAGAATCAAGATTTCCTATAACATTAGCTCAAAACTTAGCCATGCTATTGAGAGACTATATAAACAGGGGCTAAAAATGGGATCTGGATCTAGAGTATGAGTTTGAATCCTAGTTCTACACATGTGACCTTGAACAAGTCACCTAATAGGTTTGTGCCTTAGTTTCCTCATCTGTGACATGGGAATAATAGTAGTACTATGATTGTTGTGAAATTTAAATATATATAAAACATTTAGAGCAGTTGGTTCAGTATATAATAGTTTGGTGTGACCTTAAAGTTACTTAACCTCTCTAAACCTCAGCAGAACATCCCTTAAGCCACTGCCTGGAACTTATTAAGTTTTAATAAATACTGACCTTGTTTTTCAGTTTTAAGTACACATAAGAGTATATTATGCCAAATAATTTCAAAGGAGTAGTTGAACTTATTTTTGCTAAAACACAAGGACCCAAACCATTAATCCCTCCAACCTTAGTTTCTCAAAAATCAATTATTCTTTAAAAAATTGTCTTAATTTCAGGAGGTATCATAGATATTTTAAAAAATATATAACTCTCAAGATGTGTAACTTTTATTTGAATAAAAAAGAATATAAATTTCTCTTTTTGATAATAAAGGGAATGAGCTACTTCCTTAACAATTTAAGCTAAAATGCTGGATTAAAAAAATCAGGAAATGTGGGAAGATGGTGGTAATAGTTGCAGCAGACTATTTGAATATTCCCGAGTCTCCACATATAGAGAGACAGAGGAACCAGAAGAACCAAAAACACATGGTCAACATTTAAGACAAAGTAACAAGATACCCTTATAAACCTCAAAATTACGAGTGGCTGGAGAGAAGACACCAAGAGTCAAATGACCTGCATTCTATCAACGTCTGTGCTGGAAAGCCCAGGGAAGCAGCAGGGCAGCTGATGGACCTGAGAACAGGAAGCCTCAAAACAGCCAGCAGGTGTTCACTGAACAGTGCAGTGGGCCAAGGTGAGAACACCTACAGAAACTGTCAGAAGCTTTTCCCATTCCCACAGCACATGAGTGCAAGGGCCCCCAGTAAGGACTAAAAGTACCTGGAGCACTGCAGCCCCTGTAAACTCTTAAAACTGACCATCCAGGGCTCCCCTTCAAGATAGGACCCAAAGTGAGGGTAATCTTCCAAGTGGAGTACACACTGAGCAGAACAGGGACAACAGGAGTAAAGGAAAGAGGTCTGGATAAAAGTGAGGCTAGGGATCAAAGCCAGGAAGTCTGAGAAAGCAAGCTACCACATTTTTAACAGTACATAAAACCAACCCAAGAAAGAGCTCTCTGAAGTTAGAACAGCTAACAAGTGTTTCTCTTTCTAAATTTCAGAAAAACTAATTTCATATGAAGTATCAAGAAAAGGATGTAAAATCTCACATGAAGGAAAAAAACAAGAATAAGGAACAGAATAACATTCCCACAGATAGTGGAAGTGAATCACAAATACTTGCTATAAAAAAAAAGTAGTAACGTACTGTTTCAGATGAGCTTAAAGACACATGATACAAAGAAATATCATGTATCAGAATTAGAATACAGAAATGAGGTGATATTCAACAAAACACTAGAAATAAAAGAATAAAACATTTTGCAAATTAAACTAGAAAGAACACAAGAACAAATAAATTCAACCAATAAAGCCTTAAGTAGAAGAAACAAAGAACTTTTAAAAATCAAAAAGAAAAGAGGAAACGGATAAAAAGAATGTGAGAGAAAATGGCAAAGGTTGAAGATAAGCAAAGAAGATAAAACAAACATACAAAATGAACTTCTGAAGAAAACTAAAGCAAAAAAACAGAACAAACACTTAATTCAAGAACACGGTTCTGAAGTTTAAAAAATAATAAACTTTATATTTAAATAGTGTCATGTCTCAAAATGATCTACATCCAGGCATATTTTCATAAAAATACTGAACATTAAAGGAAAATAAAATATCCTTTGGGTATTAAGACCAAAAAAAGTGACTTTTATAAGGAGAATATTATCATTAGACTTTAATAGCAAGTGCTTTATGACAGGAGAAAAATGTAATATTTAAAATGTCAAGGAAAGAACATGTGCCCCAGTGAGCAGCACAACTAATTTTCAAGGGTGAAAGACTCAGACCAACTGCTATTGTATGAAAAAACTGGTTTCCTAAGGAATCTACCAGAGAATGTGGTTCAGACAACTAAAATAACTAGAGAGACTTAGACGTAATGACTGGTGATGAACATTAACTAGTTACTGTCATTATCTGAATATGATGCACTCTGAATTAATGTCTCTGTGTTTCCTATGCATTCTAAACAAGAGCCGAACAAGCACCCCCACACACAAACTCACAAATGGAGAATTTAATTTATATTAATCAAGTTTGGTACTTTTCTCTGGTGACGGGAAAACCTCTCTGAAGGACTTAAAGAATTCTTGTGCATAAAGGCCCAAGGAAATGAGCAGCTCACCTAGAATAATCTTAAATGAACATGAATAAAAATCAGTAAAAATGAATAAGAAAACAACTTTGAAGAAATTATCTGGGATGCAATCCAGAGAAACAAAGAGATATAAAATAGGGAACAGAGGGTAAAACATATATAGGATAGCATGAAAATGTCTAACGTGCATCTAAATGGAATTCCAGAAGGAGATATATAGGGAAGAGAAAGCATTCAGGTAATATTTGTATTTAAATGTCTATGTTAGAAAAATAGTAGAAAAGGAATAAAAATAACCCAAATGATTAGAAGGAAGGAAACTATAAACATAAGAAACTAATGAAACAGAAGACAAATACATAATACAGAGGACCAATGAAGGTAAAAAATGGTTTCTTGAAAAACCAGTAACATAAAGGGCTCTAAGCCTCTGGTGAGCGGGAGAGAGAGGTGGAGGAGACACACACACACACACACACACACACACACACACACACACACACACAGCAGGCACAATCAATATTAAAAATGAAAAGGTAGATGTAACCTCAGATCTCATAGAAGTTACACAGACAGTAAGAGAGTATTTAAAAATGTATGCCAAAGAATGAAAAATAACTTTAATAAAATGGATGAAATAGTTACCAATACTGATTCAAGAAGAAATAGAAAATCTATCTCCTCCAACATTAAAAAATACAAATCTGTCATTGAAATTTTCCCCACAAAGGGAATGCCAGCCCCAGATAACTTTACTGATGGTATCTTCTAAGAATTCCAGAAATAGATAACAAGTGTTACACAAAGTCTTCCAGATGTTAGGAAATGAGGAGATGCTTTCCAATTCATTTTATGAAGCTATGAACATCATACATGCACTATACTATAAAAAAGAAAAATTAAAAGCCAATCACACTCACGAATATGGAAGTAAAATTCTAAGTAGAATATTAGTAAGCTGAACCCAGCAATATATAAAGGAGATAAATGTAATAACCAATTTGAACTCATCTCATGCATATAATAGTAGTTTCTACTAAAAAATCAATCAGTGAAGTGCACCATAGTAAAAGACCCAATGAGAAAAAGCATATTATCATCTCAAAAGATGAAAAAAAATTCAGTAAAATTCAATACCTGTTGAATTTAACAAATTTGAATGAAGGGGAAAATCCTCAAAGGTCTGTCCACGGAACAACCACACCACCAACACCACGACTACCTGCCAGTGACCTTCACAAGTAATGGTGACTTGTGGATGGCACTGACTTGGAGGTCAGGAACAAGGCACTACTGCTATCTCTATGTGTATTTGATACGATACCGAGTGTTCTAACTGGCACAGAAAGAATGAGAAAATGCTCATACAGAGCACAATGACTGGAAAAGATGAAACAGAATTCTCAGGAAAATACTTTCCTCACAAAAGGACCCTTTAGATAAAGTTTATGAATATAAAAGATTAGCAGGGATCCTGATTCAAGATTTTGAAACAAGGTTCTAAGTCAATTGCCTTTTAATACGCCAACAATGTTCACTTAGAAAATATAATTTTAAAAATATAAAATATCACTTAAATGTTAATACTTAGGAATATATTTAACAAAAGATGGCCAAAACCTTCATGAAAAAAATTATAAAACTCGATAGGCATTTTAAAAGATTAATTAGTTAAAAAAAATTAAATGTAAAGAGATGTGGTTTGAGATGAAAAGACTCATTATCATAAAAATATCAATTCTCTTTATACTCATGTATAGATTCATGCAATTGCCATGAAAATTGCAACACAAAACTTGATAAGCTGATTCTAAAATTTATATGAAGAAGCAAAAGTTCACATACAATCAAGACACTCTTGAGGAACAACAAATTTTAGGTATCTCCCAGATATCAAGATTTCTACCAAAGTTACAGCAATTAAAACAACATGGTATTGTACAGAAATAGACATATGGATAACTAAAACAGAAAAGGGAATCTGGAAACCCACAAATATGGAGAGACAGAACAGGCTTTGCAAGTCAGTGAAGGAAAGTCCCCGTTTGAAAAGATAAACCACAAACTGGAGAAAATTTGCAACACGTATAGTCAACATAAATTTTTTACCTAGAATACATTAAAATGTTTATGAATCACTGAGAAAAAACAACCCACTGGGGAAAAATGGGCAAAGGAAATAAAGAATTACATAGAAAAGTAAACACAAATGACCTACAAATATATGAAAAATGCTCAATCTGATATGTAATTATTTAATGCAAATTAAAATCACAAGATACCATTTGACATTCCCACCAAACTGGCTAAAAATTTTAATCAGTTAATATCAAGTGTTGACAAAGGTGGATTATTAGGAACTCTTACTGCAGTTGGGAGTATAAATTAGAATGATCACTTTGGAAAACAGTTTGTCATTATGTGATCAATTAAATATGTGTATAACCTACCACCTAACTATGCCGTTGCCAGGTTTAAACCCTAGAGAAATTCTTGCAAATGGACACCAGGAGGAGTTATGAAAAAGAATGTCCATAATATTGTTTGCAATAGCAAAAAGAACAAAAACAAAGAAAGAAAGAAACCCTGCAGCCTACGTAAACATTCACAAGCAGAATTTGGATATATAAATTGTTATATATTCATACAACAGAACACTATACGACATGAAAAATTGATGAAATGAATATGATGCTCATCAACAAGGATAAATTACAAAAGCATTATTCTGTAACAAAGGAAGCAAATCACAGAAGAGTTTGCAAAATAATTCAATTTATAAAAGTTCAAAATAAGCAAAACTATATACACACACATATGGAATACAAATATAAAATATATATTTATACACACACATACATCCATAGGTGAAATATGCATACGTGTAGTAAAATGATGAAAAGAAACAAGGAAATTTTTAACAAAAAAAGCAGAATAGTAGCTATCCCCATAGGAGAGGGAAGAGAATGTAATCAGAAAGGCAATCACGAAGCTTCCAGATTACTACAAATATCTTATTGTTTAGACTGGGGGCTGGGTACACAGTAGTTCCTTTGGTTAGAATTTAAACTGAGCAGATAAATTTTATACACTTTTATGAATATTTCTATTTCAGTAAATGTATATATACATTTGTATATATACATACAGAGAAATATGAATCTATGGTATTTGAGCCAGAGACAGCCACTGATGTATTAAAGAGCTTTAGGCCACTCTACAGTGCGTTTCCCTGCACAACCCACGGCAAAGAAACTGCCTCGAATCCTGACAGTGGCTTGTCCTTGGGGACTTACACTGGTGATCATGGCTGTTACAGTTTTTATCTCCAGATAGCCTCCACTCCCATTCTTGTTCATTGTGTTACTGTTGCAACAGAAGAACTACCATATAAAGTGAGAAAGAACCATTTTTACCAACAACAGGTCTACGGGCTAGGACAGGAGAGGGATACCTGCTTCGGACATGCCAGGGGGAATCAGATTGTTGGCATTTCCTCTCAATTAGTGTCTTTTACTTTGTAAGTGAACAGACATTGGTTGGAAGCTGACCCTCTGTCAGTGCCCCAGCACAGAGGCGTTCTGAGAGGCCGTAAAGCAAGCGAGCTAAGTGGACAAGACAGAATCTGAGAGCTCAGAGCGGTCGAAGCAGCCTGGGAACCCACCAGACGTGGCTCCAGGGGCAATAGGCACTAAATGCAGAGGAAACCTGTAGGACAGGGCAATTCATCACCATCAAGCTTCTCTTCTGACAAGGAGTAGGACTCTGGCTTCCAGCTGTAACATTAAAATGTAACGTTCCCCCTGGGACTTCGCATGGCGGGCTTCCCTGAAGCTTCAGTTTCACTCAGTTAGCTAATTATGAGAGAATGTGACATTGGTATTTACTTTTTCTACGGGGACAAATCATTCTCAGCAGGAGGGAGAAGTTGTTAGTTTTGGTCTGTTTTGTTTTGTCATTAAAAGGAGATTACTCACACAGTAGTAAATAACCTCTTGTTAGAGGGAAGTTTTTTTCTTTCTATAATTCTATCAATTCACCTGAATGCTGACAGTCACTTCTTTTGTTTTCTGAGGACACGGTGGGTAAATGATCAAAGGTGGAGTGTTAGAACTGGGTTTGAAAATTAACTCTACCACTAACTAGCTGTGTGATCTTCGGCAAGTTATGTAAGTACTGTGAGTTTCCCCCACTAAAAACAGGAGAACACATTTACTGTGTAGTGTGCTTTGTTAAAGATGAAATGATGTAGCTGAAACACTTTAGCACAGTGTCTCTGTACAAGAAGCACTCAGTAAATTTTAGCCTTTATTCTTAATGACTCTGATACTCTATGATAAAAATAGAAACATTCTACATTTCACTTATGCCTTATGTCATCAATTTCCCATATCTAATGACCCCGTATCTAATCAGAAACTGTCCCTTTACTTTGTCACTGCAGGCTGAATTGTGTATTAACCATTTTACTCCTCCTCACCCAGATAGAAAAAGGCTTCCAATAAAATTTAATATTTAATGATAATGTTGAAAGAAACATTTTTCACACCCCTTCTCCTCCCCAGCACATCTTTTAACTTGTCAAAGGCAGTATGTAATGCTGAGCAAACATCATAATAAACACATACTTCCTCATCCACTGCTGACATCAACAGCATTATGTTCAGGATGCTTTTAACAAATTGGAAAGTGATTTCACAATTGAACTCATAACAATCCCATGAGGTAGGCAGGGTAGATACGAATAGCCTCACTTTACAGGTGAGGAAACTGAAACTAAGAGGGAAAATAACAAAACCACGATATCCAAGCACATTTTCCATGAAAGGATAATCTGAGGGGATCGAGAAGGTCAGGGTTATTGGACTTTGGAAAATTAGATTTTCTCAAGAATGAAGTCTGTTCTGGGGATAGCCAAAGTGACCAGTCAGAGAGAGAAATAGGATCACTGGTGGAAAGCAAACAAAATAGAAAGGCAAGAGGCACAGAGCTTTCTTTTCCAATTTCACAATCCATTTGCCCAGTGTGCCTCGATTTTTCTGCCCATAACTTTGAGAAAGCAAAAATGCTACTTCTTACCTCTCTTACAAGTACACTGCAATGTCATTATTGTATACAAACACAAGTTTGATGACATGATTCTCAAGGTTTTATGCTAACCACAGCAAACATCAACACTTTAAAATGTATAAACATAAGAAAACACATTTTAAGTACTAATAGAAAATCTTGGTGATAAAGAAAAGGAAAAGAATATTTTTCCAAGGATACATGGGCTAGAAGATATGAAAATTAGGTAAGATTAGGTCAGTCAGCATTATAATTTTACATTACATATTTGAATCATTTGTGGAAGTTGCAGAATCAACGTTTTGAAGCCATGAAAATGTAAAAGCCCTCTAATTTGGATAATGTTTCTTTAATCACATACACCCACTTCTTAAAATAATCGATTCTGAAGTGCCGTTAATACTGAACAAGTCTTCCGGGTAGTTGTCACCGTTCACGACTCCCCAGGACATTGACACTGCTTGCTGATAGCCGATAACCCTTAAGAATTCCTAGCGGACTACAGAATTGTAATTCAGAAGCCCATCCCCCTTTATTCTGGAATGGGAGATTAAGTTCTTACAGACAGGAAGGCAAATGCAAACAAAGGTCATTAAAGGAAACCCTAGTTCAAAATAAAAACCAAACACAAGTTTCTGGTTTATCATTTGAACCGGAAAATCCAAGGACCTCTAAATATGCAATAAAAAAACCTAGTCAATACCAACTTCGATGAGCAAAATAGCATATAACGGTAGGTCATCATTAGGTGGGTGATGCCTAATTCTGACTTAAGAGGCCTGAACATAATTTCCCCTATGATTTTTCACAGAACATGATACAACTTCACTCCAACACTGGGAGAGACTTTATGACACGGCAGCAGAACAGGCCTACTTAAAAACTCCACCTCTCTCTAGGTATTCAATTAATGAACATCTTTTGAATGTTTGCTATTTGTTGGGATCTATATCAAAGAACTCACAGTCTAGCAGGGGAGACAGGTAAATCAAGCAACAAATTTTTAAGTTAAATTCTAGAATGAAGAAAAATATGCGATGCAATGTTAAGTAGGGCAGAAAGCTCTCACGGATGATAAGATGATTAACCACGCCTCAAATGGTAAGTATAAATTGTCTATGGCAAAAAGAAGGAGTGACTTCTGTCAGAACAGCCTGGCTAAAAGCAGGGAAACACGATAAACGTGCTGAGTTTCAGAAATTAGATGTAGTGCCGCATGGCTAGAGCACAGAGCATAGAGACAAGGGGAAAGATGCCCAAAGAAGCAATGAGCAGTAGAGGAAGACAAAGAGTCCATCACTTAGGACTTTCTATTCCATGTTTAAGTTCAGTATTGGAAAGATGAATACAATTATTGGTCTATTGAAAAGATTTCATCCTACAGGCAATGGGACTAGATTTTTACCATAATCAGTTTGGTGGTATGTAGGTATACAGTGAAATAAAAGAAGGAATTCTAGAGGTATGGCTATCAGTTAGAAGACAATTTTTAAAGTCCAAGTAAGATATGGAGTGGCCCTAAATGAAAGGAATGGGGATGGAAAAGAAAACAGAGGTAAAAGAAGTATAAAAAACAGAGTTGATAGAATTTAGTGGCCAGGTAGCAATGGGAGGGTGAAGAGGAAAGCTTAAAACAGCTGTCTTTTTTTAATTTTAAACTTGTTTGGCTAAATAGATAGATAATGGTGCCTTAGCTGAATTAGGGACAGCATGAAGTGGAATGTCAGTGGTACTCTTAGAGTCCTGGCTTATCCCTCTTTTATAAAAGATTCATCGAATTTCACTTTGTATTGCAGTATGTATGTGTCATTCACTGCCCCCTTCCCCCAAAGGGGACCCATCAAGCTCCTTGAGGGAAGAAGTTCTGTGTCACACATCACGTCCCTGCACATAGCTCCATATAGCATATTTGTATAACATGATTATATAACATAACTGACCCATCGTAAACACTTAATAAAACATTTCTGAATGACTGATTGAATATATGTACAACTCCAAACCTTAGATGTGACAAAACTACACATTTTATCCCGCAAATAAAATAGTCATCTCTTAAAATGCAAATAACTCACCTCAACTGCGTAACAACTCATACTACTACCAATTTCAGACTCATAACATTCTCTGCAAATCTCAATGTCCACTCTGGAAGGGACTTTTGGAAATATCTACTACAAATCCCCACTTTAAAGGTGAAATCTGTGACTCAGAGAAGTTACATGACCAGCCAAAAGTCACATAGAGTACAGCTGACGCTTGAACAACACGAGTTTGAACTGGCAGGTCCACTTATATGAGGAATTTTTTTCAATAGTAAAAACTACAGCACTACAGGAACCGCAGTTGGTTGAATCTGCCAATATGGAGGAACTGCAGATATGAAGGGCCAACTCTAAGTTACACACAAATTTTTGACTGCATGGAGGGTGCCCCCAGCCCCTGCATTGTTCAAGGGTTAACTGTCTCTGGAGGTGGGACAGAAATCAGAATACGTTAAGCTTTGAAATATTGGTCAACCAAAATAGTTGTAACAGATTTGAAGATAGTACAAGACATCAGATTTAGCTGGAATGCATTACGTTTTTAGAAGCACTTCATATTGTGCACTAAAAAGCACAAGGCAAACATCTTAAAGACATTTTCTTAAATAATCCTTCCCTCTGACAATGAAATGCAAGGACCACAGCTCAACTTTTAGTTCTGAATTAGTATAAGTAAGACAGATTCTTACCGTGATCTTCTGAAGAGACTGGTGACCTAAAATGAGATAATAAGCATGATAAATCCTTTGTATGTGACACTGATAATTATAGGTACAACAATGATCAAGAATAAGCTCATAGAAATTACACCCCCAAAATTCAGTTAAACAGAAATTCAGTATAGTAGTAGATGGTGTAAATGATGTGTTGGTTGTATGGTATATGCCAATTAATAACTCCCAAAGCTTACCTGGATTGGTTGAGTGGTAGATGTTATTAAAATAGTCTATTAGCATGGTGACGTAAGACTGAAACAAACTTAAATTGTCTGGATTTATCACACACAATAAAAGAACTCACAGAAATGTGGTGATGGATGAAATCCTGTGAGGTCACTAGTGCTGAAAGCCAGGCCTCCATAGAAAATACCAGGGATGTAAATAAGCACTAGATTAAGTGTCTGTACGTAAAAAAGAAATCCACTTGGACAATAAAAAATGAGACAGAAGAGAAATGGCACGTGCCCTTATCAATGTTGCTTTTCGCTTCCACTCGCTGTGGAATTTAACGTTTCAGTGAGTATGACGTAGACCCTCTACGTGTTGGCCTTATGTCTCTAAACCTGTGAGAGTCAGGCAGGAGGGCAACCATTGGGATCCCACAGAACTTCTACAAAGTGATAACTTCTGCATATCATTTGAGGCTCAGGTCTAATTACAATATTAAGATACCAACGGATCATCGTATCAACCCCTTTCACAATAATGACCTTCTTTTCTTTCTTGGCTATTAATTGAGTTACTTTGAGCAATGCAGACAGAACTTTGTTGATGAATTCCCCTCAAGTTTGAAAGATACAGTCTTGACTACTGACTCATGCTTTTCTTGGGAGAAAGAGAGATGCATAATACTGCATTCAGAGGTGTTAGAATTTTGAAGGGAGAGGCAAGAAACCAGGAGGGAGGGGTCCTCTCTTCTAAATGATGGGCCTGCTGGAGCCCACAGCAGGGAGATGACCAAAGGCAAATGCATGAGTTTGGTAGTAAAGCTACCAAACTTTATATAGCTAATATTTATATGTAGTCATAATATAACTAATATGTATGCGACATGATGACAAACGTTGGGGCAAGAATGATTCAGTGGGTGCATAGTGGTTGAAGGACAATTTTAGCTGCTTTGGGATGCCCGATACCACTTTACTTTATCTACTGATCAGAAATATTTTTGTCCATTATGTGAACAAACAGTACAGTATAAAGACACAGGAATAATGGTGAGACAGCCTTGAACTTCCATTGGGTGGCAAAGTTGAAATCATTTCAACCTTATAGGTCTCTTCAAGTAGACTTCTGTGTGTGAAAACTACAGAGTGTCCCCAGATCTGGTGGAGAGAAAACTGGCATCTGAGTGGTGGACACGGGAGCAGAGGGAGGGAACCTGACATAATAACTTAGGAGGGAACCTAAGTCATCACTGTGGTGTTGGCTGCTTGAGAAACGCTGCTGGGCCTCCTCAGGTGGAGCTGACCTATCCTCTCCCTGGAGTCCCCCTATTTCACACTTTCACACACCAGTCTTTCCACTAGGTTGTGAGCTTCTTGGAAACTAGGACCATGTCTTATTTAGAACATAGTGGGTCCCTGATTAAAATGTATTAGATTGCATTAATTTCAGTACCACACACTAGCGTTCAGACTCAGACACACTCTGGAGCTCCTCAGAAATCACCATATCACCTTAAAACCACCTTTGAGTTTGCCAGCTCCTAGGGCAGCTGTGAGGGAAGGGTCTAGGGAATGACCTGAAGCTCCAAATTAGTGACAGCGTGGGCACTCTCAGAGCCAAAAGACATCCTGTGCCCCCTGCAACAGAGATGAGCACCATCAAAGAAAGGGGAGGAGGGAGCTGAACAGAGGTGAAATGAGATTGACATGTACACACACTACTACATTTAAAATGGAGAACCAACAAGGACCTACTGTAGAGCACAGGTAACTCAATATTCTGTACTAACCTAAATGGGAAAAGAATTTGAAAAGAACAGATACATGTATAGGTATAAATGAACCACTTTGCTGTACACTTGAAACTAATACAACATTGTTTATCAGCTCTACTCCAATATAAAATAAAAATTAAAAAAAAAGAAATTAGAGAATTTTTTAAGTTGCAGAGGGCATGAAAAAAGAGTCAGCAACAAGGAAACATCTTCACTCCTGGTGTTTTCTGATGGGAAGGAAGCAAAGCATGTCTTGGATGTTTTGCAATTAATTTCTCACAGAGCTATAGGAATAAAGGAAAATCCATGCCAATGGACCACTAAATGTCTCAGGTGGAAGGCCAGTGAGGGTTTTTGCTGCCTTTCTGTAAAAGCAAAGCACTAATATTAAATATGAAAAATTCCAGATGGCTCCTTGAGAGCCCCAAGGGGATGCCTTCTGTGGTATGTCCAGGCAGTGGGGAAGAACTATTGATTTCAGACTGTTTTCTAAGGATTAGTCACGTTGAGTTTCTGTGTTGAATGTCTCCCACACGCCTGGGTTTGTGGAATTTTAAGACATATGGAGTATTTCAATCCTCACTCAGTATTTCACCTTTCACTGGAGCGAGTCACTAAATTATTCCACTGAGACATGCACATCATCCATTATTGCTGGAAATGGGCATAAAAAGTTTTCTGGAACTTAGCTCAGGAGAGAAGAAATATCATGAAATCAGCAGTATAAGTTATTTTTACAACAGAGAGGTGGAATCCCTGGAAGAGATAATGTTCCTTAACCTGACAACAAAGGAAGGAAAGAAAGCTCACTGCTTATTCCTCCCACTGCACCTGAAAGACTTGTGGCTTTGTCCCAGCCTGTTCATTTCTCCTCCACATACACTTTATCTTGGAGAACCTATCTGCTCTCACAATGCAGACTATTACTTCACTAGCGCTCAAATGGCTCCAGGATTTAGAGTTTTCCTCCTCACTTCTTTCCTCATCCCTAGTCTTTTATTATGGGCTACAGGATATTTATACTTGATTTTGCTTTGTTTTATTGGTTTTGGTATTGTTTTACATTTTTATTTACATTCATTCAAATTCAGCAAAGACAACGAAAACAAAAACTCAAGACCCGCATTTAAAAATCTCTCTCCTATCTTATTGACCCCGAATAATTATTATTCAGATTTGAATCTTTCCCTTTATGTTGATTCAAACCTGAATAATAATTATTACTTGAGACCCTTTTAAGTACCAGGCACCGTACCAAGTGATGTGTATCAAAAAAGAAACAAGATATCAATTTCAAGGAACTCATAATCTAGTGAACGAGGAAAATATGTAAACAAGTGATTATATTATAATGAAAAAATGCAATAATCAAAACGTGTATGAGTAAAGGGGTAGCATAGAAGAGAGGGGGACCAATTCTCTTCCAAATAAAGTAAAAGGTGGCTTCGAAAGGCAAGAACCATCTGAGCTGGGCTTTGAAGGATAAGTAGAAGCCTATTAAGTACGAAAAAAGAACTCCAGGTGGTGGCAACAGGCATATGAAATAGGGGTAGGGACAGGAAATTTCATAACACGTTATCAGATATACAAGCAACTCAGTGTTGCTCAAATATAAAGGAGTCATAAACATCAGGACTAAAGACAGAGGAGGGAGGGGCATTTCATGTAGGAGCTGAGGGGCCAATTTGAAGTGCTTGTCATTTACCTTCTAAGCTACACAGAGCAAAGTTCTGAAGCAGAGAAGTCACACATTCTCACCTGTGCTTTTGCTTGGGCAGCTGTAGCGAGCAGACTACAAAACAGCAAGAATAAAGGCAGAAGACAAGCTACAGACTAGTATCGCAAAACTGCCACGTTAGTATCTCCGCTCTTTTTCAATCCTTTTTGAAATCCATGGAAAATAACAAGGAGAACAAGAAACATAAAAGGAAGTATCATCTTTGGCTAAACTAGAAGTTGTCCCTAAACTGAAATTATTATATATGAAGAAGAGCAGCTAAAGTATAGTAAAATTGGACCAAGTTTCAGGGAGACAGAGTGTTTCAATCTTAACTGAGGAGACATGAGATACATCACGGACCACAAAACCTATGACAGAAAGCCCTCCGCTCTGAGCCATTCAGGAGCAGAATCAAACCCTGGAGGAGAGAGCTGCTATGAAAGAGTCTGAAGACAAAAGATTCAAAGTCAAGCTTCCGGAAACACACCAACCCACTATCCCTAATTATCCATCCAAACTAGCGGTTCCAAAAAGAACTCACCCAATACAAATGTGAGTAATGAACAAAAAGGAACCATCATGACATTTACACAAAAATACCCAGAGAAGAGAGCAGGACAAGGATCTTCTGAAAAACAAAACTCAGGCTGAGAACATCCTAAAAAGATGATGGCACGAAGCAGTGGTGGCGCAGTGGTTGAGAGTCCGCCTGCCGATGCAGGGGACGTGGGTTCGTGCCCCGGTCTGGGAAGATACCACATGCCGCAGAGCGGCTAGGCCCGTGAGCCATGGCCGCTGAGCCTGTGCGTCCCGAGCCTGTGCTCCGCAATGGGAGAGGCCACAACAGTGAGAGGCCTGCGTACCACACACACAAAAAAAAACAAAAAAAAGAACAAAAAAAAAACTGTTAACAAATCTCCATGAAATGGATAAATGGAATAAGGAAAGGAAGGGACGAAGGAAGAAAACAAGGGAAGGAAACAGAGTCTCTGTGAACAGAAACTTAAAGAAGAAACAAAATGGTCAAAAAAAAAGCTAAAAGACTACAGCGGAGGAAAACAGCAAAGGTTTGCCCAGATCTCTGAACTATTAAGTTACAGAAAAAACCTGCGGGCTTTCCCACAGTATCACCACAGCAGTGGGAAAAAAGGGATTAAGGGGAAGTGAATAACAATTAAAACTATATTAAGTAAGAATCCATTCATTTATTCATCCCTTCAAATATCTGCTTTGTGGAAGTGTTTTGCTTTTTAACCACTTTGATTTACTTTTCTATCATTTTAATTGGAACACCTGCTGGTGAAAGTCCCCTTCCCAATGTTAACCCTGCTTAATTGAATATCCATACTTTTCTTTCCTTTTAAATGAAGGCAAGACTTCTCCAGCTAGGGTACACATGGGAACTTGAAAATAAGGGAAGCCTCAGGAAAATAAGACACCATTTTTAGATGGGGAATTATAAAATTTAACTGGTAAAATATTATTTTTATGCTGAAACAGGCACAGCCATATTATGGATCCCAAAGCAAAAGTTGCTTGAATTCTTAAAGCAATAAAGTTAAAACAAAAAACAAAAAACTGTGTTTGAGACAGTCAGCTTCAGGAATGTCTTCAAGGTCCCCAAGGGGATGAGTTTGTTCTCCTCTGTTCCCATGGAAAAGACAGAAAATATGAAATTATCCACTTAAATACAGCTATAACACCCTGGAAAGAATTCTTTTATAAGATTAATGTACGCAGATATCAAGAATCTGAGGGAATGAGACGCAGAGTACACATCAGCTGCGGCTACTGTATTGGACAGCACTGCTTCTAGACCTTGTCATCACTAAGACACAAGGAATGTCTAAGAAACACAAAAACGGTTCTGTAGATTGCCTTCCATCAGCATGTTTCCCTTCAAAGCCTCTAATCTTTCCAGTAGATCAATCACAAGGCTGAAGGACACTGAAAAATGTGCCCAGTGTTCTACCAGCAATGTCTTAACAATAAGAGCACAAGAGTGTCCTAGTTAGGATAGTGAAAGTCTTTAAGAAATATCGCACTACTTGCGATGTTTTACTGTTTTCAATCAATAAACCTAGAATGGAGATGATGGGCATCATGACTAGTTCAGCCTTTATGAGGTGGTGAAATGGTTTGCAATACATTTTAGATACGGGCATTTTCTTGGCAGCCTCCATGAAATCTCCAAGCTCTTCCTAACACAACACCTCCTTGAAAAAAAATTAATTTTTATTGGAGTACAGTTGCTTTACAATGTTGTGTTAGTTTCTACTGTACAGCAAAGTGAATCAGCTATATGTATACATATATCCCCTCTTTTTTGGATTTCCTTCACATTGAGGTCACCACAGAGCATTGAGTAGAGTTCCCTGAGCTCTATAATAGGTTCTCATTTGTTATCTATTTTATACATAGTACCAATAGTGTATATATGTCAATCCCCATCTCCGAATTCATCCCACCCACCCCCTTTCCCCCCACCTTGGTGTCCATATATTTGTTCTCTACCTCTGTGTCTCTATTTCTGCTTTGCAAATAAGATCGCCTATACCATTTTTCTAGATTCCACATACATGCATTAATATACGATATTTGTTTTTCTCCTTCTGACTTACTTCACTCTGTATGACAGTCTCTAGGTCCACCCACATCTCTCTTTTTTTTTTTGAGTAATACTGTCCTGACTCTACTTTTTTTAAGCCTCTATAAAATATTTTGCTTTTATTTTTTCATCTCATGGCTTTAATTCAATAGCATCCATGGCTTTCCTACTTGGCCCTTCCTTGGACTATCTGTATAATTCCCTCCCTTGGACAGAGAGAGGTCAATAGACTATCCATTTTACCTATTCTTTCCTAAAAATAGATTAGATGAATACTGGGGACCCACCTACATGGGTCTGTTACTTTTTGGAGAGAATCACCCACAAATGAATGTTAATCTCCTTCCCCAGTGTCCCCAACACATATACCCTCCACTGAGATTTTCTAAACCACCTCCTGGTGGGGAGTTGGCAACCAAAGGGGCCAGCACATAGAAGTGAGCTTGGAATAAAAATACAGGACAGGTGTAAGAGGCACCTGAATAGGCACAAAAGCAGAGATTCATATTCTGAAAATACTTAGCCACGGATTATTTCTATAAGACTGTGGATGGGGGAGGGAGCTCGGAGATATTCATACCAACACACAGGCCTGGCTGGAGGAACCAAGGCCCCTCATTTCCTGGTTACCATCATGCAATTAAAAGAGAAAACACAGGAGGAATGGCAGGGTGATCTAGAAGCTGTGCTACCTCTAGACTCATGCCCGGCACACTGCAAATAAACCATCCTCGGCTGCAAAGTCCTCGTGAACAAGGCTGTCCATGACCACACTGAAAGCAACTCCCTCTACATATATTTCACCAATTTGTCTTGTCGTGCCTAACATTCCTCTTTACCCTCTGTTTTTTGTTTTTTTTTGTTTTTTTTTTTTGCAGTATGCAGGCCTCTCACTGTTGTGGCCTCTCCCGTTGTGGAGCACAGGCTCCGGATGCGCAGGCTCAGCGGCCATGGCTCACGGGCCCAGCCGCTCCGCGGCACGTGGGATCCTCCCGGACCGGGGCACGAACCCGTGTCCCCTGCATTGGCAGGCGGACTCTCAACCACTGCGCCACCAGGGAAGCCCTCTCCTCTAGTTTTTCGGATGAGGACCACATCCAAAACACTACTTTCTATAAGCACAGGGTGGATCATACAACCTACTTAGGAAGAGAAAGAGAAGCATCTGGTTTCTAGCTTTATATCAACTCTGAATGTTGTTTCCCTCTCTCCTTTGTCATTCTACTTTCACTTCTTCTTCCCTCTCCTGACCACAGCCCTGAAAGTTCCCTGGGCTCATCTCATCCACCTTTCTCACACTTTGGTGAAAGCCAGTATCTCTGTACACACAGCCTCCCATCATGTGCTGATGCACCTGCTCCTACTGAAGAAAATCAAGGACATTCAGGCCTGGGCAGAGTTCCCCAGGTTGGACTCTGTTTCCTGCCTGGACCATTATTTCTAGTTGTCTGTTAACAAACTCTTGAGTAATGTCTCAAGTGGAAACTGATTTCCCAGCTGGACATCCCTTCCAGGCACATTTCAAGGGTGCACACACCACCGCTGAAGAAACACCATCTTTGTTTTGCGTCTGTTTTACCTTGCACTGATGAAGCTACAGAAATTCAATTTATTTCCTGAAACTGTTGACGGACAAAGAACTTTCATTTAAGTCAAGCCAGCCAGGGGATGATTTAACATGGTCTCAAAGCATGGCTGTAGGTAATCACCTCTGGGCAACTTCTCCCTTGAGCTTCCCTCAAGGATATGCATTGCCTAAGGACTGCTATGCCCAACCTATGACATCATTTTGAGGGCTTGAGGGAGCAACAGCGGGATCATAGATCTAGCTGACATCTTCACCACCATCACTCCAGGCCCTAAGCATCTCTAACTGGATAAAATAGAACCAGAAATCCCTTAGCACTGAGAACCTCCATCAACTATACAATCCTCTCTGTTTGCTTTTCCTCCCTCTATTATGAATATTGCTATTAAGACAACGAACAAAGCACATACAGTAAGGGAGCAGGCGAGAATGAGAGCAAAAGAGATGAAAGGTACAGGAACCACACAAAGTGGCATTGAAATGAGAGAAAGACAAACACATTCTCTATTCAAGTGGTCACAGACCCATTCAGGGATTGCCAAACAGCCTCAAAGGTAACATTCACCACCAACAGAAGGGAGGGTTGTGGAAAGAGGAAAGAGAGAGATGGGCATTTGTGTGGAGGTAGGGAAATAAGTTCCAGAATTCAAATAATAGAGGCTGCTTGGGGAGTTCTTCATTTGATGTAAATGTCCTCTAATTCTGTTCATATTCATAATGTCCTATTAAGACTCTCCTATCCAAATATACACCCGATGATCCCAACGTGAGCTGTACTTGAAATATCCTTTTTAATAAGTTCCTGTGTTTAGTTATATTTGGTGTTTTGCAGACAGCACTGTTTTACCACTAGCCTGTACGATTCAGTTTCTTCTATACACCCTCCTTAATCAGTCTGCAGAGTGAGGAAGAAACTCCTAACGCCCTTTGAGCTTGAAATTTTACTGCCACCTACTATTCATCCCTAAGAACTGCAACCAAATGAGGGGAAGGAGTTTCTTTGAAATGCATGGTTAGAGGAGAAACGGACAAAAGTGGGCGTCGGCTACAAGAAGAAAGAGATTTTTAAAAAAGAGAGATGACCTGGAAGAACCTAATACAGACCAAGTTCATTAAACATGAAAAACTGACCATCACACTTTTTATTATGTAAAATATGAACACTCCTGGGAAATATTTTAACCTTTTGAAGATGTAAAAACAACAAAAAAATTGTGCACCAGACACTGTACAATCATGCAGAAAAGAAACAGATGTGATCGTTCATATTACAAATCGGTCTTTGCAATATAGTTGCCTGCCTAATTTCTAAAAAGGGATTAAAGGAATAGAAAAGGAATGTTATTCTAAAATCTGATCAAGGAAGATATACCTGCAGAGACCTGGTGGGAAGTATAATATCTTTTAGAAAGAGCTGCCGGCTTTAGGCTAATGACTCTGGGAGACCTGGCCAACAACTGCTGTTGAGATGCAATCCATCTGGAGTTTTGTAAGTGTGGACTTTTTTTTTTTTTTTTAAGCATAAATTGAAACAGGAAGCTCTAAATTGTGAGGGCAAGTCACATGAGTGCTACGTTCAGTATTAACACAAGAAACTTATACAAAAGGCCATCTCACATATCACATGATTCAGGATAGGCAATATCTGCCTTGTGGAACCAAGGCAACTGAGCAAGGGCTTACCCCCAGCTAATTATTTTTATGAAATGCAATACGGATTTTTGAATCCAGCATTGGAAAATGGAAGAAAAAACAGGCTGATGTGGGAGCTGCTTTGGCACTTCTCCTGAAGATAACTATAATATAGTCCAGAAGTTTTCCTATCAAAATCTCCTCCTACCTAACCCACTTCTCAGAAGAGGGAATTCATGTTCAAGACACTGGCATGGGAAACAAAACCTAAAAAAAAGTCTCTCTCTGCCCAACTCTTGTGTGTCCAAGGAAGGTGCAGTTTCTAAGTGATATATTATAAACAACCCAAAACAGGAAAGGAGCTCTAAGAGAAAACGATAAATTGATGCAAATAAGTCATGGTACAAGAAGTGAAAACAGGCTCCACAGACTCTGAGAACAACTCAGTTAATCCAGTTTGAATATTAAGCACTCCTACATGCTTAACTATAAACATGTGGCGGATACTGAACTTAGAACATTCCCACTTAGAAATCCCCCACTTTCAAGGAGATTCCAAGGTGGCTATTGGGTGAGGCTACCATTAAAGAGAGCACTGGAGGAAGTCGTAAAGTAATGTCTGTTGTTGTAGTTCTCTTATGCTTGGTGATCAGCTCAAGAGCTAGAAAAGTTCGGAAAAGGGAAAACGTGGTCCCCGTTTCCCTGAATTCCAAGTAAGTAGCTTCTCTACATTGTAAAGCTATTCCTTACCCTGGTCTCTTTGGGGTTGTGGCTTCAGAGGTCCCCAGAGGTTTCAGAGACAAGTTCCACTCTGTACAACCTCCCATTTCCAAGAGTGATCAATGCACCCCCTTCACATCCCTGACCCCACTCCTGAGCACACCAGGTGATAAGTGGTCAATATCTCTCCAACCTGAGACTCACAGGCAAATACGTTTGGAAGGATTTCAAAATTATCCTTCACCCTTTAAATCAATTTAATCAAATGATTCACACTGAGACCGACACACTGAGAAAACAAGAGGTTTGGTGGGAGTTTGAGAAAAAAGCAAAAGGATGGATGGGTTATTTTGGAGGTGAGTGGTTAGAGAGGCTGTCAGGAGACAGCTGACACCTTGAAACAGACCTCCGAACACTGAATGCACTGGGCTCTGAGGAAGTGGGGTGAATGGGACGAGGAACAGAGGGCCAGGACACAGAGGCTCACTTGCTCTCCCCAGCGCTGTCTCACTGGTGTTCCCTGAAGGCCCGGTCCCCTCTGCAGAGGTAGGGAGGTGGGAAAGAGGGAGCCAGGAGTGAGCTGATTTCTCAGTGACCTTCCGAGGAGATGAGGGCAGCCTCTGAAGGGTTAGTCCCAGGACCAGTGTTGGAGAGAGGACTGACATGCAGAAATATTTCATGTCACAGGTAGTTGCACCAAAGTCATATTTAGGAGAAACTACAGCCTCTTCTCTGATTGTTAGAGCGAGAATCCTGACGGGCACCCTTATAAGGTGGCAATCTGTGGGAAAGAGAAGTTGCCTCCCACCTTCCCTTCCATTGCCAAAACCTGCCATGGAAGCCCAGTGATGGGGCATGTGTTGAGGACCATGGTCCACAGGTGGGATCCTCTAGAAGTGACATGACAGGACACGTAGCTTTGCATATTTGCCCCCTTTTGGAAAGGAAGGGAAATCATTGTTGGAGCCCTCAGGAGCTGTGGGCGCTTTCCTGATGGCAGGGACATTGCAAGCATCCCCAGGGGATGGTTCTTGACTAAATTTTAATCCTGTTGTTTAAAAAAACTGGGCCCTCAAGGAGAGACGTGGCATCATTTTGTAGAACTAACATTCCCTGCATCTATGCCAACTTTTTCTAGCTTGAATCCCATCCAACATACTCTACATCCCTATTTTCCAAACTGATGAGATTTCAATGTCAAGTCCTCAAGGAAGATCCAGCCACTGTTTCAAGGAAGAGAGGACTGACCGCACGAAAATGGATTGTACTGTGACCCTGCACCAGCACAGGGCTGCTCCCAGGGGACACAAGACAGAGGAATACGAGGGGCTCTCTTGTGTGTCCAAGCCTCCACTTGTAGCACAGCCACTGAAAACAAAACAAAAAAATTCCCGTTCCTATATTGGCATAACAATACTCACTCTAACTTCCCCAGTGCAGAGGGAGATGGAGTTATTTTCCCCATTTTAGAATGGTGCTTAAGTGATTTTGTTACAAAAGACTCTTGTTACTTCTGACCTGCTTTCCTTAATGCCCTAAGGCAGAGCGTGTTGTTGGAAGGAAATAGAAATCTCTTCTGTTTTGCTTTTAAAGAAGACTCAATAATTTCCTAAGAGGCCCTTTCCACTGCTCTCTACCTATTAGGAAACTCAAGAAAAGTGCTTTTCTACACAAATTGTCCCCATACTTCCTAATGCTCTGGCTTTGCCTTGTCTCCTTTAGTTGGAAATCTGAGAATTCTGTTCCATCCACAAAATTTTGATGGTTTATGGTTCCCCACATACCAAGTTTCTTCCCCTCCATCCAAAGAACATCCAAAACCTCTTCAAGAACTAAACTTCACTAACACAACCAAAATAATCCAGAGATACATGGGAGACACGCTAACATCTCACTGCATAGGCTTCTAGAAACAATTTTTCCTCCCCCCTCCCCTCCCACCACCCCTGTGCTCATCAACAGGGCACCTACAACCGCTAATACCACCAGAGTTACCTTTTACCTGCTCGCTTGTAAAATAGCAAGGGTTCCCTGAGTCAGGGATTCAGTGCATCTTTATTATTTTAATATGTTAATTCCCTGGATCAAATTGAAAAGCAATTATAGAAAGAACAGAGCAAAATTTCTCATTAATTATTTTGCCCATGTAAAGGGACATAGTATCATTATGTGCTTGGCTAGACAGGACAATGACTGGGGGTGGGTTAGGGAAAAAAGAAGAAAGGAAGATACATGTCAGCTAAATGGCAGTTTTTCCAGCTTGAGCGATTAGCCAGGGAGAGCAAGATTTAGACTAGTCATGCAAGGGACCGTCTCTATCCTGAGAGCACTGATTTCATCTCTAAGATATATTCCAGCAAAACCTGTTTCCACTAAGAGGATTAATTTTCTCCGTCTTATCTGATTGTGATGGTCGAAGGATATTTCCACAACCAAAATCACGGCCCAATAGTCTGTCTTCCTCTTGACAACCTGGAGCTTCGACAATAAGCGCAATTAACCTTTTTTTTTTAGAGTCAGGCCATCACCTAACGTTCCAAGAAGAAACTGGGCAAAGGAAATAGCTGGAGACAAGAGAGGCATGAAGCTATTACTCCTATGTTCAGTCCAGAACTTCTGAGTTTGGGGAAGAGGTGAATTTCAGGGCTATCTTCTTGATAGGATGGTTCAGAATTATAGATTACACTAAAAAAGGTCAATGTTTCAGTTTAAAGTGTTGTTAGGTGTTTTGAATATCCCTAAATAACTTGCCAGGTTGTACAAACATCCTTAAATACACATTAGGTAGAGTGACGTGCAACTGTCATGGAATACTGAATTATTTGAGATGTATTTCTGGTGATATAATGATGAAAAGCAGATACTGTTTATGGGCAAAAGTTGAAGAAAATAAGCATAGAGCCCTTAAAAAGCCTCTTTTTTTCTTAGTGGCTTGTGTTTTCATTAATTCTTTAAATATTCATCCTTTTCATATAAAAATAAAAAAGTAAAATCTGGAGAAAGCAGCAAATTCTCTTTCCTCTTGTTTCCAGAACACTCTACGCATATATCCATTATAGCACTTATCAGAGGCAACTATAATAATTGGTTTATTATTTCCCCTCTGAATATAAGTTCTTCAAAGACAATAATTTCTCATTCAGTTTTACATCATCAATGCCTAGGTATATGGATTGCTTCTACCTAGAAGGTGCGGAATACATATTTTCTCAATAAATTAATGACTAACTGAATGGCTCAACCCATTTCTTAGATTCTAGTGAAGTCATAAATCAGACCAGATACATTATAGTTCAATTTTTTATAACTCTGTCTCTTGTTAGAGAGAGAAATGCTCCACTGATCATAAAAATCCATCAACCCTGCTTAAGCTAAGCAGGTAACAGATACCTGAGTACACAGATGTCTGGACTGAATGTCTGCCTTTGGTGGTTCCCTACACTGTCTCCCCAGTGTCTTAATCCAGTGGCAAGATCTTTTATTTTTACCTGTGTGACCTTCACCTTAGGTCTTCTAGGCTCAGGACTTGGAGATACTAAGAACATGTGCATTTTTTCCTTTTCTTTTTCTTTTGGGGGTTTTGCACAAACCACAAAACATAAGAACTAGAAAAGATTATTTTTATTCATAAACTAAACAATACCTTGCAGTCCCTTTCTTTACCTGTTTTCCCTTAACCCAGAGGTTCAGAGGTAAGTTCAGAGGTAGGTCTGTCCTTTCCTCAAAGAGGACTTGGAAAGAATATTCTAGAGTTTTCACTCAGTGCCTATTTTTTTTTTTTTTAATCTCATAGATCATAAAGTTGGGAAAAGTCTTCCTTTGGAATCAGATTCTGTCTGCTAAAATTTTAGTTAATTACTTCCTTATGAATCTCCTGCCCAAATGAAATATAGTCTTGTTATGAATTGTGGTGGTTCAATTAATGATGAGAGCAAATGTGTTTCCAGAAACATGTTATTTTAGTAGCACTTTCTTAGACACTGAAAACTTTTTTTTTAACTTAAAGACAAATTCCTTATGGTCCTAGCAGTAACAGTGTGAGTTAACTACTTCTCTCCGATTTATTTCAAAATTCTTTCTCAAAGATTGTTTCTGGGGCTTCCCTGGTGGCGCAGTGGTTAAGAATCCACCTGCCAATGCAGGGGACATGGGTTCAAGCCCTGGTCCGGGAAGATCCCACATGCCGCGGAGCATCTAAGCCTGTGTGCCACAACTACTGAGCCTGCGCTCTAGAGCCCCCGAGCCACAACTACTGAGCTTGCACGCCACAACTACTGAAGCCCGTGTGCCTAGAGCCCGTGCTCTGCAACAAGAGAAGCCACTGCAATGAGGAGCCCCTGCACTACAATGAAGAGTAGCCCCCGCTCACTGCAACTAGGGAAAGCCCGAGGGCAGCAACAAAGACCCAATGCAGTCAAAAATAAATAAATTTATTTTGTAAAAATATTGTTTTTATTGTGTTCATAGGATTTGAAGATCCTATATGTGTTGTATATCCTTCTTTGGAATTGTAGTCTCCCCTAGAGGACCTGTGTATAAGTAGACAGTACACACATACACACACAGACATGGAATAGCTACATATATTAGAATCAGGCCATCACCTAAAGTTCCAAAAAAGAAACTGGGTAAAGGAAATAGCTGAAGACAAGAGAAAAATGAAGCTATTACAGATACATACATAATATATATATACACATATATATAATACATATGTATGTATGTATCCATGAGTTCCAAATCCTGAGTCAACCAGTCGCGGATCGTGTACCAAGTTTATGATCCACAGTTGGCCGAATTTGCAGATGTGGATCTGCAAATACAGAGCTTTGACTATGGGACTCGAGCATCCATTGATTTTGGTCCTGGAACCGATTCCCCACAGATACCAAGGTACGACTCTATAAATCTTTCTTTAAAAATTGTAATGTATCTAAATGGAATTTTAATATAAATGTAACCAGTGCCAGTAATAACAGGAATCTACTTCGTTCTGTTTGTTCATTCTGTCTGCTCTCCCTGAAGTAGGAGGGAGGCTGATGAATCTTAGAAGCTAAAGTTAAAACTATGAGAAAACCCTGAGGAGCCGTGCTCCCCTCTCTGGGGGACTGGGGGGGTAGGTTGGGTCAGTTAGAGTTTAGAGGGGAAAGGTGTCTTGAGCATATGCTGACTGGGTGCCATGGAGGAAGAATGAGCTGGAAAAGCACTGGACTTGCATTCCTTTCTATCTCCTGTATTTTAAAATTAACCTTCTCAGAATTTTGTCTCTTATTTACCTTTCGAAAGAACCAGTTTTTAAAAATTTTATTCTTGGTTAATCATTTATTTTGTCTGTTTTATTCCCCTTGTCATTGATTTCTATCTTTATTATTTCTCTTCACTCTTGTTTCTTTGTTCTCTACTCTGAGTCTTTATCCAGTTTATCAAATCGAATGCTTTATTTGTATGGAATCATTTTTCTCTTAATAAATGATTTAGAGTCATAAATCATTCTGTGAATACCACTTCCGTTATTTCCTGCAAATTCTGATGAACAGTATTTTCAGTTCTAAGAATTTAAAATTTCCCTTTGATTTTTTTATAGAATTATTTAGCCTGGTGAACAAGATGTTAAAATTGAACTTTTACTATCTCCAAGTTGACTGGGGCTTTAAGGCTGAAAGCAATAGATGCTATAGTTGTACCTAGAATATTACAATACTTCTTCAGGTCCCTTCACATACTGATTCTTAAATATTCCTAATGGGAAAGTAAATTGTGCACCATGGACCAAAGTTGAAACTGTATAGGGACTTCCCTGGTGGTCTGGTGGTAAAGAATCTACCTTCTTGGGACTTCCCGTTGGCAGTGGTTAGGAATCTACCTGCCAATGCAGGGGACACGGGTTCGAGCCCTGGTCCAGGAAGATCCTACATGCCCCAGAGCAACTAAGCCCGTGAGCCACAACTACTGAGCCTGCGCTCTAGAGCTCACGAGACACAACTACTGAAACCTCGTGCCACAACTACTGAAGCCCACGTGCCTAGAGCCCATGCTCCACAACAAGGGAAGCCACCACAATGAGAAGCCTGCACACCGAAACAAAGAGTAGCCCCTGCTCGCCGCAATTAGAGAAAGCCCGCGCACAGCAACGAAGACCCAACGCAGCCAAACATAAATAAATAAATACATCTATTAAAAAAAAAAAAAGATTCCACCTTCCAATGCAGAGGACATGGGTTGGATCCCTGGTTGGGGAACTAAGATCCCACATGCCGCAGGGCAACTGAGCCCGCACCACAACCACTGAGCTTGCGTGCCTCAACTAGAGCCCACGTGCCACAAAACTACAAGGCACATGCGCTCTGAAACCCGCTCACCACAACTACAGAGAGAGAAAACCCACATGCCACAACTAGAGAGAAGCCTGCATGCCACAACTACAGGGCCCACACGCCCTGGAGCCCGCGACACCACAACTAGAGAGAAGCCCACGCACCTCAACAAAGAACCCGGGCACAGCAACAAAAATAGATACCACGTGCCTCAACGAAGATCCTGCAGCTGCAACTAAGACCCAACGCAGCCAAAAATAAATAAATAAAAATTTAAAAAAATGTTGAAACTGTGTATACACCCTACAACACAGGTGGACACACGCAAAATGTTCACTGTATTTTTAAATAATAAAATATTAGAAATCAATATCTAAATGGAGGAATAAGTTATGGCATATTTGTATAACACAATATTCTATACCAAATTAAATGACTTAAAATCTACATATATCAATGTAGCCGTGGAGGACTCTATGAGGCCGTCCCAGGACAGACCCCTCCCCCACATCTTCTGCTGTAGCTCCTCTCTGAAGTACCTAGATAATAGTATCTGATGCATATTTCCAGACTTTTTCAGATGTTAAAACCACCACCAAATGGAAGAAATTAACTACTTGGTGATCATGAGCAAGGAGCCCCACAGACTTTCCGGTGCTTAAGAACTGATCACCATCAACCAATCAGAGAATTGTACACAAGCTGATCACATACTCTGAGACCCCCTCTCCCCTACCTTGCCTTTAAAAATGCTTTGCTGAAACCCTTCGGGGAGTTTGGGTCTTTGGGGCATAAGCCACCAATTCTCCTTGCTTGGCCCTGCAATAAACTTTTCTCTGCTCCAAACTCTGACGTTTCAGTTATTTGGCCTTACTGTGCATTGGGCACACAAACTTGCATTCCGTAACATCGATATGAATGAATTTTAGACATTTGATGTTGCATGAAGTGGCAAGTTCTAAAAGTGTATGCACTGTTCAATACAGGTGATGAAAAGTAAAAAGATAACACAAAACAAAAAACCCCATAAAACAATATACATTTTTATGCTACTGTATGTTGCTATGGATAGAAAGATTTAATGCAAGTAATAACATAAAACAATAACATGATATTTCAGTGTTGTTGGCACATGAGTATTTTTCATATAATGTTTGAGCTTATTTAGATTGGGGCATATTGAACACATATTTAATAATGTTTAAATAAAAGCGTATCTTTATTTTTTGTTTCATTCTCTTTTTTTTAAAGAAAAAAATGCTTTCAATTAGTTCTCAACCATATTTACTTGTGGGTAAATTTGCAGCCGTACATATTTAACGTGCATATGTAGTCTTCCTACATTGTAGAATTTTTCACCTTACAAATGCTTATAAAGATAGATATCAAAGTAAATCTTTCTTGGGCCCTGGGACTCTGGGCACCCTGCCTTTGCACTGGCCCTTCAGGAAAACAGTGCAGTATGGTAGAGTCAGAAGTCAAGCAGACCTCACTCAAACCACAGTTCCCACACTTGTTATCTTGGGTGACCTAAGATGAATATTTTAAACTCTATGAGCTTCAGTTCATTCATCTGTTAAGCAATGTGAGATTTAAAAGTTGTTGAGAGATTTAAAGGTAATTTAACCATAGTGCAAAGCACGTAGCAAGTATCAATACTAGCTATTACTGACCTTATTATACATTACATATCTGTATAAAATATATATTATTACATAATTCCATTGTTCTATAACTGCAATTATACGTATGTGTATCAAAGATGCTCTCTGAAGTAATAAATAAAGAGATGTTCTTCCTAAAGGAATTAATGAACACACATACACAAAAATTTCAGACAAATTGGGTAAGGTAAAGTATGTAAATGATTTAAAGCAACCATTTTATTTTGTTCGTACATTCTGTGAGTCAAAGGTTCAAACAGAGCCCAGTGGGGACAACTTGTCTCTGTTACACAATATCTGGAGGTTCAGCTGGAAAGACTCAAAGCTAGAAGTGAATGTTTGTTTTCTAAGTTACTTGACAGAAAAATGTTTTAAAAAGGAGTCAGCTGCTCTAGTGCATTTGAGGCATAAGGTAGTATAAATATCCAGGAGAAATTCCTAAAAGGATAATATAACCCGAATAAAAAATAAGAGTTGATTTTGAGAAAGGGTTTTAAGAACTTGACTATTATATAAAATGGTACATTTATCTGTGATTCTTGGAAAGAACAGTTACTGTCTTAGAAACAATCTCACGTATCATGATATATATGTTAACATACTATACACGGAAAAATCAGGGCATAGGAAACCAGACTGAGCTCATGTGCCTGAGCTTTTGTTTCCACTTTTGGAAACAGCCTGTATATAAGGATAACTGAATCACTCCTCTGGTTTGTCTAGTCTTAATTTCTATTTCTATGGCTAATTAAAACCCTAATTTTCAAATAAATCTGCCCAAAGCTAGATGGTCACTTTTTTAGCTGTCAGTGGGTGGCTGACTCAGCCTGGTTCACAAGCCGCAATTCCATATACAAAAGAAATGAAAAAAATGCTCTGAATTGTAAGCAATCAAATTGCCATCAGAAACTAACAACAGGGTTTAATTAAAAAGGAAAATCCATAGTAATTCATTTTCTCCTTTCCACTCTTCACACAACAGAATAAGAGGTAGTACAGAGAAGCAATTAAAACGAAATCACCTTTTGCCCTTGGGGTGTCTGAGTAGAACCTTTACCACCAAAATAATTAGCTTCAGATTTCTCCTTTTCCTCCCCTTTGTCACAGCGAAATTGCTTCCAGTCTTAGAAACAATGCATTGCCCTGCCTCTTCCGTTAACCCTAGGCTTCTAAGAATCTCAATCACCTTGTTATTTTGTAAAGATGGTAAGACTGCATAGCTACAAGGCCACTGTCCCTATTCGATTAGGACCTTGAATAGGACTGGGAACCAGCCTGATCTCACGAATTACAACGAACTTATACAACCTCTGAGATGGGGTGACTGGACTGGAGTCAAACAGTGGGTGCACATGACTGTGTCCATGACCACAGGGTGCACCTTGAAGCTGCTCCTGCAAGGAGGGGTGACAGGAGGGAGGATTCTCGGGACACGAATGTACCAACACTGTTGCAAAACTCAGTACCCATCCCTCAGATGAAAGCACACCCACTCTCCTGACCTTTGAACAAATGCTGCATCATTTACCCAGAGAGACTACAAGCACTGCACCTCAGCCATCAAGACCACCTGGCAATGTTACACATCACAGCCAGAGGCTCAGAACCGGAGACTCATGAAACTGACCTGTCACAGCGCATCACAGTTTTCACACAAATAAAACACTCTACATCACTTCCAAACTACTCATGTCACTCTCACGCATGTCCTCACAGTATGGCAAACACAGGGGCATCTGGTAAACACTGGGTTCCAGTAAAGCAAACCCTGGTGAGGTTCAAAGTAGTTGTAGGTCCATATGCAAGGTCTCACTGAGGCTCGGGAACAAGAGAAATGGAAAGCGAGGCTCCACTGGGAGCTTCGGGGTGGGTAAAAGGGAGCAAGGTGAACAGGGTGACACAATCAGCAGACAGCTGGAGCACCACTGAGAAGAGAATCCTTCCCATTGGCTAGTACCCCACAGAATCCTCTCCCAGCAACCCCAGTGGTACAGAGGACAAGAGACAGAAAGAGCTCTTACTGTAGCACTCGGGAGTGGCTGAAATCTTTCAGATCTGAGTCTTCTTCGTAATACGGAGTTATCATTCCCAGCCCACTGTCACTCAGCATGCGTTTCCGGAGGGCAGGATTCCACCAGTCTGTCATTCTGGGAGGGAGGAGAAGGCACCAGACATTCAAGGTCAGCCACAGGACTTAGTCTGCTCTTTCTCAGGATGATTCTTGTCTCCAAATGTGAGGACGGAAATTAATCTTTATTGGGTATTTACGAGGTATTTCACCCTTATTAGTCCGTTTAATTTTCTCAACCATCAGGAACTCTTTGTATGCTGCTGCCCTCTTTATAGATGAGAAAACTGAATTTCAAGATTAAGTAATTTTAGGGCTTCCCTGGTGGCGCAGTGGTTGAGAGTCCGCCTGCCGATGCAGGGGACACGGGTTCGTGCCCTGGTCCGGGAAGATCCCACATGCCGCGGAGCGGCTAGGCCCGTGAGCCATGGCCGCTGGCAACGGGAGAGGCCACAAGAGTGAGAGGCCCGCGTACCGAAAAAAAAAAAAAAAAAAAAAGATTAAGTAATTTTAAATATGACATAGATAAGAAGCAATGGCGCCTGATGTAGAAAGACAGGTTAGAAAAGAACAAAGCCTAGATTTGCTCTTTCACAGCTTCCCAGCTCTCAGTTTATTTCCAGAGGGGGCAATGGAAAAGAAATGAGAAAGGAACTGATTCAAGTTCTCGTGGATTTGCAGGCTACTTTATCTCTGGAGCTAGAGCTGATAGAGAATGACTGAGAGGGCAAAGCCCAGGGCGAGCTTGGCAAAATGGGCTCACCCTTCATCAGATCCAACACTACAGCCCCGATCAGGTGGGGTGGGAGGACACCTAGACTCCAGCACCTACCGCTTCTACAGGGGGACACAGCATCACACTTGCTTTCCCCACAACTGACAGTCTTGACTTATCGTATGTGGCTTTCCCACTACCTTCGGGACCCCCGGGGTTTTTTTATCAGGCCGTCCTTCGTGCCTGTCGGCTTTCCCTTCATGCCAGGACAGCTCCGGTATCAGTAGTTCCGGCTCCTAAACACAGCTGTATATCTGTTCCAGCCGCCACTTCTGTTTTCTCTTGGCCCCGCACAGACTAGGGACGTACCACTGCTATCAGCTGGCCTGGCAGAGTGGGAATGCTCAGAAATAGCAGCCATGGTCGAATTAGTGAACAGGGGCGAACAGGCATGAGGCTTACCTCAAGTGAATATGTCTGCTAATATTGTATAAGTATGTGCACACACTTGCATATGCCATTTGAGCGCACGTGTGTGTGCTCTCCGGGGAAATCCTTATTTTAACTCTTTAGCGTCTATGTACCAGTAAACTACAAAAGTTCATTAAACTTCACAAGGGCAAAGGTTTCTGTGTTTTTACTTTTGCACTGTTGTTTCCCAAGTGCTTACAGTAGGACCTGGCACATAAAAAAGCTCTCTAAATAAACATTTCTGAATTTACGAAATAATCTAGAAATGTTAATGTTTTGGTGGTGCAATGTGGTGGTTAAAATACACATGGGCTCTAGCACGGAATAGATCTCAATTTTTCCCCTTTATTTTTTGTGCAATACTGGTCAAGTTACAAAAACTCTCTAAACCTCAATTTTGTTATGTATGGATTTAAAATAATAACAGTACCAAGTCTGCAGGGTCATTGTGAAATGATGACGATGATTTCAATAACATAATTTTTAACGAGTGTCTACCAAGTGCCACCAACTGCCCTAATTTTACATGTATCAACTCATTTAATTTTAAAACAATTGTATGAGTAGGTATTATGTCCATTTTACAGATGAGGAAATAAGCATAGAGCACTTAAGATGGTTAAGTCACTATGAAGTAATAGTAGGGATATAAGAAAGGCATTTAGCACAGTATGTGACTCATAATTATAAGTGCTTGATACCTACATGTATCAGGCTGCCTTGATACAGGAGAAAAAAGAGAAGGATGAGGAAGAAGAGGAGGAGAGGAAGAAGAGAAAGGATGTGGAGGAAAAAAATAATTGTCAAACCACCTGTGTCATTTTTTTTTTTTTTTGAGGTACACGGGACTCTCACTGCTGTGGCCTCTCCCGTTGCGGAGCACAGGCTCCGGATGTGCAGGCTCAGCGGCCATGGCTCACGGGCTCAGTGGCCATGGCTCACGGGCCCAGCCGCTCCGCGGCACGTGGGATCCTCCCGGACCGGGGCACGAACCCGCGTCTCCCGCATCGGCAGGCGGACTCTCAACCACTGCGCCACGAGGGAAGCCCCACCTGTGTCATTTTTTAATGTGATAATACAGGCATTACAGATGTATATGCACAAACGCAAATACTAGTGTTTTCTAGTTTGGTAGGAAATGCTGGTGTGGTGGGTAAAGAAGGCTCAGACATGACACAGATCTGAGTGGAAAGAGTAATTCTGCCCAGACATTCATAAGACAGACTTAGAATGGAACCAGCTGTACTACACTCTAAGGAAACACAAGAAAACCTGTATTTCAAAATAGTTTGATTTCATTAGAACTGTCAAGCGCAAGGCCAAACCAGACACGATGTCACCCTGCGGCCAGCTCACCACCACACCACCAAGGAAGAAGCCCACTCACCCGGAGGCTTGCTCCACCACCAGATCAGGCATTCCTGGGGGTGTCCCTGCCTGCTGTGACAACACCATATCTGGGTCCAGAATAAAAATCTCATCTTGAGAAACCTCCATCACAAAGTGCAAATGTTCCTAAGGAAGAAAAAGGAGTCTGTCAGATGACTGATAAGGTGTTCACATCCATCATCTGAAGAATAACAAAACAGAGCATTCTTGGTCTTGAGGAATAATGAAATTTTATGACATAGCAAATGACCACAGTGTATTTTCAGAGGCCTGACCAGTGGGCATCCCTCCAGAAACAACATGGTAGCAAGAGGCTGAGGAAGGGGAGAGTTGAATCCTTCTTGGTTTGGGACTCTGACCAGGATACTGTTAGGTATAACCAGAGATGGTCTTGCCTCTTCTTCATCCCAAATACTATCAAAGAAGTGACACCCTACATGCAACTTGGTCCAGCATGCATGTACAATGACCTGGACTTCCAGGATCCGGTCAAAGCTAAGCGGCATGGCTAACAACTGGTTTTTTGTTTTTTGTTTTTCCAGCATGCAGGCCTCTCACTGTCACGGCCTCTCCCGTTGCGGAGCACAGGCTCCGGACACGCAGGCTCAGCGGCCATGGCTCACGGGCCTAGCCGCTCCGCGGCATGTGGGATCTTCTCGGACTGGGGCACGAACCCGTGTCCCCTGCATCGGCAGGCGGACTCTCAACCACCGTGCCACCAGGGAAGCCCTAACAACTGGTTTTATCAATGGATTCCATTCTGTACCTTCTTTTCCAGCGGGAGCACTAGCTATCATTGGGCATAAGCATTTTTTTTTTCTCATTACTGAACTCTGGCAAGTGGTGAGTTGAAACCAAGCAACACAGATATACACTTGAGGTCTCAAATTTGCTAATCAGAAATAAAGTTAAAAAGGCATAAAATTTGGCTAGGAAGCAGTAAAAGTAGCAGTATGAATGAAGATTTGGAGTGCAGGCTGGTGACAACTTCTATAAGCCTACCTATCTTCTGGATTCATCTTCAAGGTCAAACCACATCACCTTGAGTCCACAGATCACAAAACATGTGAAGACAAATAACAAGCTCATAGCTGAGGCTATGAATACCATTCCAGAATTTGTACACATTTCAGTGTTTTTGTTGAAAAAACAAGTAAAAGATTAGTATAGTTCCTGGGGAGTTTTTCACTTTCACAAATACGCTCAAGAAAACTTACCTGAGATCTGTCTATTCGATAAAAGCGATCAGCAGAAGTAGCTAGGGAAAAAAAAATGTATATGGCATTCAGAGAGGCCTGTGTTCTGGCACCAGATTTACAACCTTCTCACCTACGATGACAATCAAAAACCTTACATCCCAGTCAGTCCCTAAATCTACTTAGAAAAATTCAGGACTTCACACCTCTGCTGCCGCTATTCCACTGCTTAGGAAGCCCTTCCGCACTACACATGTCTACCTAAACCATGTCTTAACCCATAGAAAACAAACTTATGGTTACCAAAGAGGAAAGGGAGGGAGGGATAAATTAGGAGTTTGGGATTAAAATATAAACACTACTACTATATGTAAAACAGATAACCAACAAGGACCTACTGTGTAGCACAGGGAACTATACTCAGTATCTTGTAATAACGTATAATGGAAAAGAATTTGAAAAAGAACTTATACACATAGGGTTGGCCAAAAAAGTTCATTCGATTAATGAATACATTGTTCAATAAAGTTCTTGGTGAAAATGAAAAATGTCTTATTTGTACTTTAAAGCGAACGAAGTTTTTGGCCAGCCCAATATATGTATCTGAATTACTTTGCTGTACACCTGAAACTAACACAACATTGTAAATCAACTATATTTCAATAAACTGTTTTTAATAACACATCATGTCTTAAGGACCAACTCAAATGCCACCTCTTCTGTGAAACCCTCCTCAGCCCCATCCTCCTTGCCCCAGGTAGAATTTGTTGCTCCTACCTCTATATGCACATTTGCATTTTGTGCATGGTTTATAAAAACTATCTTCACAGAGAACTCTGAGACTAAGATATCTGCCTCTTTAAAGATCTGTGTTTCATTTCTTCTTTTACGTCTCAAGATATCAGCACAGAACCCTCAAAAGAGCTGGGACTCAATATGTATTTATCAAGTAAATAAAGCTAGGAAAAACAAAAATAAACAAAAAAATACTGTAGGTAGCCTGACTTCCTGAGGAAGTGATTCTCATTTTGGAAAACAGTTTGAAGATGCAGAGCTCGGGACCACATGTGGTATTAAAGGCATCATTTCACTTTAAAACTGAGTCCCTAAGCCATGTCTGAAGAAAGCTAAAACAGAAAAAACAAAAATTATTTAAGCAACCCTATAAGGGACTTGCCTGCATCTGTAGTTTGAGGGGGGAAAAAAAAACAACTTAATGACAAACTTTGGGCTTCTAGAAATTAATCTGATTATTATCAATATTCAAAAGAATTATGTTCCTCCTCATTTAAATCTATCTAACAGAGTCCAGTATTATAAACAGATTTTCTACAAAGTACATAGTACTAGAGGGAAAAACTCAAAATGCAAATAATCATTCAAAAATCATAGATAATTTAACGAGTAGCTTCTCTCCAAAGGAAATAAGCTAAGAAATAAGACAATCATGGTTCTTGCCCTCATACTCAGGCAACAGAGTAAAATTTGCCTGAGAAGAACTTTGTCTACTTTGTTCTTTTAACCATGACTGCAATCACCTGTTAAATGTTCTTAATGAAACTATTTCTAGAGTAAAACTAATATCTAGACCATTAACCACACTTGTAATTTTATCTAAGACTGTATATAAAATAGACTATATAGAACAATTCATATACATTTTTGTAATTTTCTTAAATGTAAGTTGTTCCTCTGTGGATTCAGGAAAAACAAATGATTGCGCTTCTCATCACTAGGGAATAAAGGACCTGGAAGAAAAGCAGTATAGATTATCTTCAGAGGCAGCTGACAAGCCATTAATGAAAACCGATGTCATGATGTACGTGGATTAGATTTGATATAGATACAGGTGCTCATCTTTAAAAAATATTCACACCCTCACACATCCTGTCATTCTCTTATCCACATTTATATCCTTTCAGATGCACACAAAGCTGAACAAAAGAAAGGTCTACAGTGAAAGCTAAATGTCCACACAGACAAGAGAGATACCAGGTAGTAGATACACTGGGAGTATCTAAGCAGGAATGTACTGTAAAATGGGTAACTGGATAGAAAAGTGGGATTAGGCAGCATTTAGGGAGACAGAGATGGAAAATGGGCTCATTAACCAATCAGAAGATGGCCGTCCTGTTATACATGCAATAACAGCAGAGCAGATATGAACACAACTGAAAATGCCTACCCTTTCCCAAAAATTTATACCTCATCCTGAAATGATGGCTTACTGAAAATAATAGGGAAGTTCCGTAATATGCAAACGACATACCAATTAGTACCCGTCCTCGTGCTTTATGGAATCAATCTACTGGCCTGAAGACAAGTACTCAACACGTTTTTGGAAAAGGGGCATGAAAGGGAAATATCACCTTGAGCAATTTGATGATGAGAAGTTCGGCCAGATTAACAAACTTGCTTTGAGGGAGATAACTTTAGGAAAGTATGTTGCAACACCAGCAAGTTCACATCGTTTGAGATGCAAATACCAATCACGTGGAGCCACGTGAAGGGTTTCTGAATAGTCTTTTGGAAAATTAGAGTCCGCTCTATCCATCAATACCTTGCCCTTGTGGCTTCCCCAATCGCCACCCCTCCAGGAAATACAGAAACACTCACCATCTAGAAAGCACCACCGTGGGGAGAGTCTCTGAGCTGAGAGCGCCCTGGGGAAGGAGGTTTCGTGGTCCTGGAAAGAGACATACACATCCTGGTGGCTCCATCTGAATGACCTGAGGGGCGTCCCTCACTCCACATTCTGCCCCATCACCTATTTCTAAGAGCGAGCATCCTTTACTACACAAAGCGCTGGTGAGAGATGGAAGCATACTTTTCACTGCGAGGACACACGGGGACTCTGCTTTGAAATGAATGATTTCACATAACAACTCCCATATCAAGTTTCCAGGAGATTTACAATTATTCCATTAAACATTCATAAATTATACAACTTGGGACATGCACTTCCTTTGGAGACTCTCCTTCCCTTTATGAAGCTGAGGAACTAGTGGCAGCTGGCTGTCATTTGTATTTCGGTTCTCCACATAGGTATAAAAATGTCCCCTACTAAAAGAATCTCTGCCGTTAATAATTTTTAAAAACATGAAATGCACATTCTAGTTTACAACACATGATTTGGAGCATTCTGGCCCTGGCTCATAGCGAAATTGAGATCACTGACAGAAATGGAACAAATGACGAGGGAGGCCAGGTCTCCGCGGGAGGACACTGGGAGTTTGACCCTTACGAGAGATTTGAGATGTTCAAATTGAAGGAGCATCCTTGGAGTGAGGCTGGGTGTGCGTGATCTTGTGTGTACCGAGGGGGACAGGGGAAGGATACGTGAAGAACACAGAAGGGATAAGAAGAGAGCGAATCAGGGGTTGCACTGACTTCTCTGGAAGTCTGATCTGCCCCACGTGGTCCTCAGGCAAAGCTGCTTAAGTCAGTGGTTCTCAAAAGTATGACCACCAGACCAGCAGCATCAGCTGGGAGGTTGTTAGAAACACAAATTCCCAGGTGCCACCCCAGACCTACGGAAACCCTGGGGGCGACACTCAGCAATCTTTGAGGTGAGTCTGATGTATGCTAAAGTTTTAGAGCCATTGGCCTAAAGTTATGGGGACAAAAAGGTCCGTTATTAGAAATCTTGGGTAGATGGAGTTTTTATATGAACGCATTCTGCCAATTAAATAATTAATAGAGGAAAAGTTGGTCTTACTCAGGACTGGTACCAAGATTTATATGTAGAGATACAGAAGTGATATAGCTATGGATACAGAGATAAATATATAGTCCTCTTTTTTTGAACCAGCTTTGGGCTAAATGAAATCGTGACATGTACCTATTTATATGAGAATTGTGTTTAACATTTTGAGAATTATGTTTTGACACATGTGATATCTTGTTTTTAAAGGAACTTAGGGTTCTTAATGTGTTTTCATAAAACATCTAAAGCGACTAACATGTCTCAGTTTAGTGAGAACTGTAATTATAAATCGAGAAATTCGAAAACGATCTGAAACATTCAGTGGCAACTGTGAGGGCTAATAAACAAAGATGTCAAACAGAAATGTGACTTCCTTCTATAAGAGCAAAGGGACATAAACACCGAGGATACTTTCTGAATTTTGATGTCGAATGTGCTACAGAGACCGCCATGAAAAGTATCAGAATTTCCCTAGGTAAAAATTGACTCTGAAAGAATACAGAAATGCTTGCTTTTTAATTTTGAAAACCTAAAGACTGATAGTGTTATTGCTAGAATATTCAAATTCAGGAATGATGGCTATTACTTAGTTTAATAAAATGCAGGTTGATATACTGCCTCAGCTGCATAACCAGCTTACCACAGGCTGTTAACATAATATTGATATAATTGCGTACCTTTTCATGTGTGAGTGTCTGTGTATCTGGAGAGTTTTATGTATGTACCTGACTTATTTTGCTTATTTTTCTGTTCGTTTATTTACTCTGTACCTTGATGCACAAAGCATTTGATATAACTCAATTTCCTTAAAGGGGTTTTGCTTAAAGAGAATGTTATGTTGGCTCTGTGAAAACATTTTTTAAAGCCATAGAGCTCTTTAAAACACTTCAAATAGGTTCAACAATTCTTGAACTTCCTGCAATTTCCTGTAAATTTGGTGTGTCTATATGTATGTGTATTTTCCACTGCTTTCCATAGATTATCAAAGTGATCTGAGATCCCCAAAAGGTTAAAAAGCTACTAATTTAAATAATCAAAGTTTATATCAGAGGGGATTCAACAAAATTAGAAGATTCTAATCATTAAAATGCCTTAATGACATCCAGACTTACAAAAATAGGAATGACTATTTCAAAGGTACTGAAATACCTTTAGAGTATCAAACACCTGAAGCTCTCTGAGCAGCTGGCTTTTCTCCTACCATCTACTCTACTATTCTTCCTGAACCTCTTTTCTGGGATCTAAAAGCAAGCCGTAAATGAAGAATTGCAGCTTTGAGAATTTAAGTAAACTCACAGAAGTATTCAGATATTAAGTGGTAGAGTTATAATTCAAATACAGGCCTCTCTTACCACAGAAGCCATAATCTTAAATCCCAGGTTTATGGCTTCTAAAGGAATTACTATCATTTGGGGTTTTGAAGGATGGATGGGGTTTGTATAGGTCAAGTTTGAGAGAAGTTTTTTTTTTTTTTTTTAACTCAACTCAAGCAAAAACATGAGGAAAGCAAAAGAAAGGATGACCTTAATGGTTATGAAGACTTCTTTTGACTCTGGTGTTGAAGAATTTTCCGTAGCTTCGGCTTTTGTTAACTGCTAAACTAATCTTCAGTATTTCTTAACAGGCAGTTCACTGCCTGGTAACTCGGAATTTTTCCTCCCTCAAATTCCCCAGCCATGTTACTACCTACTCTCCACCCCCATGTACCCATCTGCTTAAGAATCCCCTAGAAATATGGTAATCAATGGGAACAGCAGAGACAGAGAGTCCAGAGACAAGGAACTGAGACTACATTCATGTAAAGAAAATTCTGATTATAGAGTTTAGATAGCTTCACTGTATGTATTATGTGACTGCAATTAGAAACTCTATACAAGTATGGCGAATATTAACAGATGGTTTAGCATGTGATACAGTTACAATTCTGCCACAACTTTATATTCAAATCTGTACAATGATGCTTATTGCAACATTGTTTTTTCAGGCAGAAACTGTATACAACATAAATGTCTATCCACAGAGATAAGGTTAAATCTATATCATGAAACAGAGGAGCAGTTTTAAAAGACTGAGTTATAGCTTCATGTATTAGCAAGACAATGTCCATGGTATATTACTGTTAAAAATAAATTGTGGTATAATATGTATAGTGAGTGCATAAGAAATGTAAATCCATTTTTTTTTCAAAAACCAACAAAACCCCATATGTGTATGATGTACATCTATGTGTGTAACTTTGTATCAATGTGGAGAAAGGTACAAAAGGGTACACACCAGAAAGGTACTGTCATAAGGTCTACTTTGGGTGGGCAGTTAAAAACCAAGCAGAAGTCTAGAATTATGTGCAACTGGAAAACTAAGATAAGCCAGGATTATAAAACCTGGCAGACTTCATGACACAAGTGGCTAATGAAAGTCAAGAGAAATACCTTGAGAAATGTCTCTAAGAGGCACATGAAAAGATGCTCAAAATCACTAATTATTAGAGAAATGCAAATCAAAACTACAATGAGATATCACCTCACACCAGTCAGAATGGCCATCATTAAAAAATCTGCAGACAATAAATGCTGGAGAGGGTGTGGAGAAAATAGAACCCTCCTCCACTGTTGGCGAGAATGTAAATTGGTACGGCCGCTATGGAGAACAGTATGGAGGCTCCTTAAAAAACTAAAAACAGAGCTACCATATGACCCAGCAATCCCACTCATGGGTATACATCCAGAGAAAAACATGGTTTGAAAGGGTACATGCACCCCAATGTTCACTGCAGCACTGTTTACAATAGCCAAGACATGGAAGCACCCTAAATGTCCATTGACAGATGAATGGATCAAGAATATGTGGTACGCATATACAATGGAATATTACTCAGCCATTAAAAAGAATGAAATGATGCCATTTGCAGCAACACGGATGGACCTGGAGATTATCATACTAAGTGAAGTAAATCAGACAGAGAAGGACAAGTATCATATGATATTGCTTATATGTGGAATCTAAAAAAAAAGTTACAAATGAACCTATTTACAAAACAGAAATAGACTCATAGACTTAGAGAACAAACTTATGGTTACCAGGTGGGAAGGGTCGGGGGAGGGATAGATTGGGAGTTTGGGACTGAAATGGGATTGACACACTGCTATATTTAAAATAAAATGCCTTTCCATGAAAAAAAAAAAAAAAGAAATACCTTGAGGACCTTAATATCAAAGATGAATGTATACTGGGTGGATTAAAAGTAGAGCAGGAATAAAGAGAAGCAGATTGTCAAAAAGGAATTTGCAATAACCCAAAGCCAAGATCTGTAAACTTCTTTATACTCTGACGGTACCAACTAATGACAACCGCAGAGATGATGAGAGTCTTCTGTACTCATGTAACTCCTGCAGATTGTCTACCTATACCCGTTTCTCCTACTCAAAAAAGAGAATCAGAATACACGCGAGTGGTAGTGATGTTAGTATAGAGGTTAAGGAAAAACTTGCTGTGGTGTTGCCTTAACTCACATTGCTAACGCACTGTAGGTATTACATCAGGTAACCTGTGTCCTCACAGAGGGCCTGGCACACAGGTAGAGTGGGTGACCCTGGCGTTAAGAAATCCTGGATTCAGGGGCAGCAGGAGGGTGACCAGCAGCACAGTGCAGACCAGGAGTCAGACTTGAGCAGGAAAAGGGGATATAAGGAAACAAAATAGCCCCTAGCAGGAGGTCAAGGCTGGCCCCCAGGATTTCATGGGGCCATGGATCCATAGCCTCATGGACCCACTACGATGGACATGGCAACATCCTTGCCAGTGACAGTGAAAAGAATGGCCAGACATATGTTTGCTTTGTGAATGCTGCACATTAAAGTCAATGTACAAAGACAATTTCTGATGGAGCCAGAAAACAATCTCAAAAATATGCACCTTTCAACAGTATCTGACTGTAGACACTTAAGAAATGTGATTGTGTGAAACAGCTACATTTCAGGAGAGTCACATAATCCCCTGAGCTGTGCCACTAACAATCACATCAACAGCCTTCAGTACTAGTTTAGGGCTTCTCGTCTCCTCAGTCCGCTCAAACTGCATAATCAAATCAATGATTCATCAAAGAGATAAGATACTTGACTTGCTCATTTTGTGACCTTTTATTTTTCTTCATATAAATGGTATGATTTAGAGGAATGCAACTCTCATTGCTCTACAGTGTAGGCAGAATGATATAACCTTGGACATAACCATGCTCCTTTCTATCTTCTAAAATTGCATGCTCTTTAAATAAATAATATTAACAAAACTACGCATTTCAAAAATCCCTGATATGTGCATTTTCTCTTTTGATGTATGCTAATGGAAAATCTGTTTCTCATGCTAAAAATATAGCATGCACAAAAGCAAACCTGATATTTCTTATATATATTTTTGAAAGTCAACTGGCATGAATTATACGTAATTGATAGGGAAATTATGTGAACCACATATGCCAAACTTGCCCTTAATTTACATTCAATTACTCAGAGCTGATGCACACATAATTTAATGATTGCACAGCAGCCCCATTATACACTCCAGTAGGTTATCCAATTAAGCAATATTCATCTAGCATCTAACTACACCTTTACTGCGAATGAAATTCTTTTTCTTTCCTAAAATTTAGGGAAGATGTATGCAGAGGCAAATTAGAGGTTCCTTTGAATTGGGAATCTCTGCTTCACTGAACAATGTCTACTCAATAATCACTACTTTTAAATGTCTTATGTATAGATCCAAATTTCTTATGTATCCATCCAAATTTCTCCTCTGCCTGCCTCGATATTTTCTGCACTCAACCCATCTATTCAATCATTTTTTTTTCTCTCTTTCCATCACCAAGTTGTATATCAATATCTCTTCATTCTTAGTGAATAGACCATCAGGGATGATTAGAAATGTGCATTTATGCATCTGTGTCCAACTACAATCCCACTTAATGGACTTGCTACTGTTTTGTTTTGTCTTTCAAAACTCTCACTCTTCAAACCTACTCCTTTACCACCCACGACTCCTGCAGGAGAAGAATGTGCAGAAATGGAATAGCCATTACCAACCCAGCTTTGAAAGATGAAGAAACAGTGATGGTGTGGTACAAGATGGAAATGAGAGAGATTCCAACATTTTCAAGAGCCCTCTCCTGGTGAGAAAGTCTTCCATTAACAACAACAGGGGTGTGTGTGTGTGTGTGTGTGTGTGTGTGTGTGTGTGTGTGTGTGTGTGTGTGTGTGTGTGTGTGTGTGTGTGTGTGTGTGTGTGTGTGTGTGTGTGTGTGTGTGTGTGTGTGTGTGTGTGTGTGTGTGTGTGTGTGTGTGTGTGTGTGTGTGTGTGTGTGTGTGTGTGTGTGTGTGTGTGTGT